>NW_008345000.1:532900-548258 GCF_000622305.1 Nannospalax galili
TCCTTCGACTTCACAAAGGAGGAAACTGAGGCTCAGAGAAGTTGAAATCCCACCCAAGGCTGGCCTGTCTCTGACTGCCCTGGGCAGTGTAGAGGTGTGGGCACGTGGACTTGTGTGTTTAGAGTCTCTGCCCACTGCCTAGCCGGAAGAAGAAACCTCTCAAGTAAACAGAGCCTCCTGGGCAGGGCCTCCACGCTGGCCCCTTCGACTTCACAAAGGAGGAAACTGAGGCTCAGAGAAGTTGAAATCCCACCCAAGGCTGGCCTGTCTCTGACTGCCCTGGGCAGTGTAGAGGTGTGGGCACGTGGACTTGTGTGTTTAGAGTCTCTGCCCACTGCCTAGCCGGAAGAAGAAACCTCTCAAGTAAACAGAGCCTCCTGGGCAGGGCCTCCACGCTGGCCTCCAGCTGGTCCCTGGCCTCCCTCCCAGCTCCCACCCAGCTCAGCCTCTGCTCTCTTTATAGATGCCATTGGCCTGCAGCCAGATGCCCGCGGTGTGGCCACATCCCTGGGGCTCAACGAGCGGCTCTTTGTTGTCGACCCACAGGAAGTGCATAAGCTGGTAGGGCCAGGCGGGTTGCCAGAGCCTAGGGAGTTTTGGGCAACAGGGTGGGCTCTAGGGGAGGGCTACAGGGAAGAGAGGGAGGTGCTGGGCTCAGGTTACTGCTGGGTCTTCACGGGGAAGAGGAAGGAGTGGTCTCAGCATCTACAGAGATCCCAGAGAACGAGGAGCTACCCTAGCTAGAGACCCATCAGGGACATGAGGAGGAGTTCCAGCATGGGGAAGCTGTCACTCAGATGACCCCTTGGGAGACCCCATCTTCCAGCTGCCATGGCCCCTGGAAGCCCCCTTCCCCTTTGCAGGGCCCTTGTTGTCTACGGTCCTTCTGATTACAGTCAGAGTATCTGTCCCAGGGCCTCTCTTCTGGTTCTACCCCTGAGCACTCTTCCCCTGCAGACCCCACACCCTGAGCAACTGGGACCCACACTGGGCTCTACTGAGATGCTGGACCTGGTAAGTGCCAAGGACCTGGCAGGCCAACTAACAGACCACGACTGGAACCTCTTCAACAGTATTCACCAGGTACACAAGGCAGAGTTTCAGAGGAGGGTGTGAGCAGTGTACCAGACCTGGCAGACTGACCTATCCTCTGCTCCATTCAGGTGGAGCTGATCCACTACGTGCTGGGCCCCCAACACCTGCGGGACGCCACCACTGCCAACCTGGAGCGCTTCATGCGCCGCTTCAATGAGCTGCAGTACTGGGTGGCCACAGAGCTCTGTCTCTGCCCCATGCCTGGTCCCCGGGCTCAGCTGCTCCGGAAGTTCATCAAGCTGGCGGCCCAGTGAGTGCCTGCTGGGATGGTAGGATGTGTGGGGATGGTGGAGTGGAGGGATAGTGGGATGTGTGGAGACAGTGGGGTGTGTGCCAGTCTGTGAGCGGCCACCCTTTCCCTGCCCACTGTGTTGCCCAGTCTGCCCTCCTGTTGTCCCTGGGTCCCGGGAGCTTCTGCCCTCCCTACCACCCACCCTGCAGAGGCAGCACTGGGGACATGGCTGCTTCTCCTGAGGGTGTCTGGGTCTTCTGCTTGCAGCCTCAAGGAGCAAAAGAATCTCAACTCCTTCTTCGCAGTCATGTTTGGTCTCAGCAACTCAGCCATCAGCCGCCTGGCCCACACCTGGGAGGTAGGTGCCAGGAGGACCCAGTGCTGGGGCCAGGCCTCTGCTTTCCTGGGGCGCGTCTTGGGTGGGGCTCCCATTCCTGCCATGGCCCCTCACCTGCCTCTCCTCCACAGCGGTTGCCACACAAAGTCCGGAAGCTATATTCTGCCCTGGAGAGGCTGCTGGTGAGTCCAGGGCCCATATCCTCCTGAACCCCAGCTCATAGCCTCTCAGTACTCTGTCTTCCTATCCTCAGTCACTCTCAGGGTTTCCAAAGCCCACTCAGGGCCTTGATCCCTTTGGTCTGTGGTTGTGGGAGCTAGTTGAGGGTGAGGTGTGTGGCATGATGGGAGGGGCCTTGTGCTGTGCTGTACCCCTCAATATCCCTGTAAGGGGCATTTGCTCTGCATGTGAGACCCCTGGTGAAGACTAGGGCAGACCTAGGTGTGTCCTAGGTCTGAGATTCAGGGGGGATTCTGGCCAAACTTCAGCTGTTGTGCCCAAGGATTCAGGCTGATGGCCCAAAGATGGAGTGGGAATTCCTTAAGATTGTGAGAAGATCCCTGTGTGCCAAGGTGGGAGTCCATGGCCCCTCCAGTACCCTCAAAGAGTTTGAAAGCCAGACTTGCAGGACAAAAGATGAGGACAGAGTTAGAAGCTGAACCTCCTGGAATTTTTGAAGGTTTTATAGTATTCAAGAAAGACAAGCACCAAGGTGTTATTAGTACAACCCTGGGAACTCTCAAGAAAACAGGTCATCTCATGGGGCTCAAGCGCTTCAGGGAAACCTACCCACCAGAGAGACAGACTCAGAGAGGCTGAGAGGGGCTTCCCAGAAACCTCAAGGCCTCCGTGATTAATTACCATGAAGATTTCCCTGGGGAACCATGGAAGCCAGGCCTCATCCCTCTCTGACCCACCATGAAGCTTACTTCAGTGAAATGCAGGCAAAGGGGAGGCTGGATTAGAGCCTCTCGATGTGGCCCTGAGGGTGGCCCCTTCCACCTCCCGGGGGGCGTCTGTGGTGCAGGACCCCCCATCAGAGTAGCTTCTTCCTTCTCAGGACCCCTCATGGAACCACCGTGTGTATCGATTGGCACTCAGCAAGCTCTCCCCTCCTGTCATTCCCTTCATGCCCTTGCTTCTCAAAGGTAGGATCTGTGCTGTCCTTTCTGCCTCCACCCCGGGCCTGTTTAGATGTAGTCCCACTGCTCTCCGATGATCACAGCTGAAGTGCTGACACCCAGGGAGCACAGAACTGACTTAGGCATTCACAGGCTAGAAGAGGGGTTGGGACGGGAGTGTGATGGCTATGTTGGAGGCAGTGATCTGAGGCCCAGAAGATCCCAGGGACTTGCTGTGGCTCAGAGGTGGCTGGAGGCTGAGGGCCGCCCGGGTGGGATAGGCACCAGGCTCCTTGTTGGTCCCTCACCTTTCTGGGCTGCAGGGGGAGAAGGAGTTTGGGGACCTATGAGCAAAGTCATCCCTTTGCAGACATGACCTTCATCCATGAGGGAAACCACACACTAGTAGAGAACCTCATCAACTTTGAAAAGATGGTGAGTCCAAGGAGCGTGGGCTCCTGCCTCCATGAGGGTGTGGGCTGCCAATAGGGCAATTGTCTGTGAAGGGGCAGGGATGGGAGGTGGCTGAAACTTGTTATAAGTGATAGAACCCGAACACACGTATGGTGGTGTAACCCCAGCACACAGGAGGCTGAGGCAGAAAGATACTGAGTTCAAAGTCACCCTGGGCTGAAGAAAGACCTTGTCTCAAAAAATTAGAACTGAGTATCTACTGCTTAATAGCCCCTGCCTTATTCTATTGCACACTGGAGGGTCTGTTCTCTAATAGGGCTACTGGAATTAGGGCCTCAAATATCACAGCATTTAATAAGAGGCCCTTTCCAGTCCCCTTTAAGCCCTTTCTCATCTCTGTCTTCTGGCCTCAGCTTGGTTTCAATTGGGCCTCTGGGTGTGCTTGGGTGAAACAGCTATGACCCCATCTCTTACATCCCCCTAGTCCCTATGAACATGATTCAAAGGGAGATTGACTCCCAGCTTCCCATATCCAGGCCAGGTTCTGGGCCCTCAGGCCAGATCTTATGTCTTTGTGTTGCCTGCAGCGAATGATGGCCAGAGCTGTGAGGATGCTGCAGCACTGTCGGGGCCACAGCATTGGTGAGAAGAGGTTCCCCTGGGTGGGAGCCCCTCACTGTCCCCAGGGAGGCGCAGCACGGCCATCTCCCTGACTCCCACCTCTCACCCTGCCCAGTGCCTCTCTCACCACTCAGAAGCCGAGCTTCCCACTTCCACGAGGACAGCCAGGTGTCAAGGATTTCCACGTGTAAGTGGAGGGACGGGGGTAGATGCTGACAGAGGTTGCCATAGCTGGAATTTCCTGACCGGGTGCCAGGGATAGAGCGAGGCACTTATGTACAATATGTTGGCAACTCTGTAAAACAGGTGCCTCTGCTAGCCCAAGTTAAAGAGGTGGTTAGTGGTGGGGCTGAAGCCCTAGTGCCTTGGCTCCAGCCTGTGTGTTTCTTTGAACCTGAGTCATATGAGGTTAAGGTGTAATCATAATCTGTGGTTCATATCACAGTGTGTCCTGTGTTCATAGATACATGCATCCTGATAACATAATGAGCATCTCTTGACTCAGTCCAAGTAGAACACAGATGATATCTTGTATCTCCCACTCTCTACCCACAGCAGCCACTATCTTGAATTTTGACTTAATCACATTTATTTATTTATTTATTTGTGAGACAGAATCTTGTCTTGTAGCCTAGGCTGACCTTTATCTCAAGATCTTCCTGGGTTCTGGGATTCAGGCTTGCACCATATCCTGTGCTTTTAATTTTTTAAAATAGCCTTATCTCATACCCACATCCTTCACATATATTACAACAAACTCCTTTTTTATTTTTCACTTAAGGTTTTATTTTTAGTTTCTGTGTGTGTGCATGTGTTGGGTGCATGTGTATAGGGAGGGGTGCACGCGTGTTCGTGTGTGTGTGTGCATATGTGTGTGTGTGTGTGTGTGTGTGTGTGTGTGTTGATCAGAGAACAACCTTGGATGTTTCTCAAACACCAGTCCCTTTTTTTAAGACAAGATCCCTCACTGGCCTGGAACTCTATCCCCTATCCCTGAGCACTGGGATTACAAACTCTGGCCACCATGTTGCTGTCTTTCTATAACTCGGGTTCTGGGGACTGATCTCAGGTCCTCACCTTTCAGACTGAGCCATCCATCCCGCCCTGTTTGCTCCATCCTCCCGACTCAGCCTCTGAAGCGCTGGGATTATTGACGTGGGCCACCACACCCAGATTCTTTTAGTTACTTTCTGAACTAGCAAAAGGAGTCCTCTGCTAAGATTTGGGGATCTTTTTTTCACACTTCTCAATCACTGCACTATTCTGTCCCCCCAAGTCTGGTAGGGAGAGATGCAGGGTCAGTAGACTGGTGTTGAAAGACAGTAGGGTGGGGAGTGGAGGCAGGAGAGCCGAGGCTGCTCCCTGGGGAGGGCAGGAATGTGTTCAGTGGAGGAGCGGCAATGCCTGCCTCCCTGATGCTCTCCTTTCCACCAGGCTCCGAGCAGTCCCTGAGCACCCGGAGTCCAGCCAGCACCTGGGCTTATGTCCAGCAGCTGAAGGTCATCGACAACCAACGGGAACTGTCACGCCTCTCCCGGGAGCTGGAGCCATGAAGAGATCCGGGCTGGAGTAGGCGCTTCCCACCAGGAAAGCCAGGGCTGGCCGGGCCAAGAGGCCCACAAGCCAGCCACAGCTGGGCAGGGCTCTCCACCGAGTGGACTCAAGGCCCTGGAGTGGGCAGTTTGGAGGCAGCGGTCCCCTGTGATGATTGTTGGCTAAGGAGGTCTTTGGAGTGAAATTGAGCTGGCCCCAAGGCCAAGGAATGGGGGATGTTGAGGCCCTGGAGTGGGTGGGAGAGCCGGGAGGCGCAGGACTTCGCGTTCAATAGAGAGCTCACCTCACCAAGTTTCCTGCAGCTTCTGTACTTTGTGTTGTGCTGCCCAGCAGTTGCCAGGCCCTGTGCTTGGCACAGGGACCAGACAGCTTGCATACGTACCGCATGTGTGCACAGGGTAGAGCCTTGCCTGGGTTGGGAAGGGGACGCCTGCTTTTCTTTCCACACATTTGAGATAAACAGCTGGGTGTGTACAGGGCCTGGAATGGTGGTCCCTGAGGAGCTTTACTGTTCCATAAATTAACAAAGATACGTGTGTTCCCACTCAGCCTGGGGTTGCAGCAGGGAAGGCCCTGTGCAGGAGATTGCTCCCACTGGCAGCAACCCCGCTGCCTCAGTTGGGACTAGGGCTGGGCCCCAAGAAAGCTGACTAGTGCCCAGATGGGCCACGATGCTGTCCCAGGCACCCAAGGGACCATTAGCTCTCCGCAAAGGAGAATGTGACGGTCCAAATGTAGCTAGCATCTTCTACATTCCTGTCCTTAACCCCAGTCTCTTCCTCTGCCCTTGATCCTGTTGGGTGGTGTGTGTGCTGAACAGAAGGATTGGGACAGATACACGGAGGCAGAAGACATTGAGGCCTCACAGTTTTGCAGGTTTACGGATTTGTCTTTGGTGTTGAGTGTGGCCCTGCACCCTCTTCTTGGAGGTTAAGGTCCTCTCTTCAGCACCTGCCTGGGCTGAGTTTGTGCCTGGAAACTTGAGGCAGGGACCTCACCCTCTCTGCAATCTTTGCCATGGAATCTGGCACATGGTCTGACCTGATCCTGTGTGGACTCTAGTCCAACAGGACCCTTGGGTGTCTGGAGGAAGCATGCCTCTACCTCAGGGAGACAGGTGGCTGGTGTAGCCCCATACTTGCTCCACAGGTACAGCAGTCAGGACCAGGTTCGACACACACCTCCCTCCCCTGTCCTCCACACTGCCAGGCTCCTCAGCCCAAGGTCACAGAGGTGTGTTAGCTTTCCTAGGAAAAATTTAAGCATTTGGCAAGGAGACAGCACAGGGGCAGGTCTAAGGAGCCTGAGCACGTCAATGAGTGTTCTTTGCCTTCATTTCTCCATCTGTGAGGTGGGTATGATATATGGCTGTTAGTGACAAGGCTGTAGTTCTTGCCAGAGTGATTGTCACAGTCTTGTGTTTGTGGCCTGGAGGATAGGCCACATCACCTGAGTGAAGACCAAGGTATCTCTCTGGAGGGAATCAACTGGCAGAGGTGACCAAACCAGTTTCCTTGCCTGTGGACAGGGAGGTACAGAAGCATCCAGAGCTGAGCAATTGTGACTCCAGGCCCAAGCCTCCCTGAGTCAGGAGTCCCCGACGCTTTCTTGTGTTCTGAGCCCTTCGTCAGTGTTCCAGGCATGCCATACCAGTCAGTCTCTGCCCATCCTCACAGACTGCAGAGTGAAACCAGCCCAGCGTTCTGAAAGACTTGGGGCCTTCGTCTGTGTAATTTTGTTTCTCTGGTCACACCTACTTCCTGACCAAAATTCTTGGTTTCTCATGGGTCTCCTGCTTTAGACAGTCCTGCAACTTCACAGCTGATCCACCTCAGGCTGCACACTGAGCCTGTTTCGAGATCCTGGAAGGAGAACAGTGCCTTATGCAGATAAGGGACACAGACTTGGGTGGCAGAAGAAGTGGAGATACAGGTCACCACAGGAGGCCAGGAGGCCGAGGAAGGGCACAGCTCCATGTTGTGGCAGCCTCAAGATGCTCAGGCATGGGGGGTGGGGAGGACTCCTCTCCTGTTCCGTAGTAGCCCAGGCTAGGGAGGGAGGCACCCCTGAGGCCAGGATGGGAGAAGGAATGAATGGGTCTGCTGAGAGGGAAGGTAGAAGGGAGGGAACTGATAGCCGTCCTTTAAAAAACTTATCTAAGGGCTGTGCGTGGTGGCACACGCCTTTAATCCCAGCACTCAGGAGGCAGAGGCAGGTGGATCTCTGTGAGTTCAAGGCCAGCCTGGTCTACATAGTGAGTTCCAGGACAGCTGGGGCTACAGGGAGACCCTGTCTCAAAAAGACCAAAAAAACCCAAAACAAAATAAAACAAAACAAACTCTAAAAGAAAGTAGAGCACCGAGGTTGTGGCTGTGTGTGTGTGTGTGTGTGTGTGTGTGTGTGTGTGTGTGTCTTGTAGGGAAAAGCAGAATGGAGGGGATCATTGCACGTGTCCATCACCCTCCCCCTTTCCCTTTCTGTTCTTCTGAGGGCTACAGCCTTAGGCTGGGCCAGGCTTGGACTGAACCAGGGAAAGTAATATCTCTCTAACAACAGGCCATTCACAGTGAAGGGTTAGAAATGCTTGGGGAGTTAGGGACTACCCTTGTCCTCCAAGCCTCATTACCATAGGACGACCAACCCAAGCCTGTGACCCAGCTTGGAGTTAGAACCGGGTAGGGGCAGAACATTTTCACAGCCTTTCAGTTCTGTGTCCCTAACAGCTCTGGGTCAGAGACTGTTCTTCTTCCCAAGCAGCAAAAATTAGACATTTTAGTGCTGCTGTTAGTCACAAGATTTATCATGATAATAATAGACTGAGATTTGAGTCCTGTTTCTGCCCCTTTCTGTGTCATACTTTCACATCTATTATCTTATTTTTATCCTAAAGCTAGAATAGGAACTACAGGTTATTTTTACCCTTGTTTCTTAGTCAAAGGAACTGAGGCACAGAGAGATTTGCCTAAGGTCACCTATCAGCTTAATGATGGGGTGGCTGGGGGAAGCAACTCAATGAATGTCAGCCGTGTCCCTGGCCTGCCCACTGTCACCTCCCTGAACCACATTTCCTTCTCCTCTGGGAATAGCCCAGGCATGGAGTCCTTTCTCCCTGTCTCCATTCTCAGGACAAAACACTAACTAAGGGTCTGGCAGGGGCTGTGTGAATAAGACAATCAATCACCTTGTCCTTCATGGAGGATCCTCCCAAGCCCGTCAGAACAGGAAGATGTTTCAGGGTCAAGTTCAGAGGGTAGTGAAGGCCTACATCTGCCAAGACTCACTGCTCACTCCCAGAGCTGAGGCCTAGAGCTGCTTCCACGTTGAAATACAGGCTCAGCTGGGGCCCAGAGTTGCTCCCACATTGAAATGTAGGCTCACGACACCCCTCTCTGCACACAGCCTGCAGTGCTGTGCCTCTTGTTGAGGACGCTGTCAGTTTTCTGATTCAAGCTGCCTGAAGTTCAGAGAGGTGTGGCCGCCAGTGACTGGAGCCTACCCTGATCTCTCTGCTGTTCATAATTCCTCCCTCCCTTCTATACCATCTTCCATAATTCATGTGTAAGTCCTGCCCCATAAACAGAACTGATCTTCTAGGGCCATTAGCCTGTCTACCCACGTCTGTCCACTTCCCCACACTGATCTAGGCATCCTTCTCTCGGATCCTGGACCCTCTACCTGAGCTGGTGGCACCTGAAGTGCTTACAACCAAGGCAGGTAGTTCTGTCCCTCCTACTGCTGCTGATGCTGGGAAGCCGGGCTGACTCAGCTGCTCGGGTGTGTCTTCTCACCGAGGCCCAGGGGGCCTTCCTGGAGCAGTGGCCTTGATGGAGTGGGAGGGGGCTGCTCCTGGGGGTGGATGGATCACCAAGGAAGGAGCTTGGCCACCCCCAAAAGCAGGAAGAGAGCTGAGCTCAGTGTTCTGGGAGTGGTGGATTCCAGTTGCTGTACAGATGGAGGCTAGCCAGTGCAAACAGGGAGCCAGCTGCTTACAGCCTTGACCCACCACGCGTATTTTGCACTTGGCACTTGAAACTGCTTAGGGTCTCGATTTTCTCACTGGGGCTGAGTCATGGGCACCCATAGCTGCTTCTGGGTTACTGAATGGAGGCTGTGGTGGGCTTTCCTGGCACTTAAGGGGTCCTAGCCCTGGAGAGGTAGAAAGAACAAAGAGTGACTTTTTGCTAGCTGGGTTCTTACTGACGTGGTAATGGGGATCAAACCCAGGATCTTTTGCTTCTATGCAAGCATTCTACTACCGTTAAGCTGTACCTCTAGCTCAAAAGAACATTTAAAGCCTATGCTACTACCCAAATTTTCTTACTAACTAGAACTTGAGGCAGCCCAGGATAATCACATATAGGAGGCAGAGGATAGGTCCCAGCAGTCACATGGCCTCCGGCGAGCCCTTTTTCTCCTTGGGCCTCAGTTTCATCACTGATAAAACTGGAAGTGCTTGGAGTTAGGTGGCAGTCTTCCTGTCCATGACTTAGGCAGTTCAAGGCAGGTTTCATAAGATGAAGAGGTGCAGACCCCTTCATGTACCTCCCTGTGGTCACTTCCAGTCAGGACTGCTCATGAAAGGCCTGCCTCCTGCAAGATCAATTTTCTTCAAAGGGCTGTCAGTCTTTCCTATCCCTAAAGTATTGGCCTCCCCACGCCCAGTCTGCTTGGGTGCTTGACAGCTTGCTTCTACTCTTTTAGCTCCAGCTATCTATAGAAGCCTTTATTATGTAGATGTATAATCTGGGAACATTCTAATGAATATTTCTAGTAGTCACTTGTGTTAAGGTTCAGATAGCCCCGCCCCCTCACCAACAGGGCCTCACAGACCTCACTAGCCCCTGAGAAAAGGGAACCGAGTTGATAAGCACCTTGGTTTTTGAAGTCAAGAGAAGCAGACTTTTCTCCACTGTTTGGCCAACACAGCAGGGTTCCCCTTTGATCTCTAAAGAGGGCAGGTTTTAACAGTCCTGCTCTCCCACTTCCCCCTGCCCAACTTTAAAAAAATATATCTTACCTCCTTCTGCACCCCCAGAGGCCTCCCTCTTAAAAGACCTCAGCTCAAGACCTGGGCAGATATTTTCCCTGCCTGGAAGGGAATCTGTCCCATGTGTTCCTTTGCTAATAAACTCTATTCCGATGGAGTTTTACCTGTGTCTTGGTGCTTTCTCCTGATCAACCGGATTCATCCATGGCCTGCTTTATCTATCAACTTGGAGCTCTGAGGCAATGGTGTTAGGGGAGTGTTCAAGGCAAGGTCCAGGGTGTTTCTTACCAAGGTAGAGCAGGTCTGAGAATCACAGGGCAGGAATCAGAGGAAGAGGCAGAGCCAGTCTCCTGCTCATCTCTGCTGGGGAGCTCTAAGAAGCACCCCATGTCCTGCAAGGAGAGCCTGTGGGTGTGTGGGTGGGCTCCCAGGGCCTCTGCTCCTCTTCTCTTGGGTCTTGTCTTCATACCAGGCAGCTGCAGAGAACAGCAGTTAAAGGTGCATCACAGCAGCATTAGAAGCTTTAGCTTCCCAGGGAGCAAGCGGTCCTCAGGCTGCAGGCCACACTGCAGAAGTCAGGCAGTTCCCTTTGGCTCTGGCCAGGTGAGTTAGACAGTGTGACTCACTGAAGGACCATTTGATCCCAACACAAAAATACTGAATGTTCATTTCCAACTTCGATTTTATTTTTAATAAATATCATGCTTTGTGTCTTGTATTATTTATTTATTTTAATCTTATTTATTTGTTTTTATGTGTATGAGTGTTTTACCTGCACGTATGCAAGTAAATCTATGTATGCAATGCACACGGAACCTAGAAGAGGGCATTGGAATCCCTGGAACAGGAGTAATTGAGGGTTGTTAGCTACCATGTGGGTGCTGGGAACATTGGTCCTCTGCAAGAGCAGCCAGTGCTCTTAACTGAGTCGTCTCTCCAGCCCCTGTCTCTGTTTTAAATGAAGTGGTTTTTTTTGTATTTATTATTTTTATTTTATGTGTATGAGTGTAATGCTTGCATGTAGGTAGGTGCACCTGTGTCGTGCAATGCCCGAGGAGGTTAGAAGAGGACATCAGATCCCCTGGAACTGGAGTTAAAGACAGTTTTTAGCCGCCATGGGGGTGCTGGGAATTGAACCCAGGTCCTCTGCAAGAGCATTGTCCTAGTTTGTTTCTTCATTGCTGTGACAAAATACTCTGACCACTACCTACTTGGGGAGGAAAGGGTTTATTTGTCTTACATCTCCCAGGTCACAGTTCATCCGGGAGCCCATCAGGGAGCTCCAGGTTCCTACTCGGGCCAGGAACCTGGAGGCAGGAGCTGGAGCACAGGCCATGGAGGAACAGTGCTTACTGGCTTGCTCCCCTAGCCCCTGCTCAGCCTGCTTTCTTATGCTACATAGGCCCACCTGCCCAGGGGTGGCACCACCCACAGTGGGCTGGGCCCTCCCACATCACTCAACAATCAAGAAGGTGCCCCATGGACATGGCCACAGGCCAGTCCAATGAAGGCAATTCCCCAAATGAGTATCCCTCAACACAGGTGTGTCAAGTTGACACTAAAGCTATCCAGCACAAGCATCCAGTGCTCTTAACTGCTGAGCCATCTTCCAGCCCTTAAATGTCAGTTTTTTGAAGGGAGGCTTTCCTAATCATCCTTTGTAAATTGAGCCCCCTTCCCCCTTGAGACTAGATCTCATATATCCCAGGCTGGCCTTGAATTTGATATGTAACCAAGGATGATTTTGGATTTCTTTTTTAAATTACATTTTTACTTTATTATATATTAATTATACATAATAATGGTTTCATTATGACATTTTTATACATGTATATAATGTATTTTTTCATAGTCAATCCCATTACCCTCTTTAGCTCTCCTCCCATTCCCTCTGAACTCTGAATTTGTGATCCTTCTATTCTGTTTCCAGAGTGCTGGAACTACAGGCATGTGCCCAGTTTATGTGATGCTGAGGTTTGAACCCAGGACCTTACATATGTTAGGCAAGTGCTTGACCATTTGAGTATATCCCCAGTTTCTTATTTCAAATAAGCAAAACAAAACAACATCCACTTTTCTACTTTGTTATATGCTAAGCACTGTTCTACAAATTTTTCAGGCATTAACTCATTCAGTCCTCATGACAGCCTTGCTAAGGTCTTTTATTCACTCTGTTACATCTATAGGGGAGACTGAGGACTGAGGTTATACAAAGTGGTGAAAGGCAGAGCTGGGATGGGGGGCACCCTGGCTTCAGGATCTGTGGTCTTAGTATGGTACCCTGCTGGCCTCAATCAGAGTTTTAGATACACGTCTCCCACCATCTCCTACCCGTCAGGTGCTCACTTTGTATCCACTACGTTATCTGGCGCACTGGCACTATTTTCCAGGTGATGAATAAATGAATGAATGCATGAGAAAAGGGGAAATGTCTTGTAATGAGGTCTTAGCGCAGCAATTATAATTTTGACAGAATGTAGGTTTTCATACATGGGTCAGGAACTGTTCCTGCCAGTCCTGTGCTCTGTCATTGTTTTTAAGAAGCCACAGCACCCCTGGAGCAAGAAGCTGATGAGGTGCCTCCTGCAAGCACTGGGCTTCTGGTCAAAGAAGCCCCTCTCCTCTCTCTCTCTCTCTCTCTCTCTCTCTCTCTCTCTCTCTCCCTAGCTCACTGTCTTGCTGGCTCCCTGAGGCTCCTTTTCATTGTCTGTGCATCCCATCTGGGTCTCTTTGTGTATGTTGAACCTAGACAATGCAAAGCAGGTGGAGTCTGAGGACCTACAATAGTAATTTTATTTTATCATCACTGTTGAGCGGTATAAAACAAACACTGGCACAGCCGGCTACTGTGCTATAAGTTATTCAAGTATGCAGATCATTATCCTGGGACTCAAAAAAGCAGGATGAAGTTATCTGTTAGGTCATGGATTCAGAAGCTTCCAGAAGCCTTGCTTCTGTCTCTGATCTCTGTTGTTGGCTGCCCCTTGAAGCCGTGGTGCTGAAGATAATATATTAATGGTGTATGAGTCCATTTGATGACACTCTAGCAAAGTACTGGAAGCAAGGTAAGTTTATAAAGAAAAGAAGGGTAATTTTTGTTGTTGTTTTTGTTTGGTTTGTTTTGAGACAGGGTTTCACTATGAAGCTTTTAGCAAATTGTGAATTTGTATCTTCTTGCCTCAACTGCCAGAGTGCTAGGATTTCAGGCATGTGGTACTATGCTTGGCTTAGAAAAGAGGTCTATTTTGGTCACACTTTTGGAAGCTGGAAGATGGAATGATTCCCCTGTTTCAGCCCTTGGTGAAGGCCCAGTGCTGTGTGACATCACAGGGAAGCACAGGTAGGCTGAGACATCTCAGCTCCAGACAAGAAATCAGACCAGGTGGAGAGGCCAGGCTTGCTTCTTGCATAAAAGGGGTCCTATGAGAGCTCCTTAACCCCTTCCGCAGGCAATGTCCCAGTTACCTCCTACTGGGCTCTACCTCTTAAAGACCCACCATCTCTACAACAACACACTAAAGAACAAACTCCAACACATGAGCCTTTGGGGGACAAACCACAACCCAACCGTAGCAAGTGGTTTTTGGCTTGAGGGTTTAGCCTCTACCCACAGTTTCCATTGTCCACAAATATATGCACCAGGAGGCTCTCACTTGTAATCCCAGCACCTGGGAGGTGGAGGCAGGAGGATCAGGAGGTCAAGGTCATCCTCAACTTCATAATGAGTTCAAGATCAGCCTGGATTATGTGAAACTCTGTGCCAAATAAACAAACAAGCAAGCAAGCAAAAAAAAAAAAATCCACAAATGCACATACAATATATAGCTAAAAATAGTATTATTATATTAAAATGATATGAAATAAAAAATAATAGCTAAAAATAGTGTTTTCTTATAAAAATGCAACTTTGAGATAAATCCCTTGATACCACAGTCTTCACAGTTTAGGGGAATTGAATCCATCTACTTGCATCTGTTTTGTTAATCACCTTTACTCAAGTATTTTTTTAAAATGCTTTGTTTATTAGTTTTATTTTACATGTATGAGTGTACTGCCTGCATGTATGTGAATGCGCCTGTGTAATGCAGTACCCTCAGAGGTCAGAAGAGGGCTTCGGATCCCCCAGAACTGGAGTTAAGGATGGTTCGTAGCTGCCATGTGGGTGCTGGGAATCGAACCTGGGTCCTCTGCAAGAGCAGCCAGTGCTCTTAACCACTGAGTCATCTCTGCAGTCCCTTTACTCAAATTTTTAGAGATAGAAAAGAACAAGATGGACGGGTTCCCAGTTTCCTCATGCATTCATGTATTAATTCCTGGGCACATGTTGACAGTTATCTAACTCATAACACAGCTGAGGGCACCCAGGAACTCTATCTTAAGGAGTTTCAGAGATGAGCTTAAAAAAAAAAACAACTGGTATGGGTAAAAAGTTAGGTGGCAATGCAGAGGTTAACTGGTACCATGTTGGTAGCAACAATCTATCACAGGTGGCTGTGATGTGTCAAAGACACAGGATGATATCTGGAACAAAGTCTGTGGCAGGAGGGTTCCTAGGGACAGATGGACAGCCAGGAAGCAGGGAGGGTGGACAGAGGGCATTCTAGGTAGAGGACAGCATGGGTGTAGCCGGCTGAACTACATGTACAGCCCAGGACTCTGAGATGAGTGGGCCCAGGACAGGCAGTAAATGTGAAGCTGAGCATCAGGCTGCTCACAGACTCCAGAGGAAAGCACTTGGAAACCCTGAATATGCTGTGCAAACTTCAAACCAATGTGCGGGGGTCTCTCCCTCTCTTCACGGGTCGTTGGCCATCGGTCCACGAGGGCAGGGGGAGCAGAAGCGGTGAACGGAGTCAGGACGGCCAGTGAGCACTGACTAAAGAAAGCCCTTCTGGGGAGGCTGGTCCCACGGCGCAGTGAAACAGCAGTGATACAGCTCCAGACTCAGTGAAACAGCTCCAGATTCAGTGAAACAGCTCCGTTTATTCCGTGGGAGA
>NW_008345000.1:548332-626221 GCF_000622305.1 Nannospalax galili
TTTACATGTGGCAGTGGGCTCCTATCTTCCAGACTATCAGGCAATGCCTGATTATCATATAGAAAAAACCTGGGGGTAGTTTTTACTCCAGGTAACTATGCCAAAGGTCATGTTCCAAATAAGGTCAGGCATCTGTGCTTGGTGGCACTTTCCAGGTAAGCCAGGAAGAGAGCCAGAGGCCCCCTGCTGAAAAGGAGAGTCCTTCCATTTGGCGCCGAGCCCCTTAGGGCTATCCGGATATGGAGAACTACAACCCTAACAGCAGGGTTTCCCAACACCAATGGAGGAAAGAAATCCTACATATGGCAGTGCTAAGACATAATGAGATCAGCCGTGGGTGATTGTGCTGGGCTTCTTCCAGAGACCAGGATGGTACTCTCAGGCCACAGGCTGGAGATACAGCATCTTTGGGTGTTGGGGTTCTCTTGGAAGAGAAATCCAGACCTCCTGGAGCTGGCCAGCTGAAAGTCCAGGCTGTTTCCTGATGACAACATCTGGCCTTGGGTTCCGAAGACCAGAGAGGGAGAGCAGGCTGGCCTGGGCATAGGTCCCGTTTAATAGTCCCTGGGCCAGTCTCTCACAGCCCTCTTATCTTACCAGGCTTCTGACTACCAGTGGGACCTAGTGATGAGTAGACTGTTTTCAATAATGGTCTGATGACAGGATCATCTGTCCTCTCTGCCATCAGAAGCCAATTTCAAGGTCTGGACCCATGTTCCATGGCGACTGCTTGCAGTGCAAACATGAGGAACCACCTGAGTTTGAATCCTCAGAACCCCTAAAGCCAGACAGTGTAATACTAGAAGTTATAATCCCAGCATTTCTTTGAAACAGGAGAATTCCTGGAAGCTCACAGGCCAGTTAGCCTGGTGAACACAGTGGAAAACTACAGAAGGGAGATCCTTCCTCAAACAAGGCGGATGGCAAGAACAACTCCTGAGGTCATCCTCTGACTTCCACATGTGTGCTGTGAAAGGTACACACACACACACACACACACACACACACACAGGTAATTTAAAAAAGAAGAGTGCCTAAACCCTTTGGTACAGTTACATCTTAGCCCTTGGCATCTAATAAATAATTTAGTAAGTATTTGCTGACAGAATGTGCACTCTGCACAGCCCCGACAGCTGACTGCTTCCTGGACCCTGACCCTGAGCTTCAGCTCCTCCCTCTCCTTCCACATCCCCACACCTCCACTGGAGGCCACACTCCACGATCTCCCACTTTGGCTATGGAAGAGGCATCTCCCTTGGTAGTCTCCCTTCCCCGCCTCACCATCCACCCCTTCTCCACTCAGACGACCCAGCCCCCTGGGGTTTCCATGGTGGTCTCCTGGACAGAGCTTGTCAGGATGGAAGCCTATATGAGCATCTAGCTAGAGGACAGCTGAGGTCAAGGATAGTGGGGTTCTCTGTCCAGATGGGCCAGCGAGCAGAGAAACCTGTTGGAAAAACATTCTACTTTCTCTGTGTGTTGATATATGATTATATGGGCATCTGAGTTTCTCCACAAACCATCTCTGCCATGAATGTGTTGATATCTGCTTGCTTACTGACTTTGTGGACTCTTTTCCCTATTCAGCACGCTTTAGGTTATAAAGTCCCAAAGGCTGGGAGTGAGAGCTATGAGGGGAGATGCGCAGTCTAGAGAAACTGTACCCCTCCCCTCCCCAGGACTAAAGGCATGCACGTGGAGGCCCAACAGGCCCTTGGGATTGTGAAAGGGGTTTTCACATCCTGTGAGAAGGGAGACTAGATGATAACTGAAGTCTCTTCAAACCCATCAAATCTGAGTCTAGACTTGCAGTCCCCGGCAGGCCAGGTTTGTGACTGCAGCAGATGGGTATTTAGAAGAGGTCACTCAGAGATAAGCAGATGTGTCCTTAATCTGGTTGAAGAACCTGCCAAACTGGATTCATTTTGCTGCATCTGCTTGCCTGGCCTATTTTCTAGCTACCAATAGCAAGCATTACCTGTTCTAACTATCTGGAACTACCTGCCTGCTTACTCACCTTCTCTCTGGCTTCAAACAGCTGTGGGGCCCCACCTCCTCTCTACCTCTTGTCCATCTGAGATCCATCCCTCCCCTTTTCCTTCCAGGAAGGATCTAGACACACCAGACCCACAGGTCCTGGTGTCTTTAAAAGGATCTGCCTGGGGAATAAGGTTCGTTTGACACTGACATTCACCTTGACTATACCGGAAAAGTCTGACTGCCAGTCCTCCCCAGCTGATGCCATGAGGGCTTGTTTCCCCCTGATAGTGGCCATGCTCTGTGGCTTGGCGTGGGCTGGTAAGTCACTCTTTGGTGGGCATGGGAGTGGGGTGGGTTGCTTAAAGAACAGAAGGCAGGGACAATTGGCAGAGGATTAGTAATATCCTAAACCTGTGGACAACTCCCACATGTCCTTGCCCGAGCCTTCAGAAGCTGTCTCTAAAGTTGACTGGTGGTGTGGAGGGAGCTGCAGGGCTGACACCTTGGGAGACTGGCTCCAACAACACTAGGATAATCAGACTTTGGACTTGGTCAGGGTTTTGTTTTCTTGGTGAACTGTATGGTGTAAAGGGGGAAGGGCTGCCGACGTTGGGGTTGCCTGGCTGCCCTTGGTCACTCTCTCCTCTGCTGCCTGGTGATGGGTCAGATTGTCCGGGGGTGTGATCTTTCTCTAGGTAAGCCTTAGGAAACGGGCAGGCTCAAGAAGAAACCAAAACCCCTTCTCGGAGATAGGCTGTGTCTCGTTTGCAGTTGTACAAGTGGTCCGAGGAATAGGTCTTTGTCCCAGAGTTAGGGGAGTTAAAGTGTAGAGACGAGATATGGCCCACAGTTACGGGAACAGCACCAGAAGAAGGAAGGAACACTTTCCTATTTAGTAGCTGTGCGACAAGCTCTGCTGATGTGTTAATTGATGATTAGTGGGCGGCAGGAAGGGCCAAGGGAGGAGGCTGAACTTCGGGGTATGGGCAGAATCCTCCTCTGCCCCAGGAGAAGAGTGAGAGTTCCATACAGTTCCACCCTCCCAGGGAGTTCCTGCCTAGAACTCTTGAAGGGATCAGATAAGATAATGAAGGAGTCAGGTCTCAGCATCTTCGAACTTCAGTTAGGGTTGTGATCATAAATATTCCTGGAGAAGCTGACTTTTGGGGTCATTCCCAATCATGGAGTACATACGGAGACCCCTAATGGGATCCCTAAACTGAAAAGGAAAAGCTGTGCCTATACTTCCGAACATTTAGTACCCCTCTTTGAGGACTCTGCTCTACCTAGGCCCTGGGCTTGGAAAAGAAGAGGGAAGGGAAGTTTGGATATGAGGTCTCAACGTCAGGCTTGCTGGAGGGAGGGAGGAAAGAGGGCATGTGGGCCTAGCGTGGAAGGGTGGTCAGAGGACCTGGGACATGCCAGTAGGATTGCACCAGGGACATTTGGTCCTTTGTGAGGTCCCTGAGGGCTATATTGGTTCAGAAGAACAGGTCCCTCAACACTGAGGGTGAGAGCCTTCATCAAACCTTGCTGTGAGATTGATGGGAAGTTAAGGTGGAGTGCAGAGGCACCTGAAGGCAGGAGGCTTTGCTCCTGTCTGGTCTATCCCAGCACCTTGGGACTTAGATGCCAAAATGTGCTGTCTGCCAAGGATTTTGCTATTTCAAGTGAACAGAGGCAGAAAGTTGATCTTGAGGATGAAGGCTTTTGGTTCACTAGGTCTCCAAACAGCATCTGGGGCCTCCTGAGAGGCACACATGTGGAATGCCCTAACTGTTCAAAGGGCTGAGGGTTGATATATATGGACTTGGTACCAAGCTCTCTTGTTGGCCAGTGGGAACGGGGTGCAGAGGTTATGGCACATTAAGGACTGAGAAGGTACAGAGAAACACAGCTTTCCATAGAGGGAGGGAATCCGAGTTCTGCATGAGAAAATGCAAAAATGAAAAAAAGAGAGAGGTAAGTGAGCAAGGAGCAGAGGCTGCTGGAACAGTGAGGTAGGCCCTTCTTGGCATGGTGAGCCAGGCTCCACAGAGCACTGGGTGGGGGCCTGGAGTCAGGGTGACTAGTCATCAGTGTCCCCAGCACAGTGCAGCAAGGTGCCCATGAGGAAAAGCGCCCCCCTCACCCCAGCCCCTGTCTGCCACCTTCATGTCCCAAGGTTACCCTGAAGCAGAACAAGTTCACAGAGGAATATGGGACCTGTTGGCATGGGGCTCTTACTGGGGACAAAGCTCTGGGGCAGAGATGACAAGGTCCACACAGCATGGGCCACTTGGGGTGTTCTCCTGAACTTCACAGTCAGCTATTCACTTGTCCTTCTCAACTGCTGTCAGCCCTGAAATGGAGTAAATCCTGTCCTTGGACTCTGCTTCGATGGCTCATTAAGAGCCCAACCCTTATTCATCTGTATTCTCCCCCTCAGGACTCTAGGTGTTCTGCCAGGCTGGCAGGACAGGCAGCTGGCCCAGGCTTCGTCCTGCGCTGAACACTTCTTAAGACCTTTGCATTCAGGTGCCAAGAGAGATAACTTAAGATTCATGAGGAGTTCTTACAGGCTTGAAGGGAAAAGTGGCCTTGGGCTTGGTGTCCTAATCCACTGGACCAGTGTCCTGTCTTCCTGGATAACTTGGAGGCCCTATGCATACTATGAAGTAGCCTCAGGACCTGGGTTAACCTTGACCTGACACCTCTCTGATGCAAAGAATACAGACTCATAGTGATGAGGTGAGCTAATAAACCATCCATAATACACACGTGCTGTCAGCTCACAGCACGGACCAGCTGAACTGGGGGAGGGAGTCAGGTGATGAAGTCCGTGGGCAGGGACAATTGCTGCATCCAGTCTGGACAGTTGCCATCTCCAGCAAAGGCGTGGAATGTTGGCCTTGTCTGTTTACATAAAAAATACTGACTTGGCTCTATTCTCTGTCACACACCACGCTCAGTACTTCGCCCATATTAATTCATTTGCTTCTTTGACATAGTCTATGCCCTGAGCTCTACTATTTTCCCACTTATACACATAAGGAAACAGAGGCACAGAAAGTTAAATAACTTGCCCAAAATCACATAGCTAAAAAGATGCAGAACAGAATTCCAGTCCAGGCAGCTCTGTGCCAGAGTCTGGCTTCTCTACTTCGCTCTGGACCTCTCATTAGGCACGAGAGAGACCTAACCCCAAGTCCAACCTGAGGTAAGACTGAGATTATTTTTCCCTTCTAGACCCGGTACACGCTCAGCCCTAAATGCCAACTTTAATCTTACTCCATTCCTTACCTAAATATCAATATGAAACCGTTACTTTTTATCATCAATTTGGTACAAGCTTCAGTCCTAACCTCAGGCCTAACTCCACCCAGATCCAAGCTGGGTTTATGTCTCCTCATTTGCCCGGTTTGATGTTCGTAGCATCTCTGATACTTTTTTTTGTTGCTGTTTTGCTTTTCCTTTTTTTTTTTTTTTTTTTTTTTGAGACAGTATCTGATGCAGCCAAGGCTGACCTTCTTGCTATATAGCCAAGGCTAGCCTTAAACTCCTGATCCTTCTACTTCCACCCCAGAAGTCCTGAGTTTGCAAACATGTGCCTGACTTCTGACTCTGTTCTTGACACCCAGGCATTAGGAGCCTCCTCGGAAATAAGGCCTTTGTTATCACTCCTAAACCCAGAGTGGGAGGAAACAGTCCCCGCCATCCCGTCCCAGCCCTGCAATCTTTGCTGTGTTGAGCATGGTGTGGTCTGGTTTCTCTTTCAGAGTGGTACTGGGTTTGTACTTTTCAAAAGTTCTTTTCTTATGCCCCTTGTGACCAAAAGCTCACTTCTGTAAACGGTTTGGCTGGAGCGAGGGATGTGGTCTGTGGTTGCATAACAGAATCTTGTCCCAAAGCCCAGTTCTCACCCACATTGGCCTCATTCCCCACCCAAGCACAGACTCATTCGAATACATTCCAGAGGCTAGAAGGAACAAAGATGTGACATGGGAAGATAAGGTGTGGAGAGTGAAGGAGGGGCAGAACAAAGCAGACAGCAGAAAGGGTCAGGTTAAAAGCAAGGGCAGTGGGCAGGAGGCAGCCAGTGACTTCCGTCTGGACCGACAGGCAAACGAGTGGTGGCGTCACTCTGTCCAGGCTACTGTCCTCTTTCTTCATCCTGCTTGAAGTTTAAAATCTGGGAAAACTTTACCCCCAAATGAAGATTTCTTTAGAAAATATGGAGGCTCTGGCTATATTTGCTGGGGCTGGGAAGTGGTTGCAGACTTAGGGCACAGCTGCTCTCTGTCACAGCCTCTTTACTGCCCACAATATGCTTCTTTGCTGATTTAGGTCACAGGCCTCTCCAAACAGGCAACTAAATCTGAGCCCCTGGTCAGTGCTCTGAGCCTGGGTCACTCGGGGGCTGAGGGTAGGTGAGGCCTATGCTGGGGAGGGAGGCTGTGGGCATGCCTGTCCTGCAGGCAGCAGCGACCTTCCCTGCCCTTCCCCAGCCCTCCTGCAGGGGGCACTTAGGAAAAACATGGGAATCCCTGAAGGCTGATTCTGTGACCTTTATTGCCACAGGAAACCTGGAGTCTTGCACATCTCGCTGCAATGAGAAATTTAACCGGGATGCTGCCTGCCAGTGTGACCGCCGGTGTCCCCAGCACAGTGACTGCTGTGATGACTATGAGCATGTGTGCACTGGTGAGGCTCCTCTCTTGGGATGCAGGGCTGGGAGAAGGCACAGCAGGAGAGGCAGAGCAAGTCCAGACTGCTCAGGGCCACTGGTTTGGTGTCCAGTGGTTCATAGCAAAGCTGGGGACTGAGACGAGGACTCCAGGACCCCGGAGGAGAGTGTGGAGGACATAGGCAGGGTCAGGGATTTGGACTCTACTGGTCTCAGGTTTTCTAGGAAGTTCCTAATGGAACATGGGACAGATGCCATTCACTTGGAAGATCTGTCTGAACCATCAGAATTAACAGTATCTTGAAAGTTTAAGTACTTATTTAAAAAGCAAGAGCAAAATGATAAAATGATGCTTTGGCATGTGTTATTATTGATAATGCTACTCATACTTTAAAGCACACACAGACATACAAAGGTGGTAGAGATCTCTTACAACCTGGATGGCACCAGGGAGATTGATGGTCTCTGTGACGCACACAATACAGACCGTGGTCTGGAGAGCACACCGAGCAACCACTTCTCCAGACCCTCATTTCCAGGTCACCAATCAAAACAGGGCATGGCCTTTCCCCAAAGGCCATTTGTTCCTCTACTGGCACAAATTTAAATTAAGATGTTTTCTGTACTGGGGACTAAACCCCAGATCTCCAGTGCACAAGGTAAGTACGCCTCCCCTGAGCTGTGTCCTCAGCTCTGTTTCTACTTTTGAGACAAAGTCTCACTAAGTTGCCCAGGCCAGCCTGGTACTTGGTATGTAGTACAGGTTGGCCTTGAAATTGTGATCCTTCGGCTTCAGCTTCCTAAGTAGCTGGGATTATAGGCCTGCTGTAAGAGACCCAACTAAATGATACTTTCTGAAAATCACTTTTGAATAGTCTCCTTGTTTAGACTGCCAATCTTGCAGATTCCCAGGTGAACTCTGCTTTGTGGCAGCTTTTGTATGCCTCCACATTTCATAGCCATTAGCAGGGTAGCAGCAGGCAGGAGGTATACTCTAGGTTTATGGCTCGTGAGTATGCCTTGAGTTCCAGGACCCTTTGTTCTATAAGCATTACCGCTCTTGTGTAAGCCTGAGGTACTAGGACCTGTATCTCTGTGTTATAGCTCTTATGTGGGTAAGAGCTCTTGGGTAGGCCTCAGGTTACCAGGACCCTCAGCTCTGCAAGTGTTATAGCTCATGTGTGGGCCTAGGAAGTCAGAATTTCCTCAGCCTTTGACAAAAGCAGGTAACTTACTGTGGCCTCTGTCAAGGATGCCACCACTTGGGAAGCAGCTACTGTCTCTCCTGTTGATTCTGTTGCTGCCTCTGCCACTTGTCAAGGTGACGTGGATTCCCCGAGTATGTTTGAGCCTTTCTTGGCTCTTGGTGAGCTTAACCCAGGGAGCTAGGGTGCTGGACAATCAGGGGTCACCGAAGCTGCCCCTAGCTGGTGGCTTCCTGGTTTATTGTCTCCTACCTAAGAAGAGGAAGGAAACATTGATAAGGCGAGAGCAAGGTGAATAGATTTGTGAAGCAGAAATGAGAAAGACTCCAGAGAATGGGAAGGAGTCCAAGAGGGTTACTGTTGTGCTGCCTATCCAGTGCCCTTTTATAAGACTTATAATGGGGGCGGATAGGAACCTGGGTGGTCTTTATTGAGATTCTCTGAACACACCATGGGCCTAACCAGTAGAGTCTACACATCCCGTGTGTGCACTGACCCCACAGAAGTAATCATGTATTCTTTGTTCAATCAGGAGAGTGGTTCTAAGTCTCATGATCCACAGTGAGCCCTGCCCTTCCTTCCTGCGAGGAGCTAATGTGTGTCTCAAAGGCAGTACATCTCCCATGGTTCCCTTCTGCCACCATCAAAGCTGCTGGCTGCCGTTCCCGTTGCTGCTCTGATGCTGCAACTTTCTTTGCTTGCTTTCTTTCTTTTTTTGGGGGGTGGGGGGGTCTTTTTGAGACAAGATCTCCCTGCAGCCCCCAAGATCTCCCTGCAGCCCCAGCTGGCCTGGCTGACCTTGAACTCACAGAGCTCCACCTACCTCTGCCCCGCCTCCCCCAGTCCTGGGACTAAAGGCGTGCACCACCTCGCCCACCTTGCTGCAACTTTCTTAATTTTAGCAGCTCAGTTGTTGCTGCTTTTAATTTGGGTTACCAGTTCAGCCCACTCTACTGAAAGTAGGGAAGAAAGGACCCATCAACAGAGGTCTATTTGGGGGCGTAATGTCATGATACCAGGGAGGCAGCACAGGAGGGTGTCTCCCATCCAGCTCTTGGAAGCTTGCTTTATGGCTAGAAGGGGTGCTTGCGCCAATCACAACAAACCTTTCATGCAAATAAATGTTTGTTTACCCCAATCATGGCATTGTCCCTTTGTGCCAGTTACAGTCATCCCTCTTCTAAGCCAGGGCTCCTTAAATTTCTACTTGTGGCCCCTTTCTGCCCGAGAAATTTCTACATGACTCTAGATACAGTCATGTGAAGCAAAATGACAGAGTCCCAGAGAATGGGAAGGATTCCAAGGTGTGCAGAGCCGGGTGTGGTGGCACATGCCTCTAGTCTCAGCACTCGGAAGGCAGAGGTGGGTGGATCTCTGTGGGATTGAGGCCAACCTGGTCTACATAGTGAATTCCAGGCCAGCTGGGGCTACAGGAAAACCCTGTCTCAAAAAGACAAAAAATAAAAACAAATAAACAGGGACTGGAGAGGTGGTTCAGTGGTTAAGAGCACTGACTGCTCTTGCAGAGGACCTGGGTTTGATTCCCAGCACCCACATGGTGGCTAACTACCATCCATAACTCCAGTTCCAGGGGAATCCGACACCTTCTTCTGACCTCCTCGGGCATTGCACGACATGGGTGCACTTATACACATGCAGGCAATACACTCACACACATAAAATAAAAATAATAAATAATAAAAAAAAACCCAAGACCAAGTATGCAAATCAAACATTTACATATTTTTACATTTATATATTTTTACGTAAGGAATTAAATCTTGCCTGAATATTTGATGCTATAGGACAGAGGGCATATTCAGTGTTTTTCAGAGTTGATCAATGTTTATGACTTTTAAAAATGTGTATGGGTGTTTTGCCTGCATATGTAGGTATACCACATACACACAATGCCTAAGGAAGGCCAGAAGAGGGCCAGAAGATAGTCATATGGGTGCTTGGAACCCAACCTGGGTTCTCTGCAAAAGCAAATACTCTTAACCTCTGAGTCATCTTTTCAGCCCCCCCATCCCCACCCCCTTTTTGGTGACAGGATCTTGCTGTGTAGCTCTGGGTGACCTGGAACTCACTATGTAGATCAGGCTGACTTCAAACTCACAGAGATCTGCCTCTTTCTACCTCCTGAGTGCTGGGATTCAAGGTGTGCACCATTATGCCTGGCTGATTTTGTAATGGTCAGTCTTGAGAACCTCATTATGCATAAATGCATAGCTCAAAATGGCAGAAATATATTTAGGACCATTTATTAAATTGTTGGAAATTCTGTATGAATCCCAAGTCAAAGCTAATTTAAGGATTTTTTGTGTGTGTGTGAAATTTAACTAAGCAACATAAGAACAATTTTAAAAATCAAACATTCTAATGATACGATACAATCCAAAGATAAATGAATTTTTCATATAATTTTTATTTTTATTTTATGAGTGTATTGCCTCCGTGTACTGAAGTGCACCTGTGTCATTCAGTGCACATGGAGGTTAAAAGAGGCTGTTGGATCCCCTGGAACTGGAGTTACAGATAGTTGTTAGCTGACATGTGGGTGCTGGGAACTGAACCTGGGTCCTCTGCAAGAGCAGCCAGTGCTCTTAATTGCTGAGCCATCTCTCTAGTCCCAAGATAAATTAGTTTGATGCTTATATACTGAGGTATGACAGTAGAAAAATATTGTGTTTATTTTCCACAATTAAATCATTATGCTTCTATAAGTCAGAAAGCAGTCAAGTATGGTAGTGCATATAATCCCAGCACTTAGGAAATGGAAACAGGAGGATCAGGAGTTCAAGGTCATCCTCAGGTACACAGTGAGTTCTAGGCCAGCCTGGTCTACGTGAGAACCTGTCCCACAAAAGAAAGAAAAATCAAACAAAAGGCACTGGGATTCATAGTATACAGTATTCCTAAACCTGAGCAGATGAGATTCAGGCACAGTCGTTGGCCCTGGGTGTTGTGACGGCGTGTGTAGTGCAAACTGTACATTCTGTTTGTTCAGAGCCGAGGCTGCAGTGAAGGTACCTGATGCCTCAGTGAGCGCCACCAGAAACACCTCAGATTCATTTTTAATTTTCAGTCATTGACTGTTGCAAAACATTTTACTGTTGCCAAATTGTTTAAGCTCCATCTTTCAGTTATATGACCCCACAGGGGACCATGACCTACAGTTAAAGAGGCTGTGTTAGGTCAGCAGGGGGAATGTACTACCTCTGGCCTGGCTGGAAATTGTTTTAGAGTCATTTAGAGTTCACAGAGGCTTCTGATTGCACAAAGTTTGGTGGGAATTGTTAGAAACGGTTGGCCTGGCATGTAGCATCAGGATCTGGGGCAACCAGCTGCAATCAGCATGCAGTTTCCTCCAGGCATCTCTGGCGGAGTGTTTAAAATGGCTGGAGCTGGCATCTGGGTAGTCTGGCTGGCTGTTTCATGAACAGTCCTTTTACTCAAGGCATTTTTAGGCAGCAAGACAATCCACCTGCCACTTAGGGAGTCAGATTGTCCCATCCTCCACTGTCTTGCATATTTACAGGAAAGCATCAGAAGTGCTTACAGCAAAAGTTTAGTGAACTTATTAACACAGAGAGTGATTTTTAAGAATGCTTTAATACTTAACACCTGCCCAGTCCCCTGGGGAGAGGTGGGTCCCCAACAACTGTCTCAATAGGAACAGTGTGCTCTGAACCAAGGGCCTTGTCCTTGGAGAATGCGAAGACTCTCTATTCATCTGTAATAACCAAAATCAGTTTTCAATCCAGAAGGGACCGCCCCGCCTCCTCCTCCTCTTTTTACACACGAGTGTAATGGGTGCCACTTGGCAAAACGGTACAAAATTTGTTCCCCGGGGAAATTATTCTGCTTTTTCTAAGTGTTGGGTAATCTGACTTCCTTTGGAAATGCTTTCCATTTTCAGTCCTCAGCTCCAGTATCTTGGACTTGACCACACACCCTTCATATACACATGCCAACCCGAGGCTGGAAGCTGGGAGCCGGGGCAAAAGCAGGAGGGGAATCCCGGGGGTTGGTTGGTGAATTTATTTTTCTGCTTTACAGGTGACAAAGGCCCCACAGAGTCAGAGGCATTCCTGGAGCCAGAGGATGAGGCCCCAGCCAGCAGTAAGCCTGAACCCCAGAAGGGAGCCTTCAGGATAAAGGAGAGACACGAAGGGGGTGACACGGGGAAAGAGGACCACGCCAGAGGCTGGGGCCCGTGTCTAAGCCCGGGGAATGAGTTTCGCTGGGCCTACCCACAGCTTGATCTGAGCAGTCTAGGGGAGGGCAGGCCAGGAAAGGGAGTCTGAGGCTGGGGAGGGAAGTGGAAAAGATTTTATTTTTAGAGTGGGAAGATTATAAAAACAACAAGCCAGAAAGTAGAGTTCTGCATCAGAAAAGACTTCCTGGCTGCAGGGTGTGCAAGGAGTTGAGCTTGTTTGTTTTCCTTCCGGGAGCCCTTTAGCAAGCAGGAGTCAGGCTCGGCCTGGGTGGGTAGCGGAGTCGGTCCTTGGGTTCCAGCGCGCCCTCTAGTGGTCGTCATGGGCGTCCACCCTCCTCTCTGCCCTCTCAGACCTGTACTCCGCACCCAACTCCTGCCAGGGCCGCTGCCGGGAAGCCTACGACAGGCACCACCCCTGCCATTGCAATGTCCGCTGCCAAGAATTTGGGAACTGCTGCGAGGATTTTGGGAGCCTGTGTGGTAACCACGGTCAGTCCGCTGCCCCAGCATAGCCCCAGACACAAGGGAATTCTCTAGAGTTCTCACAGTGTGGTCCTTGGACCAGCAGCATCAGCAGCATCTGAGAATCCTTAAGTGAGGCAAACCCTAGGGCTACATGCGCCCAGACCGGCAGATCAGAAACTCTGCTCTGGGCTCATCATTCTGAACAAATCCTCCAGGGGATTCTGATGCCTGCCTCAGTCTGGGAACCTCCTTAGTTCAAGCTTGGGGCAGATAGGAACATTCTGTAGACGCCGGCTGTGATGCGCACCGATCTTAAGGGTCCTTTACGGCCCTGCTCTCTAACCACAGAGTGTCTGGTGGTGGTCCCCTCTAGCTGGTTCAGACTTCCTGAAGGAACGCTGTTCCTCCTAATACAGTGCTGGTCCCCCTCCCCTCTGGCTCTGAGACCATCCCTCTCCCATTTCCTCTCAGAGGGCTTCTCCCACAGCAGCGATGCCATAACTAGAGAGGAGCTTCAGACCATCTCCGAGAAGATCTACAGGGCCGACACCAACAAGGCCCAGAAGGAAGACATCATCCTCAATAGCCAAAACCGTATCTCCCCAGGAGAGACTGGAGACCAAGTGGATCGCTGCCCGGAGCCGTGGGTGTCCCTTGTTCCCTCCCACCCTCACCTTGGCTCTCCTCCACCCTCCCTTCCTTTGATGCTTTATCTTAGATAGGGATCCTTTTGTTTCTCAAGTCAAGCAGGATCAAGGGGAGAGGGGAAAAGCTGGTGTCCAGAGACGAAGAAATCAGCCTGAGGGCTGGTGGGTCTCTAGTGAGAGTGGTTCTGTGGCTGGCCAGGCTAAGGATAGGACTGACCTTCCAAGAGGTGAAATGAAAGATCTTATGTTTGGCATTCAAAAGCACCTAAGCTGGAGAGATGGCTCAGTGGTTAAGAGCACTGGTTGCTCTTGCAGAGTACCAGGGTTTGGTCCTAGCACCTACATGGAGGCTAAGAACCACCCATAAGTCCAGTTCCAGGAGATTCCATGCCCTCTTCTGGCTTTTGGGCATTGCACACATGCATATACTTACATACATTCGGGCAAAGCGCATATACATAAAATCATTAAATATATTTTGTAAAGCACCTAAGTTTCCCTTTGCTCCTGAACAAACCATTGTGTGCTGTCCCTGGTCTGTCTAGATTTTAGAAGGGTTTCTACTGCATCTCAATGGTCTTTATCCACCTGCCCCAGGCTCTTCACCTATGTCAACGAGCAGCTGTTCTCTAAGCCAACCTATGCGGCCTTCATCAACCTACTCAACAATTACCAGAGGGCCATAGGCCATGGGGAGCACTTCAGCGCTCAGCAGTTGGCTGAGCAGGGTGTCTTCCTCAGAGAGGTCATGAAGACTGAAGTCATGAAGGAACTCTACGGCTTCCTCCATCAGCAGAGTGAGTGAGCTGTCCCAGCCCCACAAAGTTGTGGAATGTGGTATGTCTACACAAGATCCAGACACTGCTAAGGCCTCTTCAGGGGGAGGCTGGGAAAGCAGGTGAGGGAGCAGGGAATATTGCACATCTGGAAGGGAGGGGATCGTACACAACACTGATGGAAGCCACAGAGAGGTTAGGAACCCCAGCAGGGGCCAGTGGACCCTCTGGCTGGCTGGCTTGGAAATCACCCAACTTTTGATTGAATGTCAACTGTCTTGCTGTTTCCCTACCTTCTGATGGCGTGAGCCTCTCCCGTCCTGGGTACCTCTCAGTCACATCATGGACCCTAGAGTCATACTACTTTTGGGGTTGGCAGAGTCCCTGACCCCTTTTCCTCCTCCCAGGCTCATTTTTCAGGGGACAGCAACAGAAACTCATCAAAGGCTCAGTCACAGAGGGCAGGTCACTGGGAAGAGGTCTGGCTGGACCACCTCCAGATACAGATACGTGCAAATCAGACCAGAAAAGGGTTTGGCTGCAGGGCTTCTTGGCTCTGGATTCTGTTTCTTAGTGTCCTCCAGATTCCTTTCCTGAACTCTGGCAAGCTTGGCTTTGTCTCAGAGGTGGCTCTGTGCAGGTCTCCCTTGCCTCTGGACAGAGCTACACATTGTATCTGGGCAGGGAGTAACCAACTCTAAGGTAAAGGGCATGAAGGATTCTATCCGGTGACTGCAATCCTGTGCTGCCCCCTGGTGTCTACTCTGTGGTAAAACACGTGACGGTTTTTCAGGAAGAGAAACAGGCCCAGCGGGACTAGCTGACTTAAGCCACCATAGAGCTTCCAATATGAAGACCAAGCTATTCATCACTCATGCCCTCTCCCTCCCTGTCCAGATCCTACTCTCCCACCACATTTATGAAGGCTCCGATGGCCTTGACTCATGTTGGCTTTCAGCATCTCTTCAGAAGTTAAGAGAATAGGGTACAGAACCAAATAGCTAGGGCCAGGCAGGCTTCACTTGACTCTGGCTATACTTTAAAGATGTCTCCCAGATTTCATGTATTAGAAAGTTAATCTCTAATGCCCGGTGCTAATGATATCTAGAGGTGAGAACTTTGGGAGGTGAATTCATTTGTGGATTGATGGATTATCAAAAGAGTACTTTACTACGGAAGCTAGATCTCTCTGATATGCTAGCTTTGCCTTGCCGAATAATATTATGGTGCACCGAGAAGGCCCTCACCACATGCCGGCACTTTGATATTTGATTTCCCAGACTCCAGAACTGTGAGTTAACTAAACTTTTTTCTTTTCTTTTTTTCCCCTTTTCTTTTCTTTTTTCTCTCTGTGTTCCTCTATTCGGTCTTGGCTGCCACAATCAGACAGACAGGAAGTGTGAGGAAACTTTCTTCTTGCATCTGTAATGGAAACCTTAAAAGCAGACAGTAACTGCCTTGCATCTGTCAAATAGACACACTAAACTTCTGTTCTATATGAATTCCTTGGTCACAGCAATATTGTTACAGCAGCACAAAGCAGGCTAAGGTACTTGAGCAAGTTACTTTACCTCTCTGAGTCTTATCTGTGAAATGCAGTCTTTGGGAATTAATGCTTGTGAAGTCCCCAAAGGAAAACACCCAGCAAGTGCTAGTAAAGACAGCTATTTAGTCTGTGAAACCAGTGTGTCATTTCATATATATTTAGTCTTGTTTTCCAACAGTGTTTGAAGTCCTTGAAAGGAGAGAATATTTCTGGTATCTGTTTTGGATCCTCCACCCACAATTCTGGGAAGTCAACAGTAGTTAATGACTCCCTGATTTAAAACTTCAGCCCCGACCTTCCTCTTGGGCCCAGTGGCCTGCTCAACATTTCCACTTGGTTATCTAACTGGTATCTTCATAGTGTAAAAACAATGTAAAGAGAACTCACAATTCCCATCTCCTCTTCCAGACCTCCTCCTCCGTAGGTCTCCTCAGTCTCATAAACATCATCATAACCCCTTCAGTTCTCAGGCCAGAAGTCAGGAGTTAGGGTGTGTGTGTGTGTGTGTGTGTGTGTGTGTGTGTCTGTGTGTCTGTGTGTGTCTGTGTCTGTGTCTGTGTGTATGTCTGTGTGTCTGTGTTACTGGGAATTAAACCTAGGGTCCTGTGCATGCTAGGCAAGCATTCTACCACTGAGCCTGCATCCCCAGCCCAAGAGTTAGATTTGATTTTTCTCTTTACCTCACTGCTCCCTGACCCCCTCCCCTACTAGTAATGTCCATTACTTCCACTTTCAAAATATATTCCAGATCTACTTGTTTGCTACCATTCTTTTCTGCTACCACTCGTGTAAGCCACCACCAACATTATAGACAAAGAATTAACTTCAAAACTGGCCTCTTTGCTTTCGCCTATGTGACCCCACTGACTCTTTTACATACACAGCCAGAGTGGTCATTTTAAAACAAAGCTCCTGCCAATTCCCCTGCCTAAAACCCTTCATGTCCATTTACCACAAAGAGGCTGTCCAGTTGGCAAAAGATCCATCTCTGGAGCTAGACTGAGGCTCAAGTGCCGTGGCTACCACTTGTGAGTTATGTGAAGATTTAATAGTGTTACAGGAAGCACTTAAAACAGTGCTCGGCACACAGAAAGTGCTCCATAGTTCTACAGTATTTGTGTGTTATTACTAATTAACTGAGATCAGACCTTCTTGCCATGACTTGCAGGCTCTAGGCACTGCCTACTGCTCAGACCTTTCCCCCTGCCACCCTGTACACTGTGCTCTGGCCATGAAAAAGTCTTCTCCAATCTTTGTGCAGAGAACTTCTTATCCTTCAGGTCTCTGATCAGCAATCTTCATGACACACACCATTTTTGCTTTTAGGACAGTCTTGTTATGTAGCTCAAGATAGCTCTGAACTCATGATCCTTCTGCTTCCTCTTCCTGAGCACTGGGATTACAGGTGTGCACTTCCACCCCTGGCTAGGTGCTACTTTCTCAAAGAGGCCTTTCTGAGCCACCTCCTAGAAGATCCCATGCCAATCTGTTTTATGCTGCTATCATAAAATACCAGCCTGAATGATTTATAATAGCTAGGAATTTATTGGCTCAGTTCTGGAGGCTGGGAGGTTCAAGACTGAGGAAGAGGTGACATCTCATGAGGGCTTTCAAACTGTGACAACCAATGCAAGAAGGCAGAAGGGCAAATAGTGAAAAAGAGGCAAAAGGAAGCTGTTGTCGTTTTTGAGACAGGGTCTCATGTAAGCCATGCTGGCTTTGAACTCATTTTGTAGCTGAGGATGACGTTCAACTTCTGATCCTCTAGCCTCCACCTCCCAAGTGTTGTTGGGATTACAGGCATTTATCAACACACACAGCTCTAAAAAATACTTTTAAATAAAACCATCCCCTTGATAAGGAACCCCACAAAATGGCATTAATTCACTCATAGGGCAGAGCCCTCATAGCGTAGTCATTTCTTGAAGGTCCTATATCTTAATTCTATTACACTCGGAATCAAGTTTCTAACATGCTCAAGACATGATTAGACTCCTATCTCCCCCTCTAGTTGTGATGGACGTGTCTTAGTACTCATCCAAAATAATTATTTAGTATCTGTTTATTATTTGTCTCCTACCTTGGAATATAAATTATAGAGACAGAGCCTCTTAGTCGTCTCTGCAGAGTCCTCAGCTTTTTGTTCTAGGCCCCAATGATCATGTGGAATAAGCAGCTGGTCACATTTGTTGATTGAACCCGTCTCTCCTGATGCACTGGAGCAGGCTCTCTTCCCTGCTCCCCAGTACCTGACCCACTTCTTTCCTCTAGAGTCCTTTGTGTTCCTCTCCACAGACCGCTACAGTTCGGAACAAGAGTTCACAGAGGACTTGAAGAACATGTGGTTTGGGCTCTACTCAAGAGGCAGTGAAGAAGGGGATTCCAGTGGCTTTGAGCACGTCTTCTCAGGTAGGTTCACTCTGTTTGGCAGGGAAGGGTAGAGGGGATGAAGATGAGGAGGAATGGCTCTGTTTGGAGGCTAGACAGCATTAAGGATTGGTTAACAGGCACCCACAACACTTGGCAGGAAGGGACATATCCACTCACAGGCCAAGTGGGGAGACATCTGAGAAGTCATGCTGAGGACAGTCTCACTAGAATATCTCAGAGAGAAAAAAGGTCAGGAACGGAGGCTCCCAGAGGCACATCTAGTATGAACAAGTGTTGGGGGGCATGTCTGCCTCTGAGTCCTCTGCTTCCATGGCTTGGTTAGGGGCTTCTCAAGGAGGCCATAGTATCCCATTCCATACCCCCCTCATCCTATAAAGCTCCCACTGAGTCTGGCTTGATCCCAGGGGAACAGAGGAGAATCCCAGAGCAGTCCTTAAGATTGTTCAGGAGAAGAGATTCTCCCATGGCCTTGAGCCAAAAGAGGAGGACAGGGGTGTGAGGGAGCCCAGAGAGTCAGGCAAGGGGCTAAGCAGGTGAACACTCTAGAAGTCAGAGCCTAGAGAGGGGAGATAGCCTTGTCATGGAATGGTAGAAAGGGCATTGGAGGGGAGGGGCTAGGAAGGAAGCCCAGATCACCCATGCTTTATTTATTCATTATAGGTGAAGTAAAAAAGGGCAAAGTCACTGGCTTCCATAACTGGATCCGCTTCTACCTGCAGGAGAAGGAGGGTCTGGTTGACTATTACAGTCACAACTATGATGGGCCTGTGAGTACCTGGGCCAGAAAAACCTTGCTGGTACCCAAACTTCCTGACTTCCTCTGGGTTCCAAGCAGTCAGACTTGCTTCTCATCCTGACCTTCAGTGGCAGCCCAACACAGAATGTGCATACCATGTCCTCATCTACCTGCAAAGAAATAGCATTCCAATTCCAAAAGTGAAGCCTCCAGAACTTCAGGGAATAAGAGACTGGGGACACCACATCCCAGTGAGAAGCCAAGGCCAAGGGTAGAAGTTCCAACCAGAGAACAAAGACATGTATTTACTTCCTGCCTGAATGTCCTTAGAAGGGCAGCTTGAAATTTCAGCTTGGCTAGTCTGAGCTTGCGGTCACTGCTAGTGGCAGCCGCTCCTCCGTTCTCGTGGATGCCGCTCCTTTGTTCTCACAGGCATCCAGGAGAGGCTGCTCCTCCACTTGCCCTGGGCTGAGGCCGCTCTTTTGCTCCCCTGGTGCTGAGGCAGCTCTTCTGCTTGCCCTGTGCTGCTTGCCCTGTGCTGCCTCCTGTCGTCGCTTCTTCTGCCCGGTCCCGGACCCCAGGGCTGGTGAGGAGACTGTGTCAGCGGAGCTGCATTCAGACACAGGAGACCAGGTTCAGTGACACAGGTCTGCCTTATTGCAGGAAGGCACAAGCTTATATAGGGATAGTGGTCCAATCACAGCACAGCAAGTAGGATACCTCATTAGCATAACAGGTTTAGCGTCCTATCACAGTACAGCAAGTAGGCTACCTTATTAGCATCATCCTATTAGAATAACAGACTTAATGTCCTATCACAGAATAGAGGGTAGGATGCCTCATTACCATACTGGGTTTCAGATTACAGAGCCTGGATTCCTGGAAACCATGCGACCTTGACAGTTACAATATCACCCTAGGCTCAAGCCTGTCTCCCACATGAGCTAAACTCCAGTTTTGTAAGAAATCTTTGCCACCTTACCCCAGGAAATAATTGGGGGTAATAAGCTTCCCTTTTGCATGTTGGAACAGCTGTGTCCCTGTACTCTTGGTTGGTCATGTGGCTGTTGACTCCAGCCTCTTTGACACTGGTAGCTCTGGACAGAGGGTCCTAGTGCCATGGTAGACTATCCCATTTTTTAAAAAAATTTTATGTGTATGATTGTATTGCCTGCATCTGTGTAAGTGCACCCATGTCCTGCAATGCCAGAGGAGGTCAGAAGAGGGTGTTGGATTCTCCTGGAACTGGAGTTATGGACAGTTGTTAGCTGCCATATGGGTGCTGGAAACCCAACCTAGGTCCTCTGCAAGAGCAGCCAGTTTAACTGCTGAGCCATCTTTTCAGCACCCCCTACCCCCGTCTATTTAAAGAAGCAGTATCCCCAGAACGTTTCTCAAGGACCTTCACAAATACTGGCTGACTGTTGATGCCCGGCATTACCCTCTTTCTACTATGTGGCCTTCACCAGACCCTCTTTGCTGCCCTTTCCTTTGCAGTGGGATTCATACCCTGATGTCTTAACCATGCAGTTCAATTGGGACGGCTACTATAAGGAAATGGGCTCGGCTTTCATTGGCAGTAGCCCTGAGTTCGAGTTTGCCCTCTACTCCCTGTGCTTCATTGCCAGGCCAGGCAAAAAGTGAGTACTGGGCCAGTCGAACTGGGGCAGTGTCTGGGCCTCCAACTGCCAACAGCCACAATAGCATTAGGAGCCCTTGTGTCTGCTGCTCAGTGGCTAGGAGAGTTAGACAAGTCACTGTTCTACTCCTTGGACAGTAAAGTAATTATATTAGATTTATACCCATCTTCATCTGAGCAGCAAGACCATCTCCCTTCCTTCCTCTTCTTAATCTACAAAGAAGTCAGCAATACAACTGCCCTGGGGCTCCAAACCTCCCAGTTTAGTGCTTGAGATTGTTTGGGGCCGGGGGGGGGGGCGATCCTAGAGCCCCAAAGAGAACAGCTGATAATAACTGGCCCTCGTGTCTCTGTCAGCTGAGGATTCCTAATACTTTTCTGTTATATTGGGCGGGGGACCTTTGTCTCCCTATGTAGCTGAGGCCGCAGGTCCTCTTGCGCGCTGGAGTTCCAGGTATCTGCCGCGATGCTGGTTCTGATCCAGTTACTTCTGAAGCTGGAAGCAAACACCTAATTTCTGAGGCCTTTGGCTCTAGAATCTAGGAGTTTGGAGTGTTGTTCTGGGGACACTGCGGAGCACTGTCTCTTATGCTAAGAGAAACTAAGGTCCAGATTTTGAAAGGTTGCTGTACATATGGAGCTGGCATGGTGGGTATGAAATGTTGGCAGCTGCCTAGGAGGCTGGAGCCCTTCTGTTGGGACAGAGGTGGGTGGAGTGGTGGGTCATACTGATTGGATCCCTGATCTGTCCCCATAGGTGCCACTTAAGCCTGAGTGGCTATCCTTTGGCCATCCAGACCTTCACCTGGGACAAGACCACCTACGGAAATGGCAAGAAGTATATTGCCACAGCCTACGTGGTGTCTTCCACCCAACAGAGCTCGTAGCCAGAGGGGCATGAGGGCAGAGGGCCAAGCAGGGTCCAGGTGCTGGCTCCGCTGCACTGGAGAGGGCAGGGAGGAGCCTGGGACGGAACTCCGAAGCCCAGATTTTATGAAAGACATTCCCAAATCCAGAATGCCATGTGGTGTCTTCCACCCAACAGAGCTCGTAGCCAGAGGGGCATGAGGGTCAAGCAGGGTCCAGGTGCTGGCTCCACTGCACTGGAGAGGGCAGGGAGGAGCCTGGGAGGGAACTCCGAAGCCCAGATTTTATGAAAGACATTCCCAAATCCAGAATGCCCAAGAGGGAGAGATAAAAAGATAGAATTAAAAAAAAAAAAGTCTATGGGATTTTCCCCCAGCCCTCCACCCGTGCCTTCACTGTCACCCTTATGAGATTATTGTAAATATCAATTTCATAAGTTTTTTCCTCTCTACTGTCTACACACATTCAAAATCTAATCTCTCTAAAATAAAAATATGTTTTCTATTAAGCTCACCTGGAACCCTACAAAGTCCCAGTGTGTGCACAGGTAATATTAACTTATTACATTATCTTTTGTGTGTAATTTGGATTCCATGTTCTTTTAGTAAAATAATGCTGCATAGTACTCTTCTGAGACAAATGCCTTCTTCATGACTTCAGCTGTGTCTACTTGCAAAAGGTCATCCTAATCAAACTTGTTGATTATCATGTTTTGGGTGCACCTAGTTTTCATTTAATTATGTCATATGTAACTATGATAATCATTTCCATGTATTGTTTGAGATTTCATGTAATTCTGTCTTATATGTCTATGATAAATGTTTTCATGTGTTGTTTGAAAAAAAAAAGATAGAATTAGAAAAATGCAGAGAATCAGTCAAACCTTTGCCTTCCAGTATTTTAACATGAACTAGGAAAGAGTCCCTCTCTGCGTGGAGGTGTGGGCCCTCAGTAGCTCTTTATTCCAAAGTGTGGCAGAGCCTTTAATAGCTTCATAGATCCCTTTAATGTGAAGGGAAGGGGCCTTTTCCCTTTCGTCCTCGGGGCTTGGAGAGAGGGAGAAGCTGACGGCATTATGACAGCAAAGGTACCTTCAGTTGCTCTTGGGAAGGACAGGTGATAGAAATTTAGGATTATCATAATGGCTGGTATTGTATACAACTCTGCTAACTGTGATTTAGCCACAGAACAAACCCGTTGATCTTTGATCTTTTCTAGGTTAGATCTTCAGGTTTTGGAGAATCGAACACAGGACAGGGCAGAGTAACAGGTTGGGGTAGTGAGTGGGCTAAGACATGTGGCCTCCTCAAGCCTAAGTGTTTTTGTGATCAGCTCAGTATCTGCTTCTAGAAGTTTTCCACTTGTAGATGCCTAGTATAGTTACAGACATGTGTTTTGTTCCCACATAGTGTTTTGTTTTGAAAGATTTCCCCTCATAGGAGGAAGATTCGGCATCAAAGGAAGGAAAGAATCATTGATACCAAGGTTCATTCAGCTGCCATAATTTGAAACATTCTAGGATGGGAGAGGAGGGACACTGGGGCTCATTATCTCCACCCCAATGATGTATTCCTCCCTGATGCCAGATGCTATGCCACAGGGCCAGGCTCATGCCAGGGCTCAGAGGCAACATGTTTCCAATTAAAGAAAATCTGAGATGGCCTCTTCCTTGTTTATCTTCACCTTGACTGTCTGTGTCTGGGCCTTCTGCCTAGAGGACTGAGAGTTTGCAGACTGGCTCATGGGATGTGGCATCTGGCTGAAGTCCCTGATGCTCACCAGGTCTCTGTAGTGAGGGGGAGGAAGAATTCTTCCAGGTATACCTGCAACATGAATAAAGAACATCACACACAGGTTTCAGGAAAGGGAATGGATTATGGGAAAAGCAGTGGAGACTGGTAGCTCCTTGACACACAAGGACCAGAAGGACATCTGGATGCAGCTTTTGTGGCCGTAGAGGTGACCAAACTGAAGGAAGAAGGGATGCTTAAGGACTTCTCACAGATTATTTAGGCCAGAATGCTAGCAAGATGCCAGGCAGAAGGGTCCCTCTGGCAAAGTACAGCATCCAGATGGATGAAGCAGTGCCTTGTCCTGTCCTTCACAGAGATGCTCCCAGTCCAGTGGGTGAGACAAGAGGTTAGTAGGACACAGCAGTCAAGGAGTAGACTATGAAGTCAGGTTGCTGTGTATCTAGCTGGGCTCTGGACATAGGGGCAAATTTCTTATTCAGATCAGTGTTTCTTCCATCAGTAAGATGGGAAAGATATTAACAATGTGAAATTAGCAATGTAAAATAACATGCCATTCTGTCCAGCATTCTTATTTGCCCGACTTATGTAGATTTCATTTTGTAATAGGAGAAGCAATTTACTTTCCCCAGATCATCCTTAACCTTCACCTGCTGGTCCCTAGTACTTGTGCTTCCTACACACTTCTTTAGTGATCTCTCGGGTAGACAAGTGGGAGAAGACACAATGCAAAAGAACTACTGTATCCGAGGGTCTGGACCGAATCTTTGCAGGAGGGAGGGGAAGGAAGCAACATTTGTTAAGCTCTTAGTGTGTCTCAAGCTGTACTAAACAGTCTGTTTATATACAGTGTCTCATCTGGGAGGTATATTTCTTAGATTTATTTGTATTATTTTTATGTGTGTGTATCTGTGTGAGTCAATGCCATGTATGCGTGGGTACCCAAGGAGGCCAGAAGAGAACATCAGATCTCTTGGAACTGGAGGTACAGGTGGTTGTGAGCTGCCCAACATGGGTGCTAGGAACAGAACTCTGGTTCTCTGGAAGAACAGCAAGTGTCTTAACTGTAGAGGGCACTATTATTCCTACTCTTGTCCCTTCCTGTCTTGATTTCAGACAATGTTGCTGGGCTTGAGCAACCATATTGTACTTGAAGTGAAAGTTGAGGACAGAGCAGGGAGGTGGTAGGATCCCATACCTAACACTGGGATCGCCACAACGGTCCTGGATTTGGTCTTACATAAGAGAGGAATATCTTTTGTCATGTTTAAGTTACTTTTACTTGAGGCTTTCTTTTCACATACAACCAAATGGTATACAGAATCTCCGAAACAGAAAGTCTCAAGATTCATGAATTTTCTTTCCAAAGGTACTTAGCAGCTGAGGTTTGGTGGTTCATGCCTATAATCCCAGTACTTGGGAGGCTTCAGTCTGTGTGAGTGAAGGCCATGTGTATGTGACATTGAGCGGGAGGACCATGAGTTCAAGCCCTGCCTAGCTATAGAGTGAGCTCCAGGTCAGCCTGGATGAGATAGTGAGGTCCTGTCTGAAAAAGAAAAACAAACAAGCCCAAACAACCAACTAACCTACCAACAGAGAAAAGAGTTACTTAGGGGCCTGGAGAGATGGCTCAGTGGTTAAGAGCACTGACTTCTCTTACAGAGGACCTGGACTCAATTCCTATACCCACATGGTGGCTAACAACCATCCAGGGGGTTAGGGTTAGGGGATCTGATGCCCTCTTCTGACCTCCACAGGCAGAGCATACCGGCACTTACATACCTGTGCTCAGCCCGCTTGCTTTTTTTTTTAAATTTTATTTTGTGTTTATGAGTGTATTGCTTGCAGGTAGGTAGGTGAACCTGCATCATACAATCCTGGCAGAGGTCAGAAGAGGGCATCTGATCCCCTGGAACTGGAGTTAATGATGGCTGTTATCTGCCATGTGCATGCTGACATTCAAACCCTGGACCTCTGGAAGAGCAGCCAGCGCTCTTAACTGCTGAGCCATCTCTTCAGCCCCAGCCTGCTTTCTTATACAACCCAGGACCACCTGCCCAGGTGGTACCCTCCACATTGGGCTGGGATCTTCTACATCATTCAACAATCAAAATAATGCCTCACAGACATGCCCACATGCCAGTCCCACGGAAGAATTACTGCAGCTGAGGTGTGTCAAGTTGACAACCATGACATCACATATATGTATGGTTATAAACTTTAGTCAAGTTTGAGAGTAACTGAGTTTGGGGGATGTCTAAGATCATAGAGTTGATCCAACTGAAGATTTATTTTTATTTTTGTGGACTTCTAAAGTCATGTTTGTTTTATTTTACAGTTTCAGAGCTGTTAGAAAAAAGTGTTAAAAGCTTCATCATATTTTCTTTTAGATAAGCCAGCGCATGTTTAAAGACGTACCCTAACACACACACCCGAGATTCATACTCTTGGAAAAGAGGTTCCCAGCAAAAAGTACGAGATAGGCCACCTGCGCGGTGGCGCACGCCTTTAATCCCAGCACTCAGGAGGCAGAGGCAGGCGGCTCTTTGCGAGTTCAAGACCAGCCTGGTCTACATAGCAAGTTCCAGGCCAGCTAGGACTACGGGGAGACCTCGTCTCAAAAAGACAAAAAAAAAAACAAAACCCACAAAAAGTACGAGATAGATAAGACAGAAAAACTAGTTTCACAAATATAAGTACTCAGAGGGGGAAAACACCCCGCAAAATTGCCAGGGTGATCAGTTTAGAGTGCTCGATAGAAGAAAACAGTAACTTTCTCGAATGATAATCCTATGGAGGCTGCAAGCATTATAGACAACCATTGTAGACAAAAGCAACGCAGCAATCAGTGATTAAATTGAGGAACATCAAAGGAAATAGCCCGAACCTTTATTGTTCTCGTTGTCAATACGAAGGATGACTGCAGTTCTGGGATTCTCACGCTCTAAATACATTTGAGCCGCTCGGCTCAGGCAGCGGCCCGCCTGTACTGTGGCTAACACGCGGCAGACGGTCTGCGCGTGCGCAAGCCAGGCTCAGGGGCCGGGCGGCGCAGGGCGGTGCGCGAGGCCTTATGGGAAGACGCTGGCCTCCGGCGGCTTGTGTAGCTACGGGCTTGGCGATTGCGGTTGTGGTGGTGGCGGCCCAGCCGGGTGAGCGGACTTTTCCGTTACCGCCAGCTGCAGGGGCGTTTGGGGTGCGGTGGCGGGAGCCCGGGAGGCTGAGGACCGGGCGGGGCGGGGCCGGGTGGCCACGGGGGGCGGCGAGTCCGGCGCGTTCCTGGGGACGCTGCGCGCCTCCCTGGCCCGATTCGGCCCCCTGCGGACCCTCCACCCCGGCTGCCCGGGCTCGGTGTGCGGTGCGGGAAGCCCGAGCCATCCCGGGAGGACCGGGCCGGCCCGCCCCCTTCGGCGGGGGTGTGCTTGGCTACTGCGCGTCTGTCGCTCGCCGGACGCCGGAAGTTTCCGGTCGCCGCGCAGCCCCGGCTGGCCGCAGGCTCGGTGACAGCGGTCGCCCCTGCGGGAGCCGCGGACAGGGGTGGGGGAAGAGGAAGACCCCCGGGGTCTTGCTGCGCGTTGTCCGAGTGTTTTTGAGTCTCCAGCAAAGCGTTACACTCGTTTGGTTTTTGGATGAAGTGCACGCGTGTAATCCAAGCGTGGACACTGCTTTGAAGCCGAAACTGTGTAGCGGTTGAGGCTGAGATTCAGAAGCGCAGCTGCACAGAAGAGTCTCTGGAAAACTTTGGGTGTTCTAAACAGCTCGCCCCCTCCCTCCATCCTTAGGGTTTGACTCTCTCCATCTTTAGGGGACCTTGCCCTGTTACGGGTGTGTGTGTGTGTGTGTGTGTTTCCAGTTCTTATGGTGTGTGTGTGTGTGTTTCCAGTTCTTACCGGTGGGTGTGTGTGGGTGTGTGTGTGTTTTTCCAGTTCTCAGGATTGAACTCAACACCTTGCCCTGTTACGGGGTGTGTGTGTGTGTGTGTGTGTGTGTGTGTGTGTGTGTGTGTTTCCAGTTCCTCCTGCTGTGAAAATGCCTTGGCAACACCAAGCCCTCATCACAAAGATGAGAGACCACCTTCACTGACAATCAAGTACGAAGATACTAGGGAGGGTTACTACTGGTTCAGTTCTGTGTGCACCACTTAACTGTCTCTGCACTAAGGTGTGGGTGTGGGTGTGTTTTTCCAGTTCTCAGGATTGAACTCAACACCTTTCAGGTGCTGGGCAAGCGCACCATTCCAGCACTTTAAAAATTGTTGTTTTTAGGCAGAGCCTGCCATATTGTCAGGTTGGCCTTGTATACTGTGTAGTTCAGTCAAGCCTTGAACTGTGATGCTCTGCGCCTGTCTCCTGAATAACTGGGATTACACCGTACCCCTCTCGGTGTTCCTTCACTGCCCAGACGATATTTTGGAGCAAGTCTTAACATTACTAAAGACAAATTTACTCTAGTCCCATGTAATCTAATTTTGTTAACTCATTTCCAGTCTTGAAAAGAATCCCACGAATACCCTCAATGTTCATATGATGGTAGTACACTTTCTCTCTCTCTCTGTCTCTTTTTTTTTTTTTTTTTTTTTTTTTTGAAGCAGGGTCTCCCTGTAGCCCCAGCTGTCCTGGAACTCACTATGTAGACCAGGCTGTCCTTGAACTCACAGAGACCCACCTGCCTCTGCCTCCGGAGTACTGGGACTACAGGCGTGGGCCACCACGCCTGGCATGGCACTTTCTCTTCTTATATGTGCCCTGTGGCGTTTGGACTGCTAACCTCTCCCACTTCACAAACTTTTGTGACTGTATTCTGATTTCCTCCCAGGTCCCAGGTGCTGATGCTGTTTTTTTCTGATGCTGACTTCTCTTTCCCAGTACTATCACTTTTTAGGCTCCACCCAGCTTCCAGTAGTTACAATGTCCCAAGTATGCTCAATAGCCTAGTTTCTACCTTTATACCGATACCACCCACTTTTCTCTTTTTAGTCTTTTCTATGTACCTACTGGATGCGTTTTGATGAACTACAAGCACTCATAGTCAACATCCCAAACTGAAACAGTGCTACTGTCCACTTGCCCCCACCCACAAGCATTTCCTTTTAAAATTGCATTTCTTCTTTAAAAAAATTTTTTAGACTTTAGAAAAGTATTTTTTTAAAAAATTTTATATGGTTGAGTGTATTCCCTGCATGTAGGTAGGGGGCACCTGCAGTGCCTGAAGAGGTCAGTTGAGGGCATCAGATCCCCAGGAACTGGAGTCAGATGGTTGTTAGCTGTCATGTAGGTGCTGGGAATTGAACCAAGGTCCTCTGCAAGAGCAGCCAGTATTCTTAACCACTGAGCCATCTCTCCAGCCCCCAAAATTGCATTTCTGCAAATTTTTTTTACTATTATATATGTATTATTATTACTGTATGATGTGTGTAAGTGTACACACCTGTGCCATGGTGTACACATCAGAGGGTAATTTGGTGGAGTCAGTTTTTCTCCTTCACCTTGAACTCAGGTTGTCAGGCTTGTGTGGCAAGCACTTTACCTGCTGAGCCACTTTGCCAGCCCCCTAAAACTGCATTTTTAAAAAGCTTTATTTTATGTGTAGGAGTGTTCTGCTTGCATGTATGTCAGTGTACCATGTACATGCAATGCCTCCGCCAGAAGAGAGTGTTGGATCTCTTGGAACTGGGGTTACAGATGTGGATGCTGGGCACCAAACGTGGGTCCTCTTGCAAGAACAGCTTGTGTTCTTAACCTCTGAGTCAACTCTTCAGCCCTAAAATTGCATTTCTTTCTGTTTGGTTTTTGAAACAGGATCTCACTGTGTAGCTCTGGCTGGCCTGAAATTCACTTTGTTGACCAGGCTGGCCTTGAACTTCAAGCCTCTGCTTCCCAAGTAAATTGCATTTCTTGACTCAAAAATCCTCTTCACTAGTTTAACCAATCCCCCAAGCAGAAATCTAGGGCATCTTTTGAATTTTTTTCTACTTGCCAAGTTGTCAATTAACCCATCATCAAGGTCTTATTATTTTACCCGTCAGTGCCTTTACATGGCTTTCAGATGTAGGCAGCACTTCAAGGCCTATCATTTCCTCTCATGTCTAACCCTTCATTGTCCCTCAGTTTTCTTTGATGCTTCTCTCCTGTTACTCTGTTGACCTTTTCCTTTTTGAAGTGCAGGAGTTTGAACACCTCGATTCCTTACTTGACTCTACCATCCTACCCTCTCATGTATGCTTATCTTTTTGGTCAATTCCACAGTATCGACACACAGTTCAACACTGATTATTTTGCTTCCCGTGAGCCATTTGGCAGTGTTGGGAAACATTTTTGGTTGTCATGGTCCGGGAGAGGGTATTACTGGCTCCTGGTCTGTAGAAGACAGAAATGTGGCCAACCAACCTACAGTGCACAGTAAAGAACTGCTTGATGCAAAAAGTAGTCCCAAGGTTGGAATCCCTGCCTGGCATGATATTTTGTTACTTGGTGTTTGAATTATTTTGTTTTTTTTTCTTTTTCATAAGATTTTTTTTTTTTGCATTCCCATATCTTGATATGGGATCTATCCCATAATGAGTGCTGTATGTATTGGAAAAAAGGGACTAAAGAAAATAGTTGGGACATTAACTAGAGAGGAGTGGCCAGTACTTCTTGCTAATTTTGGTAATTTTATCTCCTGTTGCATTTTGAGGGTGACAGTTCACTTACAGACTTACACTTTAATTAGAATCTCTTCAAATTTTCTTCAACTTTAAAATTGCTGCTTTCTATGTATCTTGGAATATCATGAGTTAAGTTTCTGAAATACAAACTGAATAAAGTCCCCAATCTAATGGTTTGACTTTGGATTTTTCAGCTCTATGACGGTGAGAAAGCAATATGCATTTTAAAAAATATTTATTATTTTTATTTTATGTGTATGAGTATATTGCCTGCGTGTATGTGAGTGTGCCAATAGAAACTGTATTTTGACTTTTGGTTATTTTTTTGGGCTAGCAATTCTGTTGATGCTGGATAATGAGAGTAAGCTCTCACGTGCACCATCTTTAATAGTAAAAATTGACACTGTGCTGTGTTGCTAAGCTGTATATGGTAGGCTAGGTATGCTAGCCTCCTGCTGTACAGCCCTGCTGGCCTTGAACCTTTACTAGTGCCTCAGTTTGAGTGCTGGGCTCACAAGGTGTGTAGCATTACACCAGTTTAAAAATTTTTACAGTATCTTCAAATTACGATGGGTTGATGGGGATGTAACCCCATTGTAAATTGAGGAGGATCTGTCACTATAAATTCTTACCAGAGGTTGATTGCTTGAAACCGTGCAGGTCACAATGACTTCAAGTAAAGCAATTGAATTACAACTACAAGTGAAACAAAATGCTGAAGAGTTGCAGGATTTCATGAGGGATTTAGAGAACTGGGAAAGTGACATCAAACAAAAGGATCTGGAACTAAGAAAACAGAGTGGGGTTCCTGAAGAGGTAAGTGAAGACTTTCTAAGTTAGTATGCAGCAAAGGTTTGTTTGTTTTGGGACAGGGTCTCCTATAGCCCCAGCTGGCTTGGAACTCTCTAAGTAGACCAGGCTGGTCTTGACCCCACAGAGATCCACCTGCCTTTGTCTCCCAGGTGCTGGGATTAAAGATGTGTGCCACCATACCCTACCATATTAATTAATTTCTTTAAATTTAATTTTATTAATAGTGTGTGTGTATGTGTACATACCAAAAATGCCCATGTAGAGGTCAGAGGATAATTTTGTGGAGTTGATTTTCTCCCACTGTGGTTCCAGGACTCAAACTCAGGTCATCAGGCTGTGTAGCAAGTGCTTTTACCTGCTGAGTCATGTCACCAGCCCCCAAACTTATTTTGAATAAAGCATGGGCTTGTAAAATGTCTTGTGAAAAGACTGAGATTTCAATTGGGTGTGGTGGCTGTGCCTGTAATCTTAGCACTTGGGAGGGAGGATTAGGAGATCAGAGTCATCCGTGGCTATGTATGGGATTTGAATCTAGCTTGGGCTACAAGAGACCTTGTCAGTAAACAGAAACACAAAAATACTTAATTTGGAGTGATTTACTTCTTTTAATATTTTTAGGGATTCTGCTTTTTACCAAGTCTTTGTAATAATTATGTTAACTACAGTAAGATATTTTAAGTCTTTTTTAAAAAAATACTTATTTTTTTAATTCTGTGTATATGTGCGTGTTATCGCCTGCTTGTAGGTACGTGCACCCATGTCATGGAATGCCTGTGGAGGACAGAAGAGGCTGTCTGATCCCCTGGAACTGGAGTTAAAATTCTGTGTATATGTGCGTGTTATCGCCTGCTTGTAGGTAAGTGCACCCATGTCATGCAATGCCTGTGGAGGACAGAAGAGGCTGTCTGATCCCCTGGAACTGGAGTTATGGATAGTTGTTAGCTGCCATGTGGGTGCTGGAATTCAAACCCGGGTCTTTTGCAAAAACAGCTAAGCTGCCTTGTCAGCTCCCAATAAGCCTAGGTTGAACTATTTTTCTTAAGCCAGAGAGTGTTTAAATATGGCTAGGTTTTCATGTTGTTTGTAGAATGGGAAGCTTGTCAGCCTGCCTTTGAACTCTCCTCATTCACTGTACTAAGGCTGAAAGTCAAGTAGTTTTTAAAGTTTGAATCTAGAGTTGTCAATTAAAGGTGTAATTAGGATTTCCAGGTAATAATTTTCTTCAATTTTCAACATTCATCAAAATCAGTGTTTGAATTAAACTTTCAAATGTAATCACAATTTTGTGGGGGGGGGTATAGGCCCATGTGTATGGTATATTGTTCACATGTATGTGATCAGGTACATGTAAAGTTGTCATCACCATATTGATTTATTTTTTTAATTTTTAAACTATTATTCACTGTGTAGCTCTGGCTGACCTAGAACTTGCTATGTAGACCAGATTAGCCTCAATCTCACAGAGATTCACCAGCCTCTACCTCCCAAGTGCTGGGATTAAAGGTATGGATAACATACCTGGCTGCCATCTTATTTTTTTTGAGACAGGTTTCTCACTGAATCTGAAGTTTGAGGTTTCAGAGAGGCTAGACTGGCCAGTCAGTGTTCCTGAGATCCACCCATCTTCACACCCCACTGGGGTCATAGGCATATGTGGCCATGCCGGGCTTTTGTATGGGTGTTAGAGATTGAAACTTGGGTCCTCTTGTTTGCATAGCAGGTGCTTTTACCCAATGAGCCATCTTTCTAGTCCCCATAATCACTATTGTAAACGAAACACTTGAAAATTAAGTTGAAAAAATTCTTTTAATTTTTAAATTGTATTTTATATATATGTTTAATAATTTATTTTATGTGTATGGGTGTTACTGCCTGCATGTGGAAGTGCAGCTGTGTTGTACAGTGCCCTTGGAGGTCAGAAGGGCAGATTTCCCTGGAACTGGAATTACCAAAGGTTGCTAGCTGCTTTGTGGGTGCTGGGGATCAAACCTGGGTCCTCTGTAGGAGCAGTTGGTGCTCTGAACCGCTGAGCCATCTCTTCAGTTCCTTAAATGTTTTTATTTTTTAACTGTTTTTTGTTTTGTTTTGTTTAATGTGTATGGGTGTTATGCCTGCATGTGTGTAAGTACAACAATGTTGTGCAGTGCCTGTGGAGGACAGAAGAGGGCATCAGGTCCTCTGGAACTGGAGTTAGGGATGGTTGTTAGCCACCATGTGGGTGCTTGGGTTTGAATCTGGGTCTTCTGCAAGAACAGTTAGTGCTCTCAACCACTGAGCCATCTTTCCAACCCCATTAATTTAATTTCTGTGGGGGTGGGGAGGAGGAAAGGGTGTATTTGTTTTACATCTCCTGGGTCAAAGTTCATCAAGGAGCCCAAGGTAGGAAATCAGGGCAGGAACCTGGAGATGGGAGCTGAAGCCCAGGCCGTGGAGGAACGCTGCTTACTCACTTGCTCCCCTGGCTCCTGCTCAACCTGCTTTTCTTTTTTTCTTTATTGAACTTTTAAAGTTTAACACAGCATTTCCCACTCAAATCCAGACCTCCTCCCCCATCCATGCCTCCCCCATCCCCCCATCGAACCCTCTGCACTCTGCCATACATGCTGAGTCCTTTTCATTCAGGTGTTTGTACCCAAATGTCCTTCAGTGTAAATGCGGCCACTGGAGTCTAGTTAGCCCATCCGATGTTCGTGTTTAAGTCATACTCTCCGTTACCCAGCAGCAGTCAGTCTCAAATAGTGCTGGCCCACCACCTATTTCTCACCTCCCCTTTGGGCCCTTGTTTAATTGAGCTGACATGGGTCCCAAGTTTGATATCACCTCTGCCACAGGCTCATATGAGCAAGTGTCCAGTGGCCTGGAAGCCTCCACCTCTCTGTGTTCATGAATCAGCTCTTTCTCTTACAGTCTTTCTGCTTCCTCTTCCGCAATTGTCCCTGAGCTATGGGTGGGTGATGTTCCATATAGGAGTCCCATCCTACACTCTACAGTCTCTTAGTCTCCAGAACTTGGCCAGTTGTGGCCTTCTGTGTGCATCGCTTTCTGATGTACAGGAAGCCTCACTGGTGAGAGTTGAGGGGTGCATTGGCTGTCTCTCTACCCCTTATTCCGCTATGTTCCACGAGCCTTAGTTGTAAAGATTCAACTATAGATGTGTTACCTAGTACTAGGCATCTCCCAGACGTAGGTATGTTCTCTATGGCTGACCAGATGTGCAGCTCTGCAGTAGCCTCCATCTGTTGGAAAAAGAAGCTTCTTTGATGAGTGCTGAATGGCATGCTTGTCACTCTGAGGGAGGTCTCTTCTGTCTGGCACTGCGTTCCCTGCCAAGCACTCCCAGGTGTACATGTGCATCAATGTTCAGACACTCTGTGCATTTCTCATAGGGTTTCTAGGGCATTGCTTTTCCCTCTGGGTTTCCTAGTCCCCGAGATTCACTCAGCTCCACTCTTTTGTTTTTCCCCATCTGGCTTCCTTCCTTCCTCCCTCCCTAGTCAGTGTCCCCATTATCCTCACCCTCTTCCCAGTATCTCCCTAGTTTAATTTTTTTAAATTTATTTTTATTTTGTGAGTGTTTTGCCTGCTTGTGCACCATGTGTGTGCAGTGCCAGCGGAGGCTAGAAAAAGGTGTCAGTTCAATCAGAGCTGAAGTTTTGGACAGTTAGGCACCATGTGAGTGCTGGGAACTGAAGCTGGGTCCTATGCAGCCAGTATTTTTTGTTTTGTTTTGTTTTGTTTTGTTTTGTTTTGTTGTTTGGTCTTTTTGAGACTGGGTCTCCTTGTAGCCCCAGCTGTCCTGGAACTCACTATGTAGACCAGGCTGGCCTTGAACTCACAGAGATCCGCCTGCCTCTGCCTTCCAAGTGCTGGGATTAAAGGCATACACCAGCAGCCAGTATTCTTAATCACCACCGAGCTCTCTCTCCAGCTTGGGGAAAAAAAATTCTTGCTTGATTACTTAGTGAGAATTTCAAATTGTTAGTTATACAAAAAGTTAACAGCAGTCAGGTGTGGTGGCACACACCTTTAATACCAGCACCCAGGAAGTAGAGGCAGGTGGATCTCTTGAGTTCAAGGCCAGCCTGGTCTACATAGCGAGTTCCAGGCCAGCTGGGGCCAAAGAGAGACCCTGTCTCAGACAAAAAAAAAAAAAAAAAAAAAAAAAAAAAAAAACCCAACAAAACCAAAAAAAGAAAGCAGAGCGGAGGCTCAAACCTTACTATTTTTTCTACTCAGAACCTACCTCCTATTCGAAATGGAAATTTTAGGAAAAAGAAGAAAGGTAAAGCTAAAGATTCTTCCAAAAACACCAAAGAGGAAAACACGAAAAACAGGATAAAATCTTACGATTATGAAGCCTGGGCAAAGCTTGATGTGGTAAGTTAATCTAGTTATGTATTTCTTAGTAATTGGATAAAAATTTCTTGGAGTTAGCTACTAATCATGAATTAAATGAAAAACAAGAGTGTCCTTATGGCCTGTGTTTGTTCTCTTCTCTCTCTCCTCTCTCTCCCTCTCTGTCTGTGGGGAGAGATGCATACGCTGTCCATGCTGGCTTTGAACTTGCGATTCTCTTGCTTCAAGCTTGTGAGTATAGGCATTGTAGGTATGTACCACCGCTGACTAAAAGTAGGCTAATCATAATTCCAGGAGGCTTCCAGGAAGTTTTACAGATCTGAGATAGTCTTTGTGTGCTTTGTGTCTCCCATCTCCCATACATGGCACACACATACTGTGGTTAGAGAATTACTATCCATGCTCTGCCTTAGACCTTCCCTAGAGCTCTAGGCTGCTACTAGCAGGTAAGTCTGAAAGGGAGCCTATTGGCCCACCTAATTCTGGACTTGCACCTGTTTGTTGTTTTAGGAGACAGGGTCTCCCTGTAGTCCCAGCTGGCCTTACAATCTCATAGAGATACGCAATAATTGCTCCTAATTTTATGTTCCAGCTGGGCTTGGAGCTTGCTGTGTTGACCAGGCTGGCCTTACAATCTCATAGAGATACGCAATAATTGCTCCTAATTTTATGTTCATTATTTTGTTTCTGCTTCTCAGTTTAACATTTTTTTTTACTGAAGTATAATGTAACTAAAATTCCCAAATCTTAAGTAGGTAGCCTCCTGGATTTTTATTCCTGTATGCACATGAAATCATATCTTGATCAGCTATAATGCATTCAGGATCCCTGTCATTGGTTAGATAACCTCTCAGAAGTAGCAACTATTCTGACCTCTCATACTGTGGATTAGCTTTATAATTTAGAATTTTGTATAAATTTAGTGTACGGTAGGCATTCTTTTGTTTGGTTTCTTTTGATTGCATTATCTGATGTTGATCTGTATCAATGCAGTGTAGCAATTTTTCGTTCTTTTTCATTCTGACTATAATTTTGTTGTGTGGACATATCACATTTGTGTGTCTGTTCTCCTGTAGACACACATTTGGGTTTCCAGTTTGGAGCCACTCTGAGTAAACCTGCTCTGGGCATTCTCATAGCATCTTACAGGCATAAGTACCCAGGTGGGGATTTGTGGGTCATAATTTATTCTCCATTTGGGTTTAGATGACACCACTGATCTATTCCCCAATAAATTGTTTGTTTTTTTGTTTTTTTTTTTTAATTCTTGAACTCACAGAGATCCACCTGCCTCTGCTTCAACTACTGGGATTAAAGGTATGCACCACCATGCCTGACCTTGCTTTGTATTTTTGTTGGTGAAACCAAAGCTTGTGGAATTGAGAGAGAGAGAGAGCCGGCACTTTTTTTTTTTTTTTTAATGTGTGACAGTCTTTTGATAGAGTTCTGGCTGGTCTGGAACTCATTACATACTTGTAAAAGAAAAAAAAAAAACCTTTCTTTGCTATTGGGTTCCAGTTATATTGGTGTATACATTTTGCAAACTTCTGTCAAGTCATAATACCTCACCACTATTTGATTCATAGATTCTATTTACTTAGTTTACTTTATGACGTCAAAGGCAGGGGTGTGTGTGTGTGTGTGTGTGTAAATTTTTTTTTGGAGGGGGTGTTTGGAGACAGGCTCTCACACTGTAACCCAGGCCAGCCTCAAACTCGTAGTAATCTTTGTGCCTCGGCCTCCTGAATGTTAGGGTTACAGATGGGGGCCACCATGCTTGGCCAAAGTCAGAGTGTATTTTATTTTATTTTATATTTATTTGTGTACGTGCCTGCGTATGTGTGTGTATGCGTATGTATGTATATATATGCCCAGTTGCCATGACATGCATGTGGAATTAATGACATGTGGAGGTCAGAAGACAATTTGGTTCTTTCCTTCCACCATGTGGGTCCTGGGAGTTGAACTCAGGTAGTCAGAGTTGGCAGCAGCCGCTTTTACCTGCTGAGCCATCTCACCCTCTTCCAGAGTCAGATTTTTTTTTTTTCTTTCTTTTTTTGGTCTTTTTGAGACAGGGTCTCCATGTAGCGCCAGCCCACGGCCAGGAACTTGGTAGACTGGGCTGGCCTTGAACTCAGAGACCTGCCTGCCTCTGCCTCCAGAGTACTGAGTCAAAGGTGTGCACCACCATGCCCAGCCATTGAGTGGATTTTAAACTAAGCAAAACAGCAAACATCCAATTCTGAAGAGGGACCTTTTTTCTGGTTATAATCTTAACAGTAGGCTATTTGGCTTGCTTTTATAGGTCTTCATAGATCTTTAGAGCCTAACTATTTAAGGGGTATTGAGTGGAATGGATTTTCTTAATTTTCATGTAATTATAGCACTGTTTTCTTAAACGATTTCAGGACAGTATCCTTGATGAACTTGACAAAGAAGATAGTACCCATGACACTGTGTCTCAGGAATCGGAGTCAGAAGAAGATGGCGTTCGTGTAGATTCACAAAAGGCTCTTATTTTAAAAGAAAAGGTACTTTTAGGTTAGTTTAAGGTTCTTTCAGGGAGGCAGGTAGAGAAAATCATGTAAACTCTAAAATTTTCCAGCATAGTTTTGGGGGTTTTCAGACTCAGTTGTTACTGACTCTCTCCCTGTTGGGAGGCAGTGTGCATAGTGGTCAGGAGCATAGAGCCAGAGTAGTTAACCTGGTTCTCATCTGTGACAAGTTCTTTAAACTGCTTGTAACTCATTTTTCTTAGCTGTAAAATGAGAGTAATAGCATTGCTATACCTCAGTGGTTGATGTATTAAATGAAGTGTATTTCATTGTATACCTGGAACTTGTCATGATTTTTAGTAGTGGACAGAAGTAACTTGAAGTGAGCATGTGATTGTTGGTGTGAATATTACACTCCACTTCTCCTACCACAGGCCATCTTTGGTTACCTTTTGGAATGTTCAGTATCTCTCTGACAGAGGCTTCATTTCTTTTTGGGGGAGAGGAACTCAACAAAGACATTTTAATCTAGGCTTAATTAAGCATGAGCATAAGAGAGAGATGCTCAGAGGAAAGATACATCCTAGAGCATGGATGTAGGCTTCTCAAAGGAGAGTCATGCTTAAATTTTTTTTTTTTTTTTTTTTTTTTTTTTGTCTTTTTGAGGCAGGGTCTCACCCTAGCTGGCCTGGAACTCACTATGTAGACCAGGCTGGCCTTGAACTCACAGAGGTTCACCTGCCTCTGCCTCCTGAGTGCTGGACTAAAGGCGTGTGCCTTAATTTTTTTTTAAACAATAGTAACATACGGGATTTTTGTGGGTTTTAAAGTTACTATCTTTGAGTGGTTGCTAAGAAACCTAAATGAGATGACAAGATGGTTCTGGAAGGGCACCTGACAGGATAATGATTGATAAGATAGAAGTCTAGATCACATGGATGCAGGAAAGTTGGGTATCTCTGCTGTAAACAGTTAGTAGTCTTGAGATGCCCAGGAATTTCTAGGGGAAAGAATGAGGCCCTACCAAAGTGTATTTAGCCTTTACATGTGGCCCTTGCTATTTTATCATAAAGGAGTATTTTTTTTGTTGGCAATGGTTCTAGCTTGCTTCTCTGTTACTGTGATAAAATACTGACTAAAACCAACTTGGGGAGAAAAAGGGTTATTTAGTTTACTGGTTGTAGTTCATCATTGAGGGAAACCAAAGTAGGAACTAGAGGCAGGAACTGAAGCAGAGACCATGGAAGAACAGCTGTTTACTGACTTGCATCCCCTGGCTTGCTTAGTTACCTTACACAGCCCAGGACCATGTGCCCAGGGAAGGCGCTACCCACAGTACGTGTCCATAGACCAGTCTGATAGAGGCAATTATTGTTCAGCTGAGGTTCCCTCTTCCCAGTGTGGCTAGGTTTGTCAAGTTAACAGATACTATGACTGAAACTTTCACAGCAAATGTTACTGTATTGGAATTTTTGCTTCTCAGCTAGTGAGAGACTTTAGACTTTGGGGCGAGGGTTCCTTTCACCTTTGATGTCTCCATAATTTTCCCTGTCTTTTTAGTCTGTTTCAGTTTGCCCTATGGGACTTGTGATCCCTTAATCTTAACAATATTCCATGCTGAACACAGACATAGACTATACCTATCCAGGAATTAAAAGTCTTAACCTGTCCGAAGTGGGACATGAGAAGGTCTGGGCTTGTAGATTGGTGGGTCATCATTTGAAGGGAGTCTGGAAGGGAAGATGTCATTGTATGTGACATCAAACCATGTATGAGTTAAAGAGCTTATAGTAAATTGTTATGAGTAAGAGTAGGCCCCAAACTAGCAGGGCTATCACAAGGTGCTTGATAACTGTGATGTTAATAAATTATGAAAACTTAATGGCAGAATTAAACAGATTTGATTTGGATATGCCTTTTTTTAAAAAAAAGATTTATTATTTTATGTTTTATTTCATGTTATGCCTGCATGTCTGTAAGTGCATCCTTGTGTACAATGCCTGTGGAGGCCAGAAGAGGGTGTCAGATCCCCTGGAACTAGAGTTATATAGATTGTCGTTAGCTGCCATGTGAGTGCTGGGAATCGAACCTTGGAACACCTGTTGGGGGTTTAAAAATCATTATAGGTGGCCAAAAATTAACTTTTTTGCCGGGGGGGGGTGGGAAAGTCAGTAGAGGCTCTTTAGGAGTTCTTAGGGACTTAAGAGTAACCCCTTAACTCTTTTAATCTCCCTTTACCAGTTGTGTCATCTTCTGGGATGAGTCAAGGTCTTGTTGCTCTCATGACTTCCCTTAGAAGCATCAAGGACATTTTTCTGTGTTGACCCTCCTCTTTATTGAATGTACACTGGTTAGAGCCCAATCTCTGCAGTCTCTATGGTGTCTCTGATCAAGAGGACAGGTGACTCAGTGGAGGTAAAGGCCCTTTTGGAGGTATCCTGCTGCTCCCTGGTCCCCTGGAGCCTAGCTGACCTAGGAGCAGGGACAGAATATTGACTTTTCATTTAGTCGTATATCCTTAGGGTTTTGGAATGCCCCTTTCTATAAAACCAGGTATGATGCATTCAGAAAATGAGCATCTCAGATTAAATTCATTGTGATGCCTTTTGTTTCATTTCTCTGAGCTGGCATTGTCGGTGATGCTGTTTTTTACACTTTTTTGGCAGAGTTCTTGGATTATACCCATTTTGTTGAATTCTCTTTTCTTTCAGGGCAATAAATATTTCAAACAAGGAAAATATGATGAAGCCATTGAATGCTACACAAGAGGCATGGATGCTGATCCATATAATCCCGTGTTGCCAACAAACAGAGCCTCAGCTTACTTTAGATTGAAAAAGTGAGGACTTGTGTGTGAATGGTATATGTATATATGGAGATTGGTTTCTAAAATTACTTTTTTTATGTTTTGCCTACATGCATGAGAGTAAGCGCACCTGTGGATGCAGTGTCCTCAGAGGCCAGAAAAGGGTGTTGGATCTGGAACTGGAATTAATGATTATGGACTGTTGTTAGCAGCCATGTGGGTGTTGGGAACTGAACACAGGTTCTCTGCAAGAGCACCCATTGCTCTTAACCGCTGAACCACTTCTCTAGCCTGGAGATTGTTTTTTTTTTTTTGAGACAGGGTCTCCTTGTAGCCCCAGCTGTCCTGGAACTTATTATGTGGACCAGGCTGGCCTTAAACTCACAGAGATCCACCTGCCTTTGCCTCCCGAGTAAGATTGTGAACATACTGCATTTCCTTTGCTCTGTAAATTCTTATAGGTCATTCCCCCTTATTGAGTAATTTATTTAATCCATTATAAACATTTGGATCTCAAACTGTGCTTTTATAGTTTCTGTAGTAGGGTATTCTTCCTCTAGAAGTCAAGTAATGATGCTCTTTACCTAATTGATTAAAAAAAAATTAGTTCAGTAAAATTTTTAGCAATTTCCTTTCATTACTTGTAAAAGTACATATGTACCCTTTTGTCTACAGAACTTTCATTGTGATAAATAGTTCCAGTACTTGCTTATTCTTACTTCATACTGACTCTTAGGACATATTTACTGTTGGGGAACATTACATGCAGGTAGCTGACTTATTGGGAGAATTTTATTTTTAAAAATTTTTTATAAGCGTTTTGCATGTATGTAGGTGCCTCACATGCATGTGGTGCCCACAGAAGCCAGAAGAAGGCATTGGAGTCCCTGGAACTGGAGTTACAGATGGTTGTCAGCTGCCTTGTGAGTGCTGGGAATGGCAGCTGTGTTCTCTGCAAGAGCAGCAAGTATTCTTGACTGCTGAGCAGAGTGAACTTTAAACAATGGTTTCTAGTTACTAACAGTGTATCACTGTTGATTTATCAGTTACAAGTGTACCACATACGTGCAAGATGTGGAATTTTTTTTCTTTTGGTTTTGATTTGTTTGAATTTTTATGTCTGTGAGTGTATTGCCTGCATGTATGCAAATGCACCTGTGTCATGCAATGCCTTGCAGTGGCCAGAAAAGGGTGTTGGATCCCCTGGAACTGGAGTTACAGATGGTTGTTAGCTGTCATGTGGGTGCTGGGAATCGAACCTGGGTCCTCTGGAAGAGCAGCCAGTGCTCTTAACCGCAGAGCCATCTCTCCAGCCCAACATCCTGTTTTAATTATTTGGAAATAGAAATTATGTTTCTGAGTTTTTTTATTTAAAAGGCATATTTTAGGCCTTTGAAATGTTAGTATAATAAATTAGAGATTTATTTATTTTGTAATACTTGATATCTCTAATACATGTATCATATTTGTAAGTTATGAAAATAATTTGAAATAAAACCACTTCCCGCTGGGCCTGGTGGTATAGGCCTGTTATCCTGAGTATTTGGAGGGTCCTAAACAGAAGACCTGCCTAGGCTGCAGAGTTAATTCAAGGCCAGCCTGGGCAACATAGTGAAACCTTTCTCAAAGCAGAAAGTAAGAAGAGGACTGGGAACAAGTCTCCTTAGTGCTATGAACACTTTTGCACACAGTGCTAGGTAATAAAGTTTGCAAATGTTTGGCCTTAGAGGGTAATAACTAATTGTGATAAAGGTGCAATTTGTTTTCTCTCGCATTGTATAGGAATGCCTGTTCTGTATCTTTTTCAACGTGAATACAAATTGGTTTCTTAATTGCTTTTAGGTTATTGGGCATAAAAATGATATTTTGTGTGTGTGTGTGTGTGTGTGTGTGTGTGTGTGTGTGTGTTTTAAGACAAGGTCTCTAGTCCAGGTTGGCCTCTAACATGCTATGGAGCTGAGGATGGCCTTGAACCTCTGATCCTCTTGCCTACAACTTTGTTTACAGGCTTACCCTCATCAGACCCAGTTTATGTGAGTTTATGTGGTATTGGGAATTGAACTCGGGGCTTTTTGCATGCTAGGCAAATGCTCTTCCAAATAAGCTACACTCTAGCCCGTCTGTTATGTCTTAATTCCCCTCCCTTCCTGTGTCTAGTTGTGTCTTAATTCCCCTCCCTTCCTCTGTCTCTCCCTTTTAAGGAATCAAACCTAGGGCTTCATGCATACTAGGTAAGCACTCTTCTGTTATGTCCCCAGCCTGCAGGTTTTTTTTGTTGTTGTTGTTTGTTTCAAGACAGGGTTTCACTGTGTCCCTCTGGCTGGCCTGGAACTTGCTATGTAGACCAGACTGCCTTTGAACTCATAGAGATCCACTTTCATCTCCCTCTAGAGCATGGATTAAAGGTGTGCTCCCCCATGCCTGGGTCAGCCTATGTATTTCTTAAATTGTTGTGATCATCTTTTTATATATTTATTTACTTTTTCCCCTGTGAAATGCCTAGTTTATATTTTGACCATTTTCTGTTAAATGTCTGTTGATTTTTAAAAAGTTCTTTATTATGGAAGGTAATTCTGTGACACTTAAACTATCTTCTGCCATTTGGTGGATTGCCTTTTTTCTTTCTTTTTTTTTTTTGGCTTTTTAAGACAGGGTCTCACTATGTTGCCGTTATGTAGACCTAACTGGCTTGAAAGTCACAGAGATCACCTGCCTTTGCCTCCCAAGTACTGGAAGCATGTGCCACTGCGCCCAGGTCCCTTTTCTTTCTTTGTGGACTCCTGACATTCCATAAAAAGCAGAAATTCTTTTTTTTTTTAAATTGACTTTATTTTTTAAAATATATTATTTTTATTTTAGCTATGAGTGTATTGCCTGCATTTGTGTTAAGTGTATCCATGTTATGCAGTGCCCTTGGAGGTCAGAAGGTGGTGTTGGATTCCCCTGGAATTGGAATTATGGACAGTTATTAACTGTCATGTGGGTGCAGAAACTGAACTCAGGTCCTCGGCAAGAACAGCCAGTGGTCTTAACCACAGCCATCTCTCCAGCCCCTTAACAGAAATTTTTAATTTTAATATATTTGAATTTATTGATTTTTTTTGAAAGATCACCTTAAAATAATTTATATAAAAGTCTGTCCTTCTCAAGCTTGTAATAGTCTTCTACATTTTTGTCTTTTTTAAAAATATTTTATTTATTATTTTTATGTGTATGAGTGTATTGCCTGTATGTAAGTGAGTGCACCTGTGTCATGCAATGCCTTGGAGGTCAGAAGAGGACTTCGGATTCCCCTTGGAACTGGAGTTAAGGACGGTTCGTAGCTGCCATGTGGGTGCTGGGAATCGAACCTGGGTCCTCTGCAAGAGCAGTCAGTGCTCTTAACTGCTGAGCCATCTCTCCAGCCCCCATTTTTGTCTTTTTAAGTTGCATTTTTCACACTGAAGTCTCCACATGTACTAGAGGTGGGATTCTGCTTTCATGTTTGCCAGTGTGAATATCTGTTGTGGTAATGGAACGGCCACGCTTGCTGAACTGGCCCATGGGTGTGCAGCAGCACTGCAGTATGCCAGGTCTGCAGGACTGCCCTCTTACTGTTTTACATTGCTCTGCTGCTTGTTTGCACATTCATTCCATATCATCCGTGGTAGCCTTGTAAGTCTTGACGTCTGATGTCAGATGTATTTCCCTTATTCAAGAGTGTCCTGTGTGTCCTTGGTGCTGTGCCTTTTACTTGGTACTATATATTTTAGAATCTAAACATCCTGTTGGGGTTTTGATTAGAATTGTATTTGATTTATAGATAAGTTTGAAGATAATTTGATTATTCATTGTACCTTATTATAGGTGGATGCAAAATAACATCCACTGACGTTTTAATATCCTCAAAAGTGGTCTTGTAATTTTCTGCATCTGTGTCTTGTATGCCTTTTATTGTCTTACAGTGTTTTATTTGTCGGTAATAAAGCAGCCATTTCAGTAAATGTCTCTACATTAAATTTTCTCTCTTTAGCTATTGTGTGAGAATAATCAGTTTTCTTTCTTTGTTGCCAATTTAAAAAAAAACTGTCTTCCCTCTCTTTCATTTTTTAAAAAACATTTTTTTATTATTTTTAATTTATGTGTATGCTTGTATTGCCTGCATGTAGGTAAGTGTACCCATGTTGTGCAGTGCCCATGGAGGACAGAAGAGGCTGTCGGATCCCCTGGAACTGGAGTTATGGACAGTTGTTAGCTGCCATGTGGGTGCTGGGATTCGAACTGGGTCTTCTGCAAGAACAGTCAGTGTTCTTAACCGCTGAGCCATCTCTCCAGCCCTTTGATTTTTTTAAAAAAATATTTTTTGTTACTGTGTGTGTATGAATGTTTTGCCTGCATGTATATAGGGGTACCTGTGTTGTACAGTGCCCACAAAGGTCAGAAGAGTGTCAGATCCCTGGAACTGGAGTTATGGATGGTTGTTCACAGCCATGTGGGTGCTAGACTTCAAACCCTGATCCTCTGCAAGAGCACCCAGTGCTCTTAACTACTGAGCCATCTCTCCAGCTCCCCCCACTTTGTGTGTGTGTGTGTGTGTGTGTAACAGCACAGAAGACCTCTACTACAATTCAGAAGAAAAGTAGTGATAATTAGCTTTGTTTTTTACATTAAGTGAATGTTATTAGTTTTACCATTAAGAATTATTGGGCTTGGGGCTGAAGAGGTGGCTCAGTGGTTAAGAACACTGACTGTTCTTGCAGAAGACTCGGGTTCAAATCCCAGCACCCACATGGCAGCTAACAACTGTCCATAACTGTAGTTCCAGAGGATCTGACAGCCTCTTCTGTCCTCCATGGGCATTGCATGACATGGGTGCACTTACCTACATGCAGGCAATACATGCATACACATGAAATAAAAATAAATAAAATATTAAATAAAAAAAAAAGGATTATTGGGCGTGTAGCTCAGTGGTAGAACATTGCCTGGCGTGTGCAAGATCCCGTGTTGGATCCCTGATACTGGGGTAGGGGCTGGGGAGACTGTTTTTGGTAGGATTAAATAAAGGATGGGAGACATACCTTTAGTTGGGAAGTAAATCTCTAAGGAATTTCAGAAGCAAATTTTGAATTTTTTGTTTAATAAATGATTTTTATTAACGTCATTTAATTTTTTTTAAATTGCAGATTTGCTGTTGCCGAATCTGATTGCAATTTAGCAATTGCCTTAAGTAGAAGTTACACAAAGGCTTATGCCAGACGAGGTGCTGCTCGATTTGCTTTGCAAAAATTAGAGGATGCCAAAAAAGGTATCAGTTCCCTTTAGGATATTACCTTTTTTTTTTTTTTTTTTTTTTTTTTTTTAAAGACAGGGTCTCCCTGTAGCCCCAGCTGGCCTGGAACTTGATACATAGATCAGGCTGGCCTGAATCTCAAGAGATCTGCCTGTCTCTGCTTCTCAATTGCTGGGAATTGAAGGTCCACACTTGGCTAAAAGTTTCTTTGATAGTTTAACACACACTATATAAAGAATATTAAATAAAGACAATAAACTTATCTTCAGAGAGTGTTTTATAAAGTTTTGAACAAAACTTGCTTTAATTTAAAAGATAATCTTATTTTGGGAAAGAATGTATTACTTGCCACCAGTTACACTTTGCTTGAAACTCTTATCACATTGTGTGCTGTCACACCATGTGTGACTAGTGTCTTCTCTTATGTCTAGTTTCTCTTCTCTAAAATAAAGGTGAAGTCATCTTGTTGGTAGCTGTGAGGCAGGAGATAGTACATGCAAAGTGCAACATGTTTTTATTAGTAAATTCTATGAAAACATTTCTATAGTATAAATTACAGAGAAAGAATAAAGCTGATGCTAATGTATTTTGCTGCTGTGGCTTTACTGACATACACTTTATGATAGCAGATAACCTTGGAGCTGGTGGAAGGTGATTTGTTAAAAGGTTTTCTTGGGGGCTGGAGAGGGCTCAGTGGTCAAGAGCAGGCACTCTCATGAAGGACCTGGGTTTGGTTCCCAGCACCCACATGGTGACTTAACAGCTGTCCCTGTAACTCCAGTCCCAGGGAATCTTATGCTCCCTTCTGGCCTCCACAGGCATTGCATCCACATGTGCACTAATATACATGTAGACAAACACACATAATTTTTTAAAAATTTAAATTTAATAACAAAGGGTTTTCTTAGGATTTGTCTACCACGAGAGGGAATGAAGAAAGTAGCTTAGTAGTTGCTCATTCCTCTTAACTCCAGAAGAGCTGTTCTGGGTCACATGCAGCGAATGATTTGTTTTGTACAAATTGTAAAACTATCTCCCTTTAAAAAAATTCTTTGTTTTCTATTTTAATTAGATTATGAAAAAGTATTAGAACTGGAACCAAATAACTTTGAAGCAACAAATGAACTCAGGAAAATTGATCAGGTAATTTGTAACCAAGTGCGTTAGTTATGGCTTTTATTTCACGAAGTTGAAGCTTTTTGTGTAGATTTTGTACATACTATAGAATTGGCTTTCAGGATCTTGATATGTAGCCCAGGCTAGCTTTGAACTCCTGGTGATTATCCTGCCTCAGCCTCCTGAGTGCCAGGATTACAGGTGTATGCCACCACACCTTGCCTATGTTACAGATTTCTTAACAGGTTTTATAATTTTATTTCTTTGTATTATCAGGTTTTAAACTGGTAAAGTAGAGGTAGTGTGGTGATAAAGATTAACTGACATTGACCTGCTTAGAAAAAGTGAAAAAATTCTGTTTAAAACTGTATCAGGGACTGGAAAGATGGCTCAGTAGTTAAAGAGCACTGGTTGCTCTTGGAAAGGACCTGGGTTTGGTTTTTAGCACCCGCATGGCCACTAAAAACCATCTGTGACTCCAGATCCAAGGATCCGATGCCCTCTTCTGGCTTCCATGGGCATTGCATGCATGTGTGATACACTTAACATGCAGGCAAATATTCATACACATAAAATGAAAGTAAAATTAAAAAAGAACCTATCAGATCATCCTATAACAGTGTTATGTAACATGTAAATTGTATTGCTATATATAAAGTGAAGTGTTGCTTTAAACAGTTGGCTGGGGCCTTCAGAACTACTAGAACTACTGCTTTTTTCCCAGTAGTATGAAAAGAGCTACATTTGTTGGTTACTGCTTTTTTTTTTTCTTTTTTTTGAGACAGGGTTTCCCTGTTGTTCCAGCTGGCCTGGAACTCACTATATAGATCAGGCTGGCCTGGAACTCTCAGAGATCCACCTGCTTCTACTTTCCAAGTGCTGAGATTAAAGGCGTGCACTACCACAACAGGCACTGCTTATTTAATTGAAATAAGCATATGAAATTTGTTTTACACATACATATATATGTATATACTTTTTACTTTAATAAGTGAATTAGAGTAGAAAATGCTACTCCAATTTGCACATAGCAGAAACTGTCATGTATTTGACTAGTTTACATTTTAAAGCCAATATAGATGCATCTCGTGTTTTGTTTATTTTAGCTGAGTGGTTTGTCTCCTAGGCTTTAAAATCCAGAGACGACTCGAATCCCAAAGCAGCTGCAGCAGTGATGAAATCTGCCGAAGGAGAGAAGAAACAAGTGGAAGAGCAGCAGAGCAAGCAGAAAGCCATGTCCGAGAAAGACCGGGTAATGTGAGGGCCGGCGGCAGCGAGCAGGCTTACTCTCAGTGCTTTGGGTATCAGTGAACTTTCTGTCTCTAACATTAAAATTCTTCTGGAATAGGAAGTGGAAATAAAGTACACTAAAACCCCTGGTGGATACTAATTCAGAATTGAGCTATTGATGACATATACATAATAATTTGGGGGGGGGTTGCTATTTTTGAGACAGGGTCTCTCTGTTGCCTCAGCAGCCTGGAACTCACTATATGTAGACCAGACTGGTCTCAAACTCACAGAGATCCTCCTGCCTCTGCCTCCCTAGTGCTGGGATTAAAGGCATGCGCCACCACGTCCAGCGCATAATAATAATTTTACACTAAAACAATTATAGAAACATTTAAGTTTAGGGAACAAGCTACATGTAAATTTACATGGAGATACTTACAAATTCAGCATAGAAATAAGTTACAGTCTTGTTATTCACTTGGGACTATTTCTGATATTCCTTTACAAATCTTCAGTGAAAAGATAAATGCTCTTTGAGTCCTCAGAGGATTCCTAATAGGTATTTATGGAATCATTGATTGTGACATTACTTGAATGATTATAAATGTTATATTTCAGTACAGTTTAATTTCTTATATATGTTAATGTTATTGAAGAGTGGGCAGTATTATCCCAGTACTGTGTTCTTTCACAAACACAGTTACTTGAGTTTAGAGTGGGGTATGGTAGTTCCCATCCCCAGTCTTAGCACTTGGGAGGTAAGAATGCAAGACCATTCTCAGCTCTGTAGGCTTTGAGGCCAGCCTAAGACACGAGACCTTGCCAGTGAGTTTTCAGTTCTTCTGTCCTCCTACCCTTCCCTCCCCCTCCCCTCTTGTTTCCCTTCCCCTCCTCCTCCTCCTTCTCCTCCTCCTCTTCCTCCTCCTCCTCCTCTCCTCCTCTCCTTTAACATGCTGGGCACGGAGCTACATCCCCAGCCCTACCTCCTTTCTTCCCTATTTTATTCAGCATATTCATTTTATTATTTTATTTTAATTTTTGAGACAGGGCCTCACTATGCAGCCCTGACTGGCCTGACTTGCTATGTAGACCAGGCTGACCTTGAGCTCACAGAGACCCTGTCTCTGTTTTCAGAGTGCTGGGATTCAAGGCATGTGCCACCACACCAGCTTTGCTCATCATATTCATGCCTCCCGAGTGCTGGGACTACAGGCATGCGCCACCGTATCTGGCTCCATTTTTTTTTTTTCTTTAATTAAAAACTTTTTATGTGTGTTTTGCCTGTGTGGATTTAAGTGCACCAAATGCATGCAGGGCCATCAGAGGGCGTCAGATCCTCTGGAACTGGAGTTATGGACAGTTGCTAGCTGCTGTGTGGGTGCTAGGAACCACGTCCTCTCAAAGAGCAGCCAGTTCTCATCACCACTGAGTCATTTCTCCAACTCTACCTCCCCCAGCCCATTTTTTATCAGTTTCTAATATAACTGAAGACTTAGAGTAATGTTTGTATAATATTTAGTAGAATGACAAGTGTTGTGTTGTAGAGTAATGTCGCAGTAGACATTTTATCCTTTTAGTGCTGAAAAGAGAATAGCATCATTAAAAAAATTCATTTTATTTTTGTATTTTTAATTTTGTGTGTGTGTGTAGTGTGTGTTATGTGTGTGTGCACCTGTATCTGAAAGTGCATATACTATGTGAAGGCCAGAGGGTCTTTGTCACTTACAATCTTAGCTTCTCTTACTGAACCTGAGGCTCACCAACTGGCTTGACTGACTGACCAGGTAAGCTCCCTGGAACCTCTTGTATCTACCCTCAAGGGCAAGGATTCCAAGCTAACGTCACCAGGCTAGGGATTTACATGAATGCTGGGGATCCAAATTTAGGTCCTACCTACTGGGCCATCTCCCCAGTCTCTAAACTAGATTTCTGGCAACCAGATTGATTTAATATTTATATTTGGTATGTTTAAGATTTAAATTCAGTTCATTTTTCTGTGTACATTCTGATTTTCATAATTTTCTCCAAAACAATAGGGGAATGGATTTTTCAAAGAGGGAAAATATGAAAGAGCAATCGAATGCTATACTAGAGGGATAGCAGCAGATGGCACCAATGCCCTACTTCCAGCTAACAGAGCAATGGCCTATCTTAAGATTCAGAAGTAAGTACTGCTTACCTTCTCCTTTTCAGGATGAAAATTTACTGTAGATTGGCACAAGAGCTATATCTTTTATTAATTAGTAATAATCATTCTATCTTTTGATAGCTTATGAACTTTTTTTTCTTTTTGAGACAGGGTCTCCCTGTAGTCCCAGCTGGCCTGGAACTCACTATGTAGACCAGGCTGGCCTGGAACTAAGAGATTGCCTGCCTCTGCTGGGATTAAAGGTGTGTGCCACCACACTTGGCTGAACATTTAACAGTTTTAAAATTTAAAAATATTTTTATTTTATGTATATGAGTGTATTACCTGCATGTATGTAAGTGCACCTGTGTTGTGCAATGCCCATGGAGGTCAGAAGAGGGCATTGAATTCCCCTGGAACAGGGAGTTATGGATGGTTGTTAGCTGCCATCTGGGTGCTGGGCATCAAACCTGGGTCCTCTGCAAGAGCGGCCAGTGCTCTTAACCATCTCTCTAACCCTGCTTATGAAAATTTTGATCTTGCGTATTGGTTTAAAAATTTTAAGACCTGAGTTCTTTAGGTTTGTCCAATGCCCCAAATACCGTCTTAGAAGTGAGAGAGTAATCTGCATTTATGAGTATACCATTGTGTTGGTTTTATTACTTTAGTTGATAATCACCTTAGTAATGTAGATCAAGTTAGCAGAATATAGTTTAAATTCAAAGAAAATATGACTCTTTTATTTTTATCTTCATGAATGTTTTGTCTGCATGTATATAAGCACATCACATGGAGGCCAGAGGAGGATAGCAGATTCCCTAGAACTAGAGTAACATGGTTGTTAACTGCCATGTGCTTGTGGAAACTGAACCCTGGTCCTCTGCAAGAGCAGATGTGCTCTTAACCATCGAGCCATCTCTCTAGCCCCTAGAATATATAACTCTTATTTGTATTATTTTTCTAGTATATATTTAAAAATATTTTTAATTTTGGGCATTGTAGGGCATGTCTTTAATCCCAGCACTCAAGAGGCAGAGGGAGGTGAATCTCTATGAGTTCAAGGCTGGCCTGGTCTGCATAGTGAGTACCAGGGCAGATGGGGCTACAGGGAGACCCTGCCTCAAAAATAATTTAATTTTTTTTCCTAGTATATCTTTTAGTTTCACAGAGGCTAATGTAGAACACAAGTAGGGTAACTTTTGAAGCTTGAACAATTCTTCATAGCTTGAGTTCCTATAACTGTCAAGATGAGAGCTGACTAAATTGACTGGTAGTGGGAAAGGGAGAGCTAGCAGAATAGACAGTTACCTACCAGCATGTGGGGGAACAGCAAGGTAAGAAATCCACTTCCTGGACTGGGGACATTCTCAGCGGGTAAAGTGCTTGCTGTACAAGCATGAGGGCCTGAGTGTGGACCTCTAGCATCGCATAGAAAGCTGAGCATGGTGGCACATTCCTGGAATCCCAGCACTAGAAGGTGAGCCAGGTGGATTGTAGGGGTTTGCCTGGTCAGTATTCTAGTCAATTGGTGAGCTCCAGATTCATTAAGAGACCCTGCCCCTAAAAGGTTGAGAGTGACCTCTGGCCTCCACATGCACATGCGGGAGCACATACACCACAGAGAGAGACAGAGATAGAGACGGAGAGACACCAGCTAATGTATGTTTCTCATGTGGTAGTGAGTTTCAGTAATTGGCATCAAGAGATCAGTAAGGCATGCTTGAGTTACAGTAACAAGGTCTACAGGCAGGCAAATTGGAAATGTAGGCTGGTGGATGCTTAGAGTGCTGATGAGGTGCTAATAAATTATGTGGCCAGAAGTGTGGGGCAGGACTCTAGTTGTTGAAGAGGATGGATCCAGAACATATCTAGGTTCCATTCTTGAAGTGAAACACAGAGATAGGACAAGAAAAGAACCCAGGTCTGTTAGCACTAGGAAACAGTGTTAAACGTTGGTCCCAGAAATAAGGTAGAATCTTGGTGTTAGAACTGGAATCTAGCTATGACTTGGTTTAGCAGAGGGTTCACTTACTGCTGATTGGGAATAGGCTGGAGTCTAGAGCTGGAGGAAGCATAGAGCAGGCAGACCTGAGGTCAGAAGAGCTTCAGGAGCCAAGGCTAGGCAGGGATTTTGCCATTATCTGAACTATATTATTTCTATTTTGTATTAGTTTGTCTTTCCCATCATCTAAGAGGTATGCATAAATTGGATTTTTCCAAAATCCAGTTTACAGTTGAAGTGCATAAGGGATATTTAATGATTTTAAAACACATGAATCTATTGTGAAAGATTAATCATCTGCCTTCTTGGAGATTTCAGATTTTTAGAATGAGTGAATTTATTTTTTTGTCTTCCTAAACATTTATCTTGTTTTTTTTTTTTTTAAATTATAGTAGTTTTCTGATTTATGTATATAGCAAACATTTATTGCACTAAAATGTGTTAGGTGTTCTGTAGGCACCATGGAAGGTATTAAGTATATAGAGAGCAAATGTACAGATCCTTTTAAGAAAATTCAAGTTTCTTTGTTTTTTGCGGGGAGAGGGTCTCCCTGTAGCCCCAGCTGTCCAGGAACTGCTGTGTAGACCAGGCTGGCCTTGAACTCACAGAGATCCACCTGCCTCTCCTTCCCAAGTTCTGGTACCACCTCACCTGGCTTTTTTTGAGGGGGCGGGGCTTGAAGTTTCTTAAAGGAGAGGCAGAAAAGGAGACAATGGTAATTAAAATACACTGTGATGACATTATGAGGGACATGGCATGTGGGTACACAGGTGGGAAGACCATGGGTACAGATGAGCACAGGTGTGAGAAAGCAGACATGGAGGAGTTCAGAGCTCGTAGAACCCCGACAAAGTAGCATGAGTCAGTGGGGTGAAGTAGAGGGGTTAGTAAGGCTGTGTCCTACAGGTTCAGATGTGGTAGGGGGTGGAGAGATTCACGATCTCTATGGCTGTTATCCAGGACACAGTGGCAGAGATAGGGGCAGGGCCTGTACAAGTCCCTTCAAATGGGAAACTTATGTAGTCACACAAATAACAAATACACTGATAGGAGCATGAACACACATGGTCTTCATCTTGCTTTAAGTAGTAAATCAGAGAAATCAGAGGGGGTAGTAATCCCAGCACTTGGAAGGTAGTGGCAAGGAGGATCAGGAGTTTATGGTCATCCTGGCTATGTAGCAAGTTTGAGGCCAACTTGAGGTACATGAGATCCTGCCTCAAAAAACCAAAACAAATAACAAAAAATAAAACCTCTGATATTATTTTAAAAATACGATGTTGGTACAAAATAAAGACATACACACACACACATACACACACACAAGAAATATTAGGTCAGGGCTAAAGATAAGGCTCAGTGGTTAAGAGTACTGGCTGCTCTTGCAGAGGATTGGGATTTGATTCCCAGCACCTACATGGTGGAGTTACAACCATCTGTAACTCCAGTTCCAGGGGATTCGATGCCATCTTCTGGTCTCTGAGGGCTTTGCATGATATGGTTGGCAGTGAAGGGAAAACAAGCATAAATAAATAAATACATCTCTACAAATATGAGGTCTGTTTTGAGGATAGGATGGCATTTATTTAGGCTTTGGGAGAATGTAGTCATAAGAGATTGAAGAAATACTCTTAAAAATTTTTTTTTTGGTCTTTTTGAAGCAGGGTCTCCCTGTAGCCCCAGCTGTCCTGGAATTCATATGTAGACCAGGCTGGCCTTGAACTCACAGAGGTCCTCCTGCCTCTGCCTCCTGAGTGCTGGGACTATAGGCGTGCGCCACCATGCCCAGCTTAAAAATGTTTTTATTTTATGTGTTATGAATGTTTTGCCTTCATGTATACAGGTGCACCATGTGCCAGAAGACGCATCAGATCCCATGGAACTGGAGTTAGAACAGTTGTTAGCTGCCATTTAGGTGCTGGGAACTGAACCTGGGTCCTCTAGAAGAGGAGTAAGTGCTCTTAACTGTTGAGCCATCTCTTTAGCCCTGAAAAAATTATTCTTAATGCAGGTTTTCAAACTTGAGAAAGTAGTGCAGTGAGTTTAGGTATCTTTTGTCTAATTTTAATAAGCCATACCTTTTCCTCTATATTATTATGAAGCAAGTCACAGATTATTGTAACATTTCATCCCTAAAGAATATTTCATAAATAGCCATAATACTGTTTGCTACTCCTAATAGCAATAATTATTGTTTTGGGAGGGTCTGAAGGTGTTTTTGGTTTGTGTGTGTTTGTGTTTAAGCTGTTCTTAGCTCTTTTCTTAAAAATAGTAGACTAATGCCTGTCAGTTTGAACTGATGGTTGCTTAGCTGAGTAGTACTTATTCAAAGAATCATATGATGTGTCACCACATACATAATGAACCTTGAATTTCATGTAGATTGTTTTTTTTTAAGCGTTAGGTACTATGAGGATTAATGAAGCTGTATCAGGAATCCTATAACACAGGTTGGAACTGCAGTGCCGTTACATGTGGAGGGGTAGAGATGGCTGTCAGCACTGCTGTTTTGTCCACTCTGCTCATGTTTACCATCGTGGAGTCCACCTTTCCCGTAGACTCCTCCCTGACTTCTTGTAGTCTGACACCTTACTTTTTCCTTCCTTACACGATGGTTCTGAGATACCGTGGGAATGAGAAATTTTGAAAATAGCCTTTGCTCTCAAATACAGATTTGAAAATTGTTAATTGAAATTACATGCTTTTATAATTAGAAGCACTCTTGAGAGCTGGGCATGTGTATGCTTTAATCTTAGCACTTGGGGAGCTGAGGTAGGGGGATTGCATGTTTTAAGCCAGCCTGGGCTTACTGTGTATTAAGACTTATTCTCAGAACAGAACAGAAGAAAACAGTATGAAAAACAGCTTATGGTTGGGCATGGTGGCACACGCCTTTAGTCCCAGCACTTGGGAGGCAGAGGCAGGCAGATCTCTGTGAGTTCAAGGCCAGCCTGGTCTACATAGTGAGTTCAGGTCAGCTGGGACTACAGGGAGACCCTGTCCCAAAAAGACACACACAGACACACACACACACACACACACACACACACACACATACACAGCTTGTGTAATGTTTTCTATAAGTTGCATTTTTTTCTAGTTAATAATCTTGTCATGTTCAATAGATATGAAGAAGCTGAAAGAGACTGTACCCAAGCTATCTTACTAGATGGCTCGTATTCTAAAGCGTTTGCCAGAAGAGGAACTGCGAGAACATTTTTGGGAAAGATAAATGAGGCCAAACAAGGTAAGATTTCTAATAACTTTCTAATAACTTCTATAAGTTGCATTTTTTTCTAGTTAATAATCTTGTCATGTTCAATAGATATGAAGAAGCTGAAAGAGACTGTACCCAAGCTATCTTACTAGATGGCTCGTATTCTAAAGCGTTTGCCAGAAGAGGAACTGCGAGAACATTTTTGGGAAAGATAAATGAGGCCAAACAAGGTAAGATTTCTAATAACTTTCTAATAACCTGGATGCTCACCCTGAGATATAGCAGAGAGTTTTGTAGCTTCCCACAGTTTAAAGATACTGAATTTAGCAAAGTATATTATGGAGATCATGAATAAGCTTGAAGGATTGTACCTTCCAGAGTGTGCTTGACTTGATATTTATAGTGTTCTCTGCCTCACTGCCAACCAAACTGAATGGAAAATCTGAATTATGGGTGAGCAGAAAAAACAAGAATGAGAAGAGAGGGAGCCAGCTACTGGGGCCTGGGAAATAGTAGGAGGCACCTCGCCAGCCACTCTCTTTCATAGTACTTTTTTATTTTTAGTTTTTGAGACAAGGTCTCCCTGTAGCTATAGCTGGCCTGAATGTGCCCGCCTCTGCTTCCTGACTACCGGGATTACAGGCATGTGCCACCATACTGGGCTGAATCTGACCATGTTAGATATGCCACATAGAAGGACTCATAATAGTTTTTTTTTTTTTAATGTTTTTTGATTGATTTTATTATTAGTGTGTCTCTGTGTCTTTTTAAGACAGGTTCTCCCTTTAACCACAGCTGGTCTGGAGCTCACTATGTAGATAAGGCTGGCGTTGATCTCACAGAGATTCACCTGCCTCTGTTTCCTCAGTGCTGGGATTAAAGTTGTGTGCCGCCATGCCTGCCTTTATTTTTATTTTATGAGTGTTGTGCCTTCATATATGTAAGTGCACCCATGTTGTGTAGTGCCCATGAAGGCCAGAAGAGGGTGCTGGATCATTTGGAATTGGAGTTATGGGCAGTTGTTAGCCACCATGTGGGTGCTGGGAACTGAACATGGGTCCCCTACTCTTAACTCCTGAGCCATCTCTCCAGCCCCCATGACAGTATTTTTGCGTGTGGTTTATTTAACTTAGCATGTTTTCAAGCTTTCTATGTGCTGAGGCATACATCAGAATTTTTTTCTTTTTCTTTTTTTTTTTTTAGTTTAAAAAAACCTCTTTTTTACATTGTATGTGTAGATCAGAGGACAATTTACAGGGGATCTTTTCTCTCCACCATGTGGGTTGAGTTCTGGGGCTAGAACTCAGGTTGTTGGGCTTGGTGGCAAGTGCTTTTTACCAGCTGAGCCATTTCACTGAATCTTTCTCAGACTTCTGAGACAGGGTCTTACTGTGCATCCCTGGCTGGCCTAGAACTCACTTTGTAGTCCAGGCTAGCCTTTGAACACACAGCAGTCTTTCTGCCTCTGCCTCCCAAGCACTGGGATTACAGGCTTGTGCCACCACACCTGGCTTCATTCCTTTTTATTTTTTAAAATTTGAAAAATTTATTTTGTTTTATATGTATTAGTGTTTTGTTCCTGCATTTATGTAAGTGTACCACGTGCATACAATGCCCATGGATGCCAGGAGGGGCATCAGATTTCCTGAAACTGGAGTTAAGGATGGGTATTAACTGTCAAGTGGGTGCTGGAAATCAAATCTGGGTCTTCTGCAAGAGCAGCCAGTGCTCTTAACTGCTGAGCCATCTCTCCAGCCCTTCTTTTCTTTTAAAAAACTGAATAATATTCTAGAATGTGGAATTCTCTTAGATTCTGTCCACTTGGAAAGCTGCTCTATCGTTTGTTAGTAGTGTGAGCTGTGCTAAGTCCCTAAGTCTCAGTTGTGTCATCTGTAAACTAAGCCTGTAGTAATTCACAGGACCATGAGACAACTAGAACAGCTCTCAGTAAACACTGATTCTTACTGTAGCTCCTCTATTTCTTCATGTCCTGAGCAAAACTTCTCGTGATAAAAATGAGATTGCTGTCAAGTGTGGTGGCATGTTTATAATCCCAACACTTGGGTGGTGGAGGCAGAGAGATCAGGAGTTTAGGGTGCTCTTTGGCTATATAGCCAGTTCAAGGACAACGTGGGCTACATGGGAGCTTGTCACAAAAGAAATTACTAAATAAATATATCATGACTTACTTATATCATTACTTCATGAAGTAATTCACTACTTTTTTTTTTTTTTAATTTGCATTAGATTTTGAAACTGTTTTACTTCTGGAACCTGGAAATAAGCAAGCAGTAACTGAGCTTTCCAAAATTAAAAAGGTAAAATATTTTCTTCACCAAGATATGGTCATATTATCTGATACATAGATTTGTTCGTTATATAATTAAGAATATTCTGATAGTTATTGACAAATTTATTTTCAAGGAATTAATTGAGAAAGGACATTGGGATGATGTCTTTCTTGACTCCACACAAAGACACAATGTGATAAAACCCATAGAAAATCCACCTTGTCTTGGGTCACCTGTAAGTAAAGCATTTCTATTTTTCCTCTGCCATTTGAATATTACTCTTCTATTACTAGAATTGGAAATTGTTGAATTAGTAAACTTTAAAAAATGTTGAATACTCTTCCTGAGGCCTTTTTTTTTTTTTGTGTGTGTGTGTCCTCTTAGGACAGGGTCTTCCTGTAGCCCAAGCTGGCCTTGAACTTGCTATGGAGACCAGGCTGGCCTCCATCTCACAGAGATCCAATCATGCCTGGCTTTCTGAGGCTATTCTGATACTCTTTTAAAGAAAATTTAATTTTTATATGTATGAGTGTTTTGTAAGTACACCCATGCATGCCCATGGAGACCAGAAGAGGGCGTCAGATCTCCTGGAACTGGAGTTACAGTTGTAAGCTGCCATGTGGGTGCTAGAAATTGAACCTCTGTCCTCTGCAAGAGTAGCCAGTGCTCTTGACCACTGAGCTATCTCTCCAGCCTGTTTTAATATTCAATAAATGCCTTAAGGCATTTATTGATAAAATTAGAGAGAATTCAGCTTTTTGGAGTTCTTGTGTTATATTTTATTTAAACATTTGTACATAATTTTCTTACATGAAAGAATTTGTATCAGTTTTATTTATTTTTATGTGTATGAGTGTTATGCCTGTATGTGTATAAGTGCACCCATGTCATGCAGTGTTTGTGGAGGACAGAAGAGGGTGTCATATCCCCTGGGATTAGAGTTACAGATGCTTGTTAGCTGCCATATGGGTGCTGGGATAGGAACCTGGGTCTTCCGTAAGAACAGCCAGTGCTGTTAACCTTTGAGCCATCTCTCCAGCCCCAGTTTTATATATTAAATGTTTATTTATTATTTTATGTGTATGAGTGTATTGCCTGCATCTATATAAGTGCACACCTGTTGTGCAGTGCCTCTGTAGGTCAGAAGAGGGTGTCACATCCCCTGGAACTGGAGTTACAGATGGTTGTTAACCACCATGTGGCTGCTGGGACTTGAACCTGGGTATTCAGCAAGAAAAGAGTAGCCAATGATGCCGGGCGTGGTGGCGCATGCCTTTAATCCCAGCACTCGGGAGGCAGAGTTTAAACTCTGTGAGTTTAAGGCCAGCCTGGTCTACATAGTGAGTTCCAGGACAGCTAGGGCTACAGGAAGACCCTGTCTCAAAAAGACACCCCCCCCCAAAAAAAAAAGAGTATCCAGTGCTCTTAATTGCTGAGCCATCCCTCCAGCCCCAGTTTTATGTTTGTATGTGTTAATTCTTTCATTTCTGGAGTTTCTGTTTGGGTCTTTTTTAGTGTCTGTTTCCTTGGCAATTTTTTCCTCTGTGTCTTTAAAATTGTTCCATCAAGTTACTAATTCTCATCCACTTTGCTACCTTTCTTGTCTGTGTCCTGAACAATATATCGCCTTATCTGTCTACTTGGGTCCTCTGTATGGTCATTGGTCCCATCCCTCCAATCTCCCACCCCACCCCCTTTTTAGGGGGAGAGGTGGTTTTGAGACAGTCTTCAATAAGTAGTCCTGGCTGACCTCGGATGCAGAGTTCTGTTGAGTTCTGCCTCCAGAGTGCTGGGATCAGAGGTGTGCACCCCCACGCCTAGCCTGTCACGGACCCTTTTTAGGATAGGTCTCTGAAATTTTTTTATGCATATCAGCTATCTTATATCCGTTTTCCAGGTTTGAGACAGTGTCAGCTTGTGAGTGTGTCATAGTGGAATGTTCTCTCATCTTTGTTTATATTTCTTTGTTGTGTTTTGTGCATCTTTGGGACCTGTGTGTCCTCTGGATTTTAGTTTTCCCCCTTAATGAAACTTTTTGTGTAAGTCATCCTGGTAGATTGTTTTTGGTTGGATTTACTTTCGGGGAGAAAGCTGATGTAGTACCAGCTGTGATGGCTTGACAGCAGTGTAGCTGCAGAAGATGGCACGTGCACTTTGCTGTGTCCCCTGTGAGGTGTAGAGATAGGAGCACTCAGAGTACTGACTAGGCAAACTGCAATTGATAGTTCTTCGGGCGTGGAGGTATGTGTATCAGTATTTAAGTAGTGAAGTGGAAAGGGAACGGGGAAGGAGGCAAGAGGTCATAAAGAATGAGAAGGAAAATGTGCACATCAGAGAGAGAAGGTGTAGAAGGAAGAACAAACAAAAAATCCTTTCCCAGTGAGATACGAGCTACAACACAATTAAACAGAGTACAAAACTAGTACTAAAAATCTTTAATGTGTATGTGTTCATGTGCACGCACACATGTATGTGACATCAGGTGTCTTCCTCGATTCCCCTCCACCTTACGTTTTTTGAGACAGGGTCTGTCATTGAACCTGGAGCTCATCAGTTCAGCTAGACCGACTGACTAGCGAGCCCTAGGAATCCTCCTTTATCTTCCCAGCTGTGGGGTTACAGGTGTGTTCTGTCACACCTGGCTATTTCACATAGCTCCTGGGGGTCCCAACTGAGGTCCTCATATTCCAGAGGCAAGCACTTACCGACCAAGCCATCCTCTCAGAACCACCAGTGCTTTCCTTTGGGAGGAAAATCTTGTCTTAATTCTTCTTGCTGTAGCTTTTTTTCTTATTTCTCTAGGGGTGGGTTTTTTTTTTCCATATATATTTATTTATTTTGTGCACGCGCATGCGGTGTGTGTATGTGTGTGTGTGTGTGTGTGTGTGTGTGTGTGTGTACATGGACAGAGGCCACAGGAAGACATCCTGCTTTATCACTGTCCACCTTATTTCCTTGAGACAGGGTCTCTCACTGAACCTTGAGCTAGATTGGTGACCAGCAAACCCCAGTGATCCTCATGTCTCAGCCTCCCACAGTACTGGGGTTATAGGCTTGTGTGGCCATGCCCAGCTTTTTATGTGAGTGCTAGGGATTTGAAGTCATGTCCTCCTGCTTATGTAGCAAATGTTCTTTCTGCTATGAGTAGCTTTTTTGTTGTTGCTGTTTTTGTTTGTTTTTTTGAGACAGGGTCTCACTATGTAGTTTTAGTGGAACTTGGTACATAGACCATACTGTCCTCGAACCCAAAGAGAAACACTTGCCTCTGCCTCCCAAGTCCTGGGATTAAAGGCATGAATGAACCATCATGCCTGGCCCATTAAGTAGCTTTTTATAAAATTTTAAATTATTGTATGTGTATGAGGGTATTGCCTGCATGTATGTAAGTGCATCCATGTTGTACAATACCCGTGGAAGACAGGAGAGCATTGAATCCCCTGGAACTGGAGTTACGGATGGTTGTCGGTTGCTATATGGGTGCTGGGATTTGAACTTGGGTCTTCTGCAAGAACATCCAGTGCTCTTAAGTGTTGAGCCCTGTCTCTGGACCCCATGAATAGCTTTTTATCGTGATTTTCTTTTATCCGAACTCCCAGTCTCACGGGTGCTGCTTCCGATCCGTCATCCGCTCTGACAGCTCTCCACTCTCCACTAGTTTTATATTTTGTAGAGTTCTTGCTTTCTTGATTTCATTACTGTTCTTCACTTGGGTTCTTACTACAGTAGCCTTGTGTTTTGTGAGGTGTTAGATCTCAGGTCAGCACAGAAGAAAAAAATTGAATATAGGTAAAATTATCCTTAAAAACATACATTGTTTGAGGTATATTGTAGCATTTATCATAAATCTAACAAAAGCTATTCTTTTCCTGTAGTATTGGAATAGAGATGCTGGCATGGATTTAACAATATACTTTATATTGAACACTTAGGGCTTAATTTATTTTGACAAATATGTTTGATGTGATTCTGGTAATTTCTAGTATTTACGTAATACTTTCAGTATATGTATGTAATATTACAAAATACAAACTTTAGAAGAGTTTATACATGCAATCTTAAGGTTTAAAGAATAATTATAAAATGAGTACCCTTGTAACTAGTTGCCAGATGAGAAAATGAAGTTGGTTTCCCCACACGGCTTGTGTGCGTGTCACCAACCACAGTTCTTGCTCCGCCTCCCAGAAAGAAGCACCTGCACTGAGGGTGAGTCTTTGATAAAAATGATTGAGATGAGGACGTCAGAGCAAGCAATTGTATCGTCCTTGATTGATTGATTGATCTTTTTGAGACAGAGTTTCCCTGTAGCTTCAACTGGCTTGGAGCTCACTGTGTAGACCAGGATGGCCTTGAACTCAGAGATCCGCCTGCCTCTGCCTCCCAAGTGCTGGGATTGAAGGTGTGCGCCACCACACCCAGCTCTGTACCCTCCTTTCATAAAGGATAAAAGGGAGGCAATGGAAGCTTTTGCTGTTTGTATTTGGGTTAGTAGCAGATAGAGGTCTTTAATACTTTTTCAGTGTTCTTGTGACTGTGTTGCTGGCCTGGAACTCAGAGAGATCATCTTGCTTCTGCCTCCTGAATGCTGGGACTAAAGACATGCACCACCTTGCCCGACCACATTATACTTAATTTGCTTCCATACATTATACTTATTTTTTCTTTGGTCTTTTTGAGACAGGGTTTCCCTGTAGCACCAGCTGGCCTGGAACTCAGAGAGATCATCTTGCTTCTGCCTCCCGAATGCTGGGACTAAAGACATGCACCACCTTGCCCGACCACATTATACTTATTTTTATATAATATATTAATTTGCTATTATTCTATTCTTTTAATATGATTTAAACTTATACAAAATTTCATAAAAATTAATTTAGAAATTTACAAAAAACCTGCCTTTGTTAGATATTCTCCATTATAAGACAGTGTTGTGTGGTGAGTCAGATATCTTTTTTAAAAAAATATTTACTTTTAGCCGGGCATGGTGGCGCACGCCTTTAATCCCAGCACTCGGGAGGCAGAGGCAGGCGTATCTCTGTGAGTTCAAGGCCAGCCTGATCTGCATAGTGAGTTCCAGGACAGCTGAGGCTACAGGGAGACCCTGTCTCAAAAACACCCAAAAAAATAAATAAAATTTACTTTTATGTGTGTGAGTGTGTTGTCTGCATGTGTGTATGTAAGTACATCTACATCATGCAATGCCCAAGGAGATCGGAAGAGAGTATCAGATTTCCCTGGAACTGGAGTTACGAATGGTTGTCAGCTGCCTTGTGGGTGCTGAGAATTGAACCTGCTCTCTTTACTGCTGAGCCATCTCTCCAGCCCCAGGGCAGATATCTTTATAAGTCCTGTCCTGAGACCATTGTTTTTTAAGAAGCTTTTACAAATTTGTTAGGTCTTCTCCACCATTTATAAAAACCAGTTTATCTTGATAGTTATGAAAGCGCAGTGTGAACTTGAATCTTCTGTAGCATTATTTCCAAACCTGTATGAAGTGAAAGATCTGGGAGTGACCCATTTTGCAAGTGACCCAACATAATCGTGATTAGTGCCCTATTGAGGAGGGAAAAGCGCTGTTTATTTTTAGTAGATCACTGTGATAAAATGTGGACATTCAGAAAGAAATAGAAGATGGAAGCTGGGTGGAAGCCTTCGGACTTCATTTTACACTAAGAAACTTCGAAATTTTGAGCAGTTGCCTAATTTTGTTATGTTATCCTTCTTGAGAGTAACTCAGGTTAGTTTATATCAAAAGGAATAGGTGGTAGATGGTACCGTGAGTTCAGGTAAAGTAATTTCCTTTTCAGTTTCACATCGGCGGTGAGGACATTTGGTCACTGGAGAAAGTGGCCGGGAAGGAAAGGGAGCTGTGCAGTGTGTGGGTCGGGTGGGCGTTTTCAGTGGCACTCTGCGGGAGATAGCAGACACAAAGCCGCCAGGGTCTGGGCTTCCCACTAGCTGATAATTAATGAGTTACACAAAAGTTTATGTGTGTGCCTGTGTTTGTATGTGTCACATATGTGCAAGTGTCCGCAGAAGACAGAAGAGGGAGTCAGGTCTCCTGGAACTGGAGTTATCAGTGGTTCTGAGCTGCCTACTGTGGGTGCTGAAAACTGAATTCGAGTCTTCGAAAGTAACTACTGAGGCATCTCTCTAGCCCCTGAATCAGTTTTTCTTGATTTCTTAGTCCCTGCTAAACAGTTTTATTTACTGTTTTTCATATTTCTGTTTCATGTGAAAGCTTCATCTTTCTACTTGGTCCATTTTCTCTTTCTTTTGTTTTTCTTAAATTTCTATTTCATTTCACAATTATTGTGATTATTTTGCGTGGAATATGTATGTGTGCAGGGATAGGTGGCTAAGTGGTTGGGGTACACATACCATGGTGCATGTGTGGAGGTCAGTGAACGATTCTCAGGAGTTGATTCCCCCACCGTGGGTCCTGGGGCTCTAACTCAGATTGTCAGGCTTGCATGGCAAGCATTTTTTTACCCACTGAGCCATCTAGCCACCCCTCAGTTTCTCCTCTGTTTGTTCTTATCTTTCTTTCCCTCTTTCTTTTAAAATGGCAATAAAACAGAGCTCAACAGAATGTTAAGTTGTTTTCAACAATGGGGATTGAACCTAGGGCCTCAGGAATAATAGCCAGTGAAAGCACTTTGCGACTGAACTATGTCCCCAACTCAAATTTTATACTTTTAAAAATATTTTTTAGCATATATTAATTATACATACTAATGGGTTTCATTATGACATTTTCATTCATATATTTCAAACATATTCACCTCCCAAAAGTTAAACTTCTGAGCCATTAACTTAATACTACTTTTAAAACATTACATTATTTACTGTGTGTGTGTACATATGTAGAGATGGGAAGACAGTGTGTGGGAGTTATTTCTCTCCTTCCACCATGTGGGTCCCAGATACCCAACAGGTTTATCAGGCTTAGCAGCAGGTACCTTTCCCATTGAACCATCTTATCAGGCCCCTTAATTAACCTTTCTTTCCATGTATCTTTTTTTTTTAATGGCTCACACCTGTTACCATAATGCTCTTCCCTCATTCCCTCCCTGTCATCATCACTGACCCTAAGTGACTTGTGATAACCACTGCTTTATACTTACTAGAGATTTTTTTGTTGGGAAATATGTTAATTAGGTTCACATTTACTTACCTCTTGTCAGTGAAAAAATTTGAGTTTAATGTGACCATATTGATTTAATTCATACTACTAGTTGTTAATTTTTTAAAAAAATTACTAGCACATATCCATTCTTGGTCCATATCTCCATAGAAAACTGTTGCTGCTAGAATTTTCAGTAAAGGGAAGGCCTTAAACTTGCTGATAGGACTCTGTTACAATTTTGGTTTTAGCTCTTTCATTTATATACATTCGTCTGTTAATAGTTCTTACCTGTAGATCTTATTTTCAGTAGATCTTGCTTCGGCTGTATCAGTAGAATTTCTGCTTCTAATTTTAAATTAACATATGTTAGAAGTTTTCATATTTTGTATTTATAACTTTGGTTTATGATTCAACTGCATTTAGAGTATCTTGAGAAAAGTTTTCTTTTTTAAAATAAAAATTTGAATATGAATAAAAGAAAAAAACGCCCCTTTTCTGTCTTGTTTGTTTGTTTGTTTGTTGAAATAGGGGCCCTTGACCTCACAGAGCTCTACCCGCCTCTGCCTCCACCTCCAGCGTGAGTGCTGGGATTAAAGGGTGCACTGCTATACCAGGAAGCTCCCATTTTTCTATCACAGAGCTGCAACTGTTACCAATGCAAAATTGTAAAGGAGCTTTTACCCGTTTTCAATATGGCTGGTAGAACAGTAGCTTCTCAGGTTCCATCTGAGTCTAGTGTGGTGATGTAGCAAAGAACATTGTTACATTTGGTGCCTATAAGAGAATATTGTAAACTTAAGAAATTGAAAATGTTTGTTACTTATGATGACCTGAATAAACAATGAATGTCACTTATTAAATTGGAAAACCTTTGAATAACCGTTACCAACTTTGTTATTTGGCCAATCTGTCACCCTGGGCTGGACTTACCCATCTGTTACGCACTTAGAAAGCACTTAGGGGTTGGTGTTGGCCCATTTCCCTTGGTGCTGCCTGGAACCTGCCCCTGTTCCACTTCCTTCAGGTAGCCTGCAGTGCTGCTGCGGGGACGGCTGCATTTTTTCCTCTACTGTTTGAAGGTAGAGTCCAAACTCCTTAAGTGCACACAGGCTCCCCCATCGGCTGGCCCCAAGCGTCCGTGCAGGCTTTGTGTGCAGCACTCTCTGCCCCACCACGTGCAGAAGGCTGCCCCTCGGCCCGTGGGCCACACCGCAGTCCGCCTTCCACTGTGCTGCTGGTCCTGCTGCTGCCCTTCTGTCATCTGTGCTTTTCCTTTTATACATACTGTTGCCTTGTAGTCATTATGATGTACGTCTCTTTCCCTCCACTTAGGTCTTATTTGTGTTCTCAGACAGTGTGTGTTTTTAAGTCTGTATGGCCAGCAAATTGGATTATTTAACACTGGCTTATTAACTGTAAAAACATAGCCTTTTAACTTGTGACCCCTAAGATGGGAGACCTTGAATATGTTGATTTAAAAGATGGATTTTAATTGTTTTAGAAACCACTCAAGAAGGTCTTTATTGAAGAAACTGGAAGTTTGATAGAGGCTTTTGATGTGCCAGATAGCACTGCTGCTCACGAGAGTGATCCTGTGGATTTGGCAAATGTAACAGCGCCTGCAGGCACCACAGGCAAGAAGAATTCAAGCCAAGATGACCTTTTGCCCACAGGTGACACTCCAAAAGCAAAAATGTTGAAGATAGAAGAAATCAGTGACACTTCAGACCTGCAGTGAGTAGTCAGTGTTAGACAGTCACCTGTAATGACACAGTTCACTGGAAACTGCTATCACTGAGACTCCTGATTTATACTTATCATTCTGATTTTTTGAACGACCTAACTGCAGGTTCTAATTTTCCTTTTTTATTTGTACTTACTGTGAGATTTTGCTTAAGAGGTAATCAGTATTACTTCACCGAAGGGACAATTTACAGATGATTTAGAGATGATAAAGTGTCTTGATTGATTTTGCACATTTTTTTCCCTAGAATTTCAGTATGTATCTATTTTACTATTTAGCCCCCCCCCATTTTTTTTTAAAGGAAGCATCATAAAAATGTAAACTTTAAATGTCACCACTATTTTATCTATATTGAAGACCATTGGGCACAATTTAAATTTGGTTTAGAATTGAAAAACCACCAAGAACGGGAACCTGTTTAGGAGGGAAGAAGGGAATCAGCAAGATAGGGACAGGGTGGCAGGGGAGCAGGGAGGAATGTGACAAACTATAATGACACAGATGTATGAAAATGTCATAATGAAACCCACTTGTATTGTAATGTAAAAGTTCAATAATAATAAAGCTAGTTCACATGTTTCCTTGCTGATGAAAGGAGAGAAGGTGTAGACTCAATAGGTTTGTTTTGAGCTGCTGGTTAGTCTTCCATATAGTCCTGTCTAGTTTTACACTGCCACTCATTACACCTGTGAAGTTTTTCTGTTTTAAACTTTAAACAGTAATAGTAGTTTTATTTAAGGTAATTGTACCAATTACAGGAAAAGCCTGAATAGGTAGCTTTAAGATATTCCTTCTTGACATATCTTGAAGCTTGGTCAGTCAGTCTCTGAAAGGCCTAGTTGTGAGGATATGTGATATGGTTTGCATTGGGTAGAGGAGGTCTGCTCCAAGGGTGGCTCAGTTAGCCATCCTGCACATGACCATGGCCATTTGTAGCCAGAATGGGAAACTTGCAAGAACATATGTATATATGTTTTATTAGTCAGAAGAACTTAATGCTTATGGGATACAGACAGAAAACAGTAAAGTCAGAAATGAGAAATTCTGTTACTGTTTCCTGTATTGAACTTTGAATTGTTCATTTTTGGCTGGTTGACCAATGCCTCTAAAATATTTCAGAACTCAAGTCAGTTTGAAGCAGGATGTATGTCAGTCTTTCAGTGAGAAGATTTCTGTAAAGGTGGAGCAGACACCTGCTCAGCTTGTCACAGCCGCTCTGCCTCCAGTTCCTGCCAACTCATTCCAGCTTGAATCTGATTTCAGACAGCTGAGAAGTTCTCCAGATATGTTATATCAGTATTTAAAGGTAAGAGAAGAAGCTATAGTTCTCCTGGAAGTAAAAATAATTTCTTTTGGTTATACTAGTGCTGCTGTAATATTTGCTTGTATATTTTGTATAATATGAATGTAGAAAATGCTTTTCATCTCTAGCCTGAAGTACATGGTCCTGGCCAGACTGTTTTTGAAATATTTGTAATCCAGGAACCTTGTTGTTCTTTTTTAGAAGTGAACTATGTGTTAAATTCTAGAGTCTAAAATAACTTAAAATCAGATTTCATGTTTTATGGCCTAAGCTTTGATATTTTATCCTTCAGGATGTGGAAAGGAGACTAGAGTCACTGAGCGTCTTCTGGGCCAAGCAATGCTTACAGTGCCAGGCAGTTATTTTCCTGAAATGAGCTTTTATTTGTTTCAAGAAAGGATTGAATCCTATGAATTCAGCTGAAATGGGAGCTGTCTGGCATCCCCTGACTCTCGTGGTGCCATCCTGTTCCAGGATGTGCCAACAGAGCAGTGGCTATCTGTCTGTCTTGCAGCTCACTTTTACTCTTTCCTGGAGTTATGTTTAAGGTGGCCCCACTAGTTCTCGTTAGTATTACTGTGTAGTAAGTATTCCTGCTGTTTTCTACCTAAGACCTGCAATATGAATGCTCCCACAATTCAGTTTTCTTACTCTTTATTTTTCCCAAGCAAATTGAACCATCTTTATATCCGAAGTTGTTTCAGAAAAATCTAGATCCAGATGTATTCAATCAAATCATTAAAATTTTACATGACTTTTACATCGAGTAAGTTGAATTTTTTAAATTGTATTCTCACATTGCAATGCTATGTTCAATAATAAAATGTGTTCTCTTTGATCTTAATGTTAATATTTTGTACATGGCAAAATTAGCTTTCTACTAAGTTTTACTGTTAACAGAAGTGAAGAGATAACAAGTACAAATAGTAAAGAAGGAGAAAGTTTAAATGAGGGAAAAAGACTTTTTAAAAAAGATTTATTACTTTGGGGGCTGGAGAGAGGACTCAGAGGTTGAGAGCGTCGCCTACTCTTGCAGGGGACCTAGGTTTGGTTCCCAGCACCCATATGGCTGCTAACAGCCATCTGTAACTCCAGCTTCAGGGGATCTGATGCCCTCTTTTGGCCTCTGCAGGCAGTGAGTACATGAGTGTATTTATATACATGCAGGCAAAGCACACATGTAAAAATTTTTTCAGCACTGGGAGGCAGAGGCAGGCAGATCTCTGAGTTCGAGGCCAGCCTGGTCTACATAGCAAGTTCCAGGTCAGCTGGGGCTACAGGGAGACCCTGTCTCAAAAAGACCAAAAAAAAAAAAAAAAAAAGTATGTTGGTAGGAAAAATCAAACTAGCTACTTTTAACTGATCATTTATTTTTATATTTGGATTATTTCAGGAAAGAAAAGCCATCTCTCATCTTTGAAACCTTACAAAGACTTTCTGAACTAAAAAGGTTTGATATGGCCATAATGTTTCTCTCAGGACCTGAGAAAAAGAGTAAGTTCTGAAAAAGAAAGCTTTCTACATCCCCTTATTGTGCTGTGCTCCCTTTTGACTATTGGCAGTTTGTCGTGTATAAGGGGCACAGGCTCAAATATAAGTTAATTGTAATTTAGTGCGCTAAGTGAGATGCAGTTGAATTAAGTACAGTCAAAATTGTTTTCATCTTAGCACTGTTTTCTTTTTTCTTAATATTTTATTATTTTTATTTTATGTGTATGAGTGTATCGCCTGCACGTATGTGAGTGCACCCGTGTCGTGCAGCACTGCAGAGGTTAGAAGAGGGCTTTGGATTTCCCTGGAACTGGAGTTAAGGACGGTTTGTAGCCGCCGTGTGAGTGCTGGGGATCGAACCCGGGTCCTCTGCAGTCAGTGCTCTAAACTGCTGAGCCATCTCTCCAGCCTTAGTATTTTCTTTTTTATTATTATTATTTTTATTTTATGTGTATGAGTGCATTGCCTGCATGTGTGTGAGTGTGCCCATGTCCTACAATGTCCATAGAGGTCAGAAGAGGATGTCGGATCTCCTGGAACTCGAGTTACTTATGGTTGTGAGCCACCATGTGGGTGCTGGGAACTGAACCTGGGTCCTCTGCAAGAACAGTCAGTGCTCTTAACTGCTGAGCCGTCTCCTTGGCAGTATTTTCAAGGCTACATGATATTATCATTCTCCTTGAACAGAGGAAGCAGAGGCATGGAGAGGTTAAAGGGATTTTTTGCTGTTTGTTTCTTGTTATTGTTGTTTTAGGAGACAGGGTCTTACTGTGTAACCCTGGATATCCTGGAACTTGATATGTAGACCAGACTGGCATCAAACTTACATAAATCCACCTGCATCTGCCTCCTGAGTGCTGGTATTAAAGGTGTACACCACTGTGCTAGTCAGGTTAAAGTTTTTTTTAACCAGGGTCACACAGTTAAGAAACCACATTCAGGATCTGAGCCCAGGCAGGCAAGTTCGCAGTGTGGGCTCGTCTTGGAAATGCAGTACATGATGTCGTGGTAGAATCTGCTACCCTGGAGCCTGGGAACAGTGCCGGCTACACTGCCAGGTACAGGACAGATCTAATCCTCCTGAGAGAGGTGCTGTCCTTGGGTTTAATTTCAGCTGAATGCTCAAAGAGGTGGGGAAGAGAGCTGAGGGAGCAGTGTGCATTGGATGTTCTGAGGCAGACAGAGCTCAGAGCATTGCACCAGTGCAGTGCAGCTGGGTTCTAGGTTAGGAGGTGAAGGGGGGCAGATGGTGCGCTTGGTTCCTGTCCCTGGTTTATCTCCGTTTAGAGTAAAAATCAAAATAAAATTTTTAGCTATTTAGTTTTAGGATATATTTCTGTTTGTAGGTAAAAGAAAAATCATTCAAATACAAGAATGCCAATTACTGTTTTGGTTTTTTTGAGACAAGGTTTCAGGTCTCACTGTGCAGCCCTAGCTGGCCTAGAACTTGCTAGGGAGAACTGGCTGACCTCAAACTTGAATCAGTCCTCTTGTCTCTACCCTGAGTGCTGAGATTACAGGCATGTGTCACCATAACTAGTGAGGAATGCTAATTTTTTAACTTTAAAAATTAGAAAAAATCCCAGTATGCTATTTTCAGGTGCTTCCTGTACTAAACATACTTGAATTCATCTTCTTAGGTAGGTCTGTGTTTCTAGCAGTGCGCTGAGTGATTCTGAATCTATAAGGTAGACACTTTTCACTGTGGCAGTACATGCTTGTAATCCTAGCCCTCTGAAGGCTGAGGCAGAGGACTGTGAGTTGGAGACCTGCCTAGGTAACATACAGAAACCCTGCTAAAACACAACAAAAGCACTCATTGAACAAGAGGAAAATACTCTTTACTTAGAGAAGTGAACAAGCAATCTAGGGCTTTAAAAGAAATTAGGATTTAACCCAAATGTTTCTGTTTTATCTTTAAAAAATTTTCGTGTGTGTGTGTTCATTCATGTGTGTATATAAAAAGTGCAGGTACATGTACCCTCCATGGAGAAGACAGTGAACAGAGGACAGCCTCTGGTTTCCCTGTGTGTGTGTGTGTGTGTGTGTTCGTTCATGTGTGTATATAAAAGCGCAGGTACATGTACCCTCCATGGAGAACACGGTGAACAGAGGACAGCCTCTGGTTTCCGTGTGTGTGTGTGTGTGTGTGTGTGTGTATGTGTGTGTGTGTGTGTGTGTGTGTGTATGTGTGTGTGTGTGTGTGTGTGTGTGTATGTGTGTGTGTGTGTGTGTGTGTGTGTATGTGTGTGTGTGTGTGTGTGTGTGTGTATGTGTGTGTGTGTGTGTTCGTTCATGTGTGTATATAAAAGCGCAGGTACATGTACCCTCCATGGAGAACACGGTGAACAGAGGACAGTCTCTGGTTTCCATCTCCCGCCTTGGCCCTCCCCCTGGCAAGGTAGGGTCTCTTGTTTGCTGCTGCGTACCCCAAGCTGGCCCTTGAGCTTCCGGGGACTCTACTGTCTGCCTCTCACCTCAAGCTTGCTACTATGTCCAGCTTTACATGGGTTGTGGGAATCCAGATGCTCACTCATGTGGGGCAAGTCTTTATCCACTAAGCCATCTCTTCAACCTCCTTTTCTAAAAAACATATTTTGGTAGGAAACAGAAAAACTTTGGGGAAGCAAGGCATTCAGAACTTGTAGGTGCAGGCAGTTATTCTGGACTTTACATGAAGAGAAGGCATGTCAGAATCCACTTGGCCTCACAACTTCAGGGAGCCTCGTAAGTAGAGATGTCAATCACTAACGAACACGAATCATGGAGTCAAAGGTGATGCAGGCCTAGTTGGCTTAGTTTTTGTTGTTACTGTGTTGAGACAGGGTCTCATGTATCTCGGGCTGGTCTTGAATTCACTGTGTAGCTTAGGCTGACTTTGAGTTTCTGATTCTCATGTCACCACCTTGAATGCTGGGATTACACGCGTGTGTCACCACCCAGTTGCTGCAGTGCTGGGGCTGGAACCCAGGACTTCATGCATGCTGGCTAGCACTCTACCAACTCAGTGTGCGCCCACACCTGCCACTGTGCTTGAAGTCAGAGAAAAACTTTGGGAGCCAGCTGTCTCCTTCCACCTTTACGTGGGTCCTGCACGGCAAGGACTTTGATCTGCTGGATTACCTTGCGAGTCCCGCGTTTTCTTTTTCAATACACCTTGAATACCTGCCCTGTTCCTTCACCTTGGGCACTCGGTCCCTCACTTCCTTCAGCTGTCACTCCCTGGCTAGAACGACCGCCTACGTCCCGCCGCCCCTGCTCCCTATCTCTCCTCTGCTTCCTTTCTCTTTCCAGCACACAAGTAGCTGACACTGCCACACACACATGTTTATTATTTCTTTGTCCCACACAGAATGGAAGCTCTGTGAGAGCAGGAATTCACGGCCTTCACAAGGCCTCAGTGTTGGTGCGTAGTGAGTGTGTTCTTGTCCCTCTCCTGTCACACCTTTAAGGTGTGCTCGAGGATGTATGGGAAGCATGTAGAATCATTCTGGCATGTAAACATTCGACAGATGCTAGCTACTGTGACCTGTGCTGTTGCCACTGTCTAGTAATGGCTAGTTGCAGTTTGATGCTGAGAAGCAGGAACTGTAACAGTGTTTTCCAGTGTTGATGTGAGCTACACGGTGTAAGAATGGTGATTCGTCGTCTTCACAGGTGGGGGGCTGGAGCAGGAGGATCGTGATGAGCTTGAGGTCGTCAGCCTGAGCTTCAGAGCGAGTCTGCCAAACGCGTAGCAGCAAAGCCAACAAAAATAACCCCAAAACAGCAGCAACCGCAAACTGAAAGGCGGGTGGGGGGCGGGGTAGAGGAATGATGATTTCAACATTAGTAGTTAGGTATTTTATTATGGGATCCAGAGATATACCTGTCCATCCATCCAATGTGATTTCATAGGTGGCGTTGCAGATTTTCAGTTTCCAGCAGCAATATCTTCTTAAGCTCCCCCCGCCGCCCCTTTTTGCAGTGCTGGTGTTCAAACCTAGGGTCTCTAGCATGCTAGGCAAATGTTTTATCACCGAGCTGAGTTGCCCTGGCAGCAATATAAAGTTCTTTTTGTTTGGTTGTTTTTGAGAGACAGAGCTTCCCTCTAGCCCCAGCTGGCCTGGAACTCACAGAGATCCACCTGCCTGTGTTGCGATTAGAGGCTTACATTACCATGCCCGGCTGTTTTTTTTTTTTTTTTTTCTCTGTCTTTTTGAGACAGAGTCTCCCTGTAGCCCCAGCTGGCCTGGAACTCACTATGTAGAACAAGCCTGCCTGGAATTCACAGAAGATTGACTGACCTCTGCCTTCCAAGTGCTGGGATTAAAGGTGTGCACCACCACACCCAGCAATATAAAGTTTCTTTAAAAAATTGATTTAAGCTTGAAAAATAGTTAACCAAATAAAAATGCTAAGTAAAATATTAATAAATGTATACCTGATGTACAGGGCACAAGAGCTTTTTAGGATAGTGCTGAATGAATTAAAAATAATCTGTAAGGTTAATGCTGTTGAGGATGTATGGGAAATTCTATACTGATAGCAAAATATTCTGGGAAGAAATATTATTGGATTGATGTGTAATTTTTAATTCTTGGATTTTTAAGTACATGAATTAGAACCATAAACATTTGTAGTTATTGCTTTTGTTTGATCAGATTATTCTTTTAATTTACATTTTGTTTAGATTTTTTAGAAGATAATAAAATACATTTTTTTCTTTTCCAGTCATACATGTATTATTAAAATATTCTGGGAAGAAATATTATTGGATTGATGTGTAATTTTTAATTCTTGGATTTTTAAGTACATGAATTAGAACCATAAACATTTGTAGTTATTGCTTTTGTTTGATCAGATTATTCTTTTAATTTACATTTTGTTTAGATTTTTTAGAAGATAATAAAATACATTTTTTTCTTTTCCAGTCATACATGTATTATTCAATCACTTAGAAAAATCAGAATTGAAGGCTAATTCTGTTGAAGAACTGAAGAAAAGATATGGCGGCTGATCCCCATTTTTGCTGAGATTGCTTTTCCCTTTCAGATGTACATTCTTTTTCCTGCTGAAAATAAAGTTTCATTTTGCTTCTTAAGAAAATGAAATCATAGCTGAAAGGACACATCTCTCTTTGGATGTAAGTTAATTGACTGTAAAGTGCATTGTGAGAACTAGTGAGAAATGTTTCAAATAAACTTTTTATGAAAATAAAAATGTAATGAGGTATATTTATAAGGATCAATATTTTATAAATAATTTAAAATACTATATTTAGATACATTTCTTAGTGCCCTATAAATGTAACATTATTTTTACATCTTTATGAGTTTTTGTAACCACAGGACAAAGCTGCTTCATTTACATGTGAATAAAATTTTCTCTGTATAGAGGGAATTGAATTCCTATCAAAATTGTGTCCCTTCCCTTTCATCTGAATTAACAAAACACTTCATCCACGACTGGGCCAAGCCAGGCCTCAGCCCCTCTGGAGAAGTCCTGTTTTATGATGCTTCTTAGACTTGGAAGCTGGTCTGACATCACTTTGGAAGGGGATCTTGTTGAGCATAGATGAGTGTAGGTGGTGAGTCCTTAGCAATCCTCTTATGTGCTCTGACCCATGCCTGTCTGCAAAGCTCTTTCTTTGTGTGAGGTTCTGGGTTCAAGTGTTGACTTTTCTGTTGGAAGTTTGTTTTTTGTTTTTTGTTTTAGTTTGAGATGGTTTCCCTGTAGCCCCAGCTGGTCTTGAACACACTATATAGACTAGGATGGCCTTGAACTCACAGCGATCTGCCTGCCTCTGCCTCCCGAGTACTGGGACTAAAGGTGTGTGCCACCACAGCTGGCTTCTATTGGAAGTTAAATGACTCTTGGTGAGTGCCTTGGCCCTACGACCCTATTTTTCGTAAGGCATCATACTGCGAGTGCTCGGGGGGATGATCCACAGAAAGTGTTAGGAAAGCTCTTGGAGCCAGAAATGATTAACGAGCATTAGGACTTTCTGTGCTCAGATCTGGAGGGAGATCTTCTGTGTTATGTAATCTTCACAGCAGCTTCTTCCCATTCCATCTTACAGCAAAAACTGAAGGCTAAGAGGAACTTACCCCTGGAGGGTTAGTTAGCTTGGACTGTAACCTGTTTATGGAATAGCTAGGATTTAAACTAAGGCCTTTTCCCCGCTCCAGAGATCATGGTTATAACCACTAAGGAGGAGACAGCTCAGCTCAGGAGATGAGAAAGAAGAACTGGTGACAGGGGAAGAAGCCTGGTCTAGTTGGGAGTGCCATACAGTGAGCGTGAGCTCAGGACAGACCCGTGGGTGACAGCAGAGGGCTGGGGGGTTTTGGTGGGGGGAGGCAGGTGAGGGTGGGAGGGTTTTCTATGCTATGACAGGTGAGCTTTTCTGAAAGGAATCAGGAGCCACAGGCTTCATTTTCCAAACGGGATGGAGGCACATATGGGTTATGTAGCTTGCCCAGTGTCACCTGATTAGTGAATATTAGAGCACAGATACTGTACAAGTTAGTCTGATTTCAGAGGCCACGTGCTTGATGCCCACCATACTGTGTTCTCTCCTTGGAGGCATGAAGAAGAAGGGATAGACTGAAGATGTGGAGGAGGAGAATCTAGGATCGGTGGCATTCATGCAGTCATTTCTTGAATGTCTAATGTGCTCGGTGAGGGGCATAAGAGAGACTAAGAACTGCAGAAGACAGGCTTTAACCACCCAGTAGTCTCAGTACACCTGGGAGCCAAATAGGCATTTGCGGAACAGTGCCATGAGTGCCTTGAAAGTTTGGGGTTCAGATGGGCTGCTCTGGGAACTAAACTGAAGTGTGGCTATCCTCATGTGCAAGGGGAAAAAATTAAAGTTTTAAGGTTATCAGATCAATAAAAATGCAACAGAGAGCAATTAACAGAGAATGCTGCTGCTGGCCAAAGTGCAGAGAGTAAGGGATTGCAGAGTGGGTCCTTGAACAGGACTTTGTTAACCTCACCTACCCATGGCTCAGGGGTCATTGCAGAAGAGGGGGCGGGGCGGAAAGATTGTGAGAGCTGGGGGGTGGTGATTGACCACAGGGAAACGTTTTCCAGGCTTCTGGGAGCTTGCTCATGCGAACTTACAGCAACGGTGACAGCATACAAAGACCCGTTCAAACTCAATTGATAAAACCCAGCATAAAACTGAGAACATGGGCAGGAGGCCCCAACCTTATTGGCAGCTGCTGGGTTAGGGTTAGGGTTAGGGTTAGGGTTGGGTGATTAGGGGTTGGTCTCTAAGGGAGTAACACTAGGCAGGCTGAACAGACTCCAGTGAGTAAACTCACACCGAGAGCCATCTGGGGACACAAACTTGACTCAGTAGGCCTTGACATACATGACAGAATGCATGCAGTCCTGTGGGCGGGTGGACCTAAATATGATTAAGATGTATGAATTGCATAAAAATTCAATAAAAATATATAGGGGAAAAAAAAGGAGGTGAGCAGCCTTGGTGAGGAGGCAGACCTACCCCCACGACCTGCCCACAGTGCCCATAACCCTTACATCCAGATGTAGTCCTGCTGGGACCACTGCTGACATGTCCTGGAGGAGTCAGCCTTGGAGAGGACTGGCCGGGCACCATCTTGAGAGGGAACCAAGTTAAAAAGGAACTCCCCTGGGACTCTGAAAACAGAGAATAGTCACGAGTCAGCATGATTTCACCCTGTCACAGCCCCAGGGTTAGAGGAGGCCTTGGAAGACAGTAGTGGAGAGCAGGAGGGGCCAGATGCTGACAAGCCAAAAAGTGAAGGTGGCGGGAGGCTTGGCCCAGGTAGTGAAAGTGCTGCTCTTGGTAGCTGAGAGCAGTGCTCATCAGTCAGTCAGTTCTGGAGTTTGATAGCCCCGAGGTCAGCAGGGAGATTAGCTTCAGTGCTGTGGAGTCCCAGAGCTCCGAAGCACCCACTTTGACATCCACAGCTGCGTCCCTCAAGTTGGGTGACTGTGGCCTAAAGAGCTTTGAAAATATGAAGACAAATCAGAGGCGAGGTGATTTCCCACACTCTTAACAGACTTGGGAGCTCTCCCCCCAAGTTAGAGTGGCCACACGGTTAGTCCGGTGAGTCTGAGGGTAGGTGGGAGATCCTGCCCAGTCCACACACTGCAAAGCTAGGTGTGGCCAGCAGAGGTTACTGGTATCCAAGGAAGGAAGGTACTAAGTAAAGACAGCCGTAGACATGGTTCACTTGTCTAATCCAGACTCAGCAGCAGCATAAATAATAAATTCAGCTGACCTACTTTCTGCATGTGCCTGACAGTACCAAATTTCAAGGCCCTTGAAAGAGGTCACTGCAGCACTTCATCTTTTTTCTCCCATTTTCCTTAAAATACTTTTAGTAGCATAATCACCTTTATGCGTTTATCTAATTACACATTAAAAAAATTAGACGGGCTGGAACGATGGCTTAGTGGTTGAGTACTGGCTGTTTCTACAGAGGACCTGGGTTCGAATCCCAGCACCCACATGGCTGCTAACTCCAGCTGCAGGAGATCAATCCCTCATCTGGCTTCCCCAGGCTTCATACAACACGGGTGTACTTACATACATGCAGGCAAAATGCTCATTCACATAAACTAAAAATAAATTTTAAAAATTAAAAAAATTAACCTTTTTTCCCTTCCCCCACCCCCACCTGGGTCATGTGTCCCCCGCCACCCCCTTCTCCTTCTTTCCGTATATTTTCAGTACTAGCTTGAGTTGGTTTTTTTGTTGTTTTAAATAAGGTTTATGTGTTTTTTTTCTTTTTAGCCCCCTTCATTTATCTAATTCTAATTTTGGGTACAAATTTTCTCATTATTGCAACTTTGTTTCCTAATTGTGTTTTTTAACCTCCTTGCTCTTTGATCGTCATAATATTCCCCTTTTGTTTTCCTTTTCTTAATTTAACTTTGCTTCTCTAGTCCCTCCTCCCTGCTCCTTCATTCACCTCAT
>NW_008345000.1:626416-633521 GCF_000622305.1 Nannospalax galili
ATATGGGTCATTGACCCTAAAGCATACATACATACACACACACACACATATATATATATATATATGTTGTTGTTTTGGTCTTTTTGAGACAGGGTCTCCCTGTAGCTACAGCTGGCTTGGAACTCGATATGGAGAACAGGCCGGCCTCAATCTCACAGAGATCCCCTCTACCTCTACCTACCAAGTGCTGGGATTAAAGGTGTGCACCACCATGCCCAGCACTAAATAATTTTCAAAAATTCATTTTTTTTTATGTGTATGAGTGCTCCCATGTCATGCAATGCCTGAGGAGGCCAGAAGAGGTGTCAGATCCCCTGGAACTGGAGTTACTGATGGTTGTTAGCTGCCATGTGGGTGCTGGGAATCAAACCCTGGTCTTCTTTGAGAACAGCTAGTGCTCTTCTGAGGCATCTCTCCAGCTCTCATCCTAAATAAAAAAATGTTTTTGATCTTTTTGAGACAGGGGTCTCCCTGTAGACCCAGCTATCCTGGAACTCACTATGTAAACTAGGCTGGCTCACAGATACCCACCTGCCTCTGCCTCTTGAGTGCTGAGATTAAAAAGGCGCGCACCACCATGCCCGACAATTTTTGACCCCACAGCATACTGTACATTAAGTTTTGCCATTTTCTGTTTTATGGTAATTGGTGATATATAAGTGGGCTTTTTATTTGTTGCACGTTTTTATTTACAGAAAACAAAACATTTCAATGTTCATTTAGCATTCTTTTAGGCCCACAGAACTGATGGATCCCAAGATCAATCAGACCCTCGAGATCTGTCAGTCATTACTTGGCCAGGGACGGCCATGGATTCAGATGGATGCACAGTGTGATGGATAGCTTTAGTGTCAACTTGACACACCTGGGTTGAGGGAGCCTCAATTGGGGAATTACCTCTATTGGACTGGCCTGTGGCCATGTGTGAGGGGCATCTTCTTGATGAGTGATGTGGGAGGGCCCAGCCCACTGTGGGTGGTGCCATCTCTGGGCAGGTGGGCCTGTGTTGTATAAGAAAGCAGGCTGAGCGGGGTCCAGAGGAGCAAACCAGTGAGCAGCATTCCTCCATGGCCTGTGCTCCAGTTCCTGCCTCCAGGTTCCTGCCCTGAGTTCCTACTCTGGCCTCCCTGATGATGTAAGATAAATAAACCCTTTCCTCCCCAAGTTGGTATTGGTCAGAGTGTTTTGTCACAGCAATGGAGAAACAAACTAGGACACAGCATTATAACAGATTGGGGGAAATGAACAGGGTCCACATTCACCTCAGCAAAAAGGGTGGATGAAGGGGCAGCTTCTCTGTTCCAGAGGAGGGAGTAGCGGGGGTGGAGGTGGGAGGGATAGACCCCTTACTGAATGTTAAGGTGATGTGGTGGTCCTTTGCTTTTTAATCTTACCTTGTAGAAAGAAAATGATGCAAAAAAATAGAACGCCCTGACCAAAAAACTGAAGGGTGTTTCTGGTGCCTCTCCCATGTGCATGTGTGAATGTGAGTGGGATGTTTGTAAACAGAGCTGTCTGCATAGAGACCCAACATCCTGTGTCTGGGTGGGGTGAGGGGGCATATACCTCTTCATAGACTCTCCGCTCCAGTGAGACATAGTGCAAATTTCAGGGACAGAAAAGGGCAGAAGGGAATGATGTGGCCAGGGAGCGGAGAAGACACAAAGTGTGGGAAGAGGTAGGGGTAAGGCAACAGTTAAAAATGGCCCATGTTGTCAAAACACATTTCACTTGCCCCTCACTCCTGCCTGCCACACGCCCCAGACACAGCAGGTGGAAGTCAGGCTCTTCCATCAAGTTGATTGTGAGGTTCTTCAACTTCTCTGAGAGCCATTCTGTAGCTGAGCAGAGCCAGCACCTGCTGACAGGCATTCTGGGAGAAGGCCACCGGTGCTGTATGAGATGCAGAAGGTGCACTCCTTAACCAATTACGGCTGTTATGTGCTGCGCCTCGTTTATGTTTGCCTAAGGACAGAGACCAGTGGACTCACCTCTCCTTGGGCACATTGCAGGTGTAAAGCACTGTTAAAGCACCGTAGAAATCTGTTAAAAGCTCTATTAGTGTTGAGTTCTTTCAACTCATATTTGTAATCACTCCTGTTGTTCATTTCCCCATAAGTAGCAAAGACACTGGGGGTTGGGTAATCTGAGTAATTAGCAGCTAGCAGGCTCTTATACAGCCTGAACTGCCTTGAGCAAAGGTACTCCCAGTTTCATGGCCAATCAGACTACACTTTTGCCAACACTGGCCATCTGGAATACTCCTTGGATCCATAGCTTAATTGTGCAGAAGACTGCAGTTGATTGCCTTGGCTCTGGAGGCACAGCTCCTACCAAGTATGTTAGAAACGGTTTGTACCACGCTTTTTTTTTTTGCAGTCATTATCCTGGAGGAACCGTTTCCACCCTGTCCAGAGGGGGAGCCCTTCCCCTGGTGTCAAGGCTGATTGGTCCAAACCCCCTTCTTGGTCTATATAACCAGGCTGGGAGACACTCTCCTGTCCTCCCTTGGTGTTGCAACCTCAGGTCTAATAAAGCGTATTTATTTACTTATTTATTTATTTTTGTTTTGTGTGTGATGAGTGTTTTGCTTGCATGTTATATAAATGCAACTATGTCATGCAATGCCCTCAGAAGGTCCTCTGCAAAATCAGCCAGTGCTCTTAACCCCTGAGCCATCCCTCCAGCCATAGAGTCTCTTTGCCTACTTTCTGGAGTGCAGGCTGGGCTAACGTAGAGAAGGTGGTAGACAGTGGAGGCAGGCTGAAGTGGAGAGGATGGCAGTCGGCATGACTTGACAGCTGGGAGTGCCAGCCTTGGCACTGGCCTAAGCAGAAGCTTGATGGTTGGAAAAACTCAGGCTTTGGACCATGACTTAGCAGCTGAGGATCCTGCAGGCCCCACTGTGAACTTAACAGCACAGGCACTGCACGCACCACCCGGCTTGGTAGCTGAAAACTGTGCAGATGCCCAGCACCACCCAGCACTGGGATTTGATACTGGCTCGTTCCAGTAGCCATCCCAGACCCTAGGAATGGATAGAGCCTGGCCTAACTTCTTACCACAAAGTACCAGCAACTGCCGTTTGACTGCTGAAGAGGCCTTAGAGGCCTGTGAGAGTGGAAAACAGAGCTGCCATCAGAGGCCTTGGGCTGGCAGTGCCCCAGGCCTGCCTCCACCTGTGGCACTGGTGGGGCTCTGCTGCCACAGACTGCCCACTGGTTCTGCCTCAGAATCTCATCTGTCCAGTGGGTTCCTGAACCTCCCCCACCCCCCAATGGAAGGGGATTCCTGATTAATCCCAGCTGTACCCAGTGCTTAGTTCCCGAATGGCCCTTTAGTGTCTCAGGTCCTGAGCCATTGCTGCCATCTCTTGCAGCTGTTGAACATGGAGGACATCACTAGTGTCTGGAAAGTAGCAGTTGAAGAGGTTTTTTTTTGTCTACAATTTCTTTTTTTTAAACTTAAAAACTAATTTTTATTTTATGTGTATGAGTGCATTGCCTGCATGTATGTAAGTGCATTCATGCGTTGTACAATACCCTCACAGGTCAGAAGAGGGTGTCAGATCCCCTGGAACTAGAGTTATGGATGGTTACCAGCTGCCGTGTGGGTGCTGGGAATCAAACCCAGGACCTCTGCAAGAACATTCATCGCTCTTAACCACTGTGCCAACTCTCCAGCCCCCTACCTACAGTTTGTGTCCAGGTAGAGTAAATGAGCCTACTGATTGATGAGCTGATTGATGAGGTCTCCCTACTTGATGCTGTGGATCTAGTCTGGGCCATGTGTTTGTCCAAGGCAATACCCAGGAAACGGGCTGGTGAGACGGCTCAGTGGGTAAAGGCACCTGTTGCCAAGCTTGACGACCTTCATCCCATCTCCAGAATGCACATAGGCACATGGTGGAAGGAGAGAACTGACTCCCACAAGGTGTCCTCCAATTTCCACATGAAATATACACGCTTGTGCATGCACACACACACACACACACACACACACACACACATTTAAAAAGTACTTGGGAAACCATAATCTCCTTGGTCTTCCTGGCCAAGTTCTGACAGTGTGCCCCACCTTCTTGCCCATGAACCACGAAGGCTTGCATGAGGCTGGTTGTGATGGCTAATCTTGTCAACTTGATGAAATCTAGACTCATCTTGGAGATGGGCCTCTGGGCATGCCCGTTGGGGGTTATCTTGATTGTGTCAGGTGAGAACATCCATGCACTGTTGGTGGCACTGTTTCCTGGCTAGGATCCCAGACCCTATGAATGGATAGAGAACTGAGCAGCAGTGTGCATCTGTCCCTCTCTCTTCTCAGTGTGATGTGAACAGCAATTTCAAGCTCTTGTTGCCTTGAATTACCCTCCATGATCACACCTTGGACTGTGAGGAAAAATAAACCCTTTCCCCCCTAAGTTGCTTTTGTCAGAGTATTTTATCACAGGAACAGAAAAGTAAGACACACGAATATGGGCTTGGAGAAGCCCTCACACCTGACCGGTTGGGTCACTTCAGGCTGTAGGGCTTCCTTCCTGTGCTAATCCAAAGCTGCCAGAGCCAATATGAGTTGCAGAGAAGGCCTTGCTCAGGGATCCCAGAATGCTCCTTGGGTCTTGGACCAGCTGTATTGATGTGGGGTCTTCAACCAAGTTATTCATCTCAGGGACCTGTACTGTCTTGGTGGCCAAATGGCTGTGTTCGTAATAGGCCCTGCCCACCATAGTCATGTTCAGCAGGTGCACTTGCACATGCAGTCCGCTCTTCCAGGATCAGGTCAGTGATGCAACAGAGGACTCTGATGGTGTCATGGTTGACTGAATGGCTTGATGATTCTCCGGGAAGCAGGAGTCACAGTCATAGAGGCTCCTCAGGAAGTTGTGGCTGATTCCCAGTATGACCCACCAGTCCGCAGAGCTCTTGTCCTGGCTAAATTGAGAAATGTGCATGTTCTGGACATGGTAGAGTGGTTCAGGTAGGTAGAAGAAACCTAGATAATCAGTTGGTAGCTGGCACACAGACAGGATGAGACACTGCATGGTGATCAGTGTCTTCTGGAGAGGTTACAGCAGTTCAGCCATCTCTGCCACTGCCTGCCCAGGGTATATATGGAAGGACAGGGTGAAGGTGCAGATGATCATACAAAATGCACAATAGGCATTTTGGATTTCAAATGGGCATGGCTAGAGAACTGTTCTGTGAAATATTAGTCAAGATGGCAAAAATAAAAAGTGAAGAAACAGTATTAAAAGGTGTAAGGGGAAAAGGTCCCCACTCTACAGACAAACACACTAGAGTAACAGATCCTCCATTAGCACCCCCGAAAGCCAGGAAAACAGGGAACGGTACATTTGAAACACTGAAAATAAATAGCTGGCAACCAGGATTACTATATCCAGTAACGTCATCTTTCAAAATTGAAGAAGTAAGGTAATTTTAAGACAACTATACATCAGGGCAGTTCATGATCTTCAACTTGGTGCTATGTAAGATACTTAAAGGAATCCAGTGATGATTGATCTTGGTTATCAATGTGACTGCATCTGGAGTCAACTAAAAGGGCAAGTCACTGGGCATAGCTGTGAGGGATTTTTCTTGGTCAGGATAACTGAAGTGGGAAGACCCACCCTAAACGTGAACCACATCTCTCAGTGGAAGCTCAGATAAAAGGAGGTCTGTGGAAAAGCATGGCTTTTTGCCTGTTTGCCTTTGCACCTTGCTGGTGAGTTCATCTACTCTGTTCATGAGTTCATGTACCCTGTTGTTGCCACAGCTGTTGCCATGGCCACTGCTGCTACCACGGCTGCTGCTGCACTGCTTTGCTGACATCAGAAGCTTCTTCAGTCTCCACCTGAAGACTGGTGGCCCTCCAGGAATCCTCCAGGCCTTCCATGACAGATTGGAACTGCTGAGCCATCTGATAAACACAGACCCAGAGATTCTTAGTAAAATACTTGTGAACCAAATTCAAGAACACATTAAGAAGATCTTATCATCTAATCCAGTCAGTTTCATTCCATAGATTGAGCATACAATAAATCAATAAATGTGATGGAGCACATAAACAGACTTAAGGATGTAAGTCACACTATCATCTCAATAGTTACAGGAAAGAGCTTTGACAAAGTTCCGTTTCCTTTCGTGATAAAAACTGAAGAACTATGAATAGAAGGAATGGATATCAACACAATCAAGTGTATATGACAAACCCACAGTCAATAGCATACAGACAGGAAAAAAATGGAAAACAGTTTTCTCTCTGCTTTTATTTAGCCCTTGAAGTCTTAGCTAGAACAATTAAGACCAGAGGAAGCAATGAAAAGGGTATAAACAGGACCGTAAGAAGCCAAATTACCCCTATTTGCAGACCATATGATCCTATACTTAAAGAACCCTAAAGACTGCACCACAAAATTCTTAGGATAAACACTAACACTTTCAGTAAAGTAGCAGTATACAGTGTCGACATAGAAAACGAGTGCCTTTCTGTATGAACTTAATCAGGAAGAAACTCATTTACAACAGCTTCAAAAATTACCTAGGAATAAATCAAATCATGAAAGTGAAAAAGGCCCTACAATGAAAAATTCAAAATACTAAAGAAAAAGATGGGAGGACCTTCCATGTTCATGAACTGGCCAAACAGTGGAAATGAATATATTGCCAAAAGCAATCCAATCCCCATTAAAATTCCAATGTCATTCTTCAAAAAACTAGGAAAAAAATCCTAAAATTCACATGGAAGTACAAAAGACCTTGGATAAACAGAAAGAGCAGTGTGGAAGGCAGCATGATACCTGATCTCAAACTATTCTACAGCACCATAGTAACAAAAACAACACGGTATCCCTGTTCTGGTGCCACCTGCGACGGACCAGCCCAGACCAGAACACTCAGTCCGACAGGAACAGGGGCTCGGAGAGTGGGCAAGGATTTGGCAAGTGACAGACACAACACAAGAGATGGTTGGTGATCTGAATGTAATTTTCCAAACTGGAGCATCAGATTTTATACAAGTTACAGAACAAGATTGTACAAGCATCAGGTTGATTTCATGGTTAATCATTTTCTTAGAAATATAATTCAAAATCAAAGCAATACAG
>NW_008345000.1:633718-641186 GCF_000622305.1 Nannospalax galili
ATAAAAAACTTCAAAGGCTTGTTTCCCTAATCCATATTTCCCTATTCTTTCTTTCCGTGTTTCTTATACTCCCTGTAATTGTTCAAGTATACTTTGCTGTACTGACTTGTAGTAAAGGCACCAAGGTGGTCTGGATCTAGCTAACCTATCCATAAACTGTAGTGAGTACCATGAAACTTTCCATCCTTGAATATTTACCCATCTATTATTTCCTTCATAAACTCCTGTATGAGGAAGTGGTTCATCAGTGGGCTCTGGGATTCTAAACATGCTCTTTTTTCCCTTAAGGGGATGCTATAGCCTACCTCCCCCTAGCTTGTAGGCAATTTTAAAGTTTGTCTTAACTGTAGGCAGCAATTTTTTTTTAGTATTCCTTTGATCTCCTTGAGTTCAACTCTAGGGACTGAAGTGGGGGATTATTTACAAATGATTCGTCTTGCTGTAACTTATCTAGAATTTTCCAAGGTTGCCTATTTTTAGCTACTTTACTTATTGCTTGAAACAAGAGAGGAGCATTTGGAGGAAGTCTAATATCAGGAAACTGAGTTCCCAGGAAATCATCCGTATCTAGTCTCTCTTCAGGTGGGCCTAATGACCTGAGTAGGTACAAAGCAGTTCCTCTATGAGGAAAGAACATGAATAAAGACAGCAATGAAGACAGGAACTAAAGCAGAACAGCCAAGGACACAGCATGCTTTTTTAACACAGCCATTCTCCAGGAAGCATTCTTCCTTTGAAGTTTTCTCAGCCTCGACCCACGGAGAGTTCCTCAGCGGGTTCCACTGGAGGTGGCGTGACAGTCACAGAACAGACATGTGGATGAATACAATAGAGAACCCCCAGGTAAAGACACATAGACACAGCTGCCTACTCTTTGACAAAAGTGTAAAAAATATATACACTGGAGAAGACAGCCTCACTAGCAAATGGTGCTGGAAAAACTTCATATCCACTTGTAAAAGAATGAAACTAAATTCGTATCTCTCATCATGCATAAAAATCAATTCAAAATAAAATGAACATGTTAATGTAAGGCCTGAAACTGATAATTTCTTTAGAAATACATAGGTGAAACACTTCAAGATATAAGCATAGGCAAAGACTTTCTGAACTGAACTCCAGGAGCACAGGAAATAGCCCAAGAACTGACAAATGGGAGTGTGTGAAATTAAAAAGTTTCTTTACAACAAAGGAAGCAATCACTAGAGTGAAGAGGCAGCTGCCCTTGGGGTTCTCTGTGCATCTGCCAGCAGTTCTTGGGGGCTCGTCTGGGACTTAGAGACATGATTTCACCTCCCTCGTCCAGGTGAGAGCCTTGGGACACTGGGAGAGGTGACCTTGCCTGGTACCAGCAGATCATTGATCCACAGAGACTAGCACTCCTGGTTTGCCAGGGAAAGAACCCTGGGAGCCCAAAGGAACCTTGATCACACTTGATATGATACTAGTAGAAAAGGAGGTGTCTGTGTTATACTTTGTGGGAGATTTTCTTCCCAATACTACAAAGAAATGCTTACAGAGGTTCTTCAAGGATTAAATACTTTGTCCAATAAATTAACTAAAACTTCAGAAGTCAATGACCCTTTCTCTGACCTTGAGAGATAATTTGGGAAGTAATTATCTTCCCAAGTATTATTGGGAAGCATTATTTGTGAATTCAATGTTAACTCCTCTGGTCACAGTAATAGGCATCCTAATTTATTCAGTTACTGTATAAGTCCCTGTACCAGGGGCTTAATGTCAAAGGCTTATTGAGTCATCTATTCCAAACAGGTGCTACCTTCCTATAACAGCTCGTTACTCTAAGATGCCACAGGGAGAAAGCCAATGCCTCCTCTGTAAGTCTAAAGAAAAGGCTGTATAATGAAAGAAGGGAAAATTGTGAAAAATAGTGTGTACCTCCCGCCTTTCCTTTCAAGTTGAGTTTTACTATTATAAGGTAAATTTTTCAAGAGTCCGTCATCATCTGCCTTTTTTTGGCCTCTGGTTTGCTCTTCCTTAACAAGGGGCTATAAATTCTAAAGGACTCACAGACTAACTTTTGTCTAATAGCAAAGGATGCACTCAAAGTGCATCCTGCTCTCAATAGCTGCCTTTCGCTTATCAGCTTTGCCTTTTTAAAGCCAACTGTATAAAACCACAAATGTAAAAACAATTAAATCTTTTCTTTTAAAAAACATTTAAAAACTGTATGTTTGTCTTTCTCTTCAGCACTCATTATAAAACTGTTATAAAACTAGTTATCTACCTGTGTTCCAAGGAGCCAGCTCCTCCGAGGGGCGGGGCCTGCTGCAGAGAATTGACTGCGGAGAGTTAGCCACGGAGGGAGGGGCTTTTGGTGCCATCTTGGAACAGAAGTGGCAGGGGAATGGCCCTGGTGTCTCAGCCCCGTGGACTCGAGAGGGGACATTTACTGACCTGGGGTGAGCCTGCAGGCCCATGAGGCATGGGTGAAAGCTAACAGAGACTGTGGGCCGGGCGTAAAAGCAATCTGGAGCTGCTGGCTGCTGAGCCACAGAGTGGAACCGGGCACTGGGTGTTCACCTTTGTAAGTTACTCTATTCCTCCTACTCAGGATATAAACTATGAAAAATTCAGATAAAGATGTGGTTTGTCTACCCACATCAGGAGCATGGGACCCTAACAGAACTTGGGTGACACTACTGTGATGTTAATTATTACTTAACCTGTCCATTGTAATTTTTAGCATTATATTTTATTTTCTTATTCACAACCCCTAAACCGAGGTGATGCTCTTTAACCCTGAGAGGGTCCAAGTATCAAACAGGAAATGTGGTACAGACCTTCCCAGAACAAAGGAAAGGTAAGTGGCATGATCAGTGTCTGTGTGTGCATGCAGGATGCTGTTGCAGCTGTTTGGCATAAAACATCCAATCACAATTACCATTTAGGGGAGACAAAAAGACTAAAATATAATGGAGGGGGGCCTAGCAAAAAGTATAAAAGGTGGGGCTGGAGAGGGGGCTCAGTGGTTAAGAACAGTGGCTGCTCTTGCAGAGGACCCAGGCTCAGTTCCCAGCTAACATCTGTCGGTAACTCTGATCCAGGGAAGCTGATACCCTCTTCTGACCTCTGTGAGCATTGCATAGTGCAGGTGCACTCACATACAGGCAGGCAATACACTCATACACATAAAATAAAAATAATAAATAAAATGTTTTTAAAGTATGAATGGTAACACCCTGCTGTGCTTGGGGCTCAGCCCTCGGATGTGAATCCACTGAGCCGAGTGCCAGCATGAATAAATGCCGCTTCCTGGTTGAAAGCCTTCATGTCCTGTCTCTCTGAGTATCTGCCAACAAGTCAAACAGTAAACAACAAAGCCAAGGTTTGTGTGGGTCACTTCTGCCCTGGGGTTCTGCTGAATGCAGCTCTGGAGGAGTCTACAGTTAACAAGCGGGGAGGCCCCAGTGCTTGGCCTCTTGGGCTCTTTGGGTCCTCCCCATCCTGGGATTCAGGGATGTGTCTAAGGGGCTTGTTTAAGAAGAAGATGCTCCTTTTATTGTTTGATTTTTCTGGTCATGGCCAGCTACTCAAACAAATGGGAGGTGGGTTCCCTGTGGTATACAGAATCAGTCTTGTGCTTTTGCAGGGACTGGCACCACACAGATCAGGGCAAAGAAGATGAACCCTGTGACGAAAGACTCATGGTGCTGATGGAGGATTCTGGAAGGGCCTTCTGGGAGCACAGAGGAGGTGGTGTGGAAGAGTAGGGTGTGAGCAAGCTTAGAAGGACAGGTAGGATCTGGGTGGGTGGAAGAGGGTGACAATTCTCTATCAAGTGGTCTATCCCTACGGCTGTGAGGTCCACGTGGGTGACAAAATGGTGGGATGGAAATTGCCTAGCAGCAGGTCACCAAGCACACATCAAGGTCCAGAGCTGTTCACTCAGGAAACATCTCAGAGAGAGGACTGCAGCTAGGTGGTCATTTGGTTTGTCTCCCAGGGGATCTTTTTAAAAAATATTTTATTCATTATTTTTATTCTATGAGTATATTGTCTGCATGTGTGTAAGCGTACCCATATTGTGCAATGCCTGCAAAGGTCAGAAGAAGGGGTTGGATCCCCTGGAACTGGAGTTATCGACAGTTGTTAGCTACCATGGGGATGCTGGGAATCGAACCCAGGTTGTCTGCAAGAGCAGTCAGTGCTCTTAACCTCTGAGCCATCTCTCCAGTCCCTTCTGGAGGATATTTTTTAAATCATATGTATTATTGTACTTGGGTATGATGTATATGTGTGTGCTTGTGCCACAGTGCGGGTGTGGAGGTCAGAAGACAGCTTTGCAGAATCAGTTCTCTCCTTTCTTCTGTCTTTATGTGGGTTCCAGGGATTGAACTCAGGTTGTCAGGCTTGCAAGGAAAGCCCTTTTCTTTACCTGCCGAGCCATTCTGCCAACTGGTGGAGAATCTTTACGTTTTGTATGAGGGCACTTCATCATTTTAGCGTCTTCCTTTTGAGATAGCAGACAGAGGGCGGGGGATTAAAGGAGAAGACAATGCAGCTGACATGGATAAAACTAAGTATTTAAGCCTGTGAGATTCCTTCGTTGGGTTTAGTATCTCTTTGGGGGAGTACAGGAGGACATGCCTGAGTTCTAGAGCTCTCTTTTAATCTCTGCTGATAGTTTGCTTTACTGACTGGCATTTTAAATCACCCCAGACACAGAACATATTAATGATCATCCTGAGGCTGAGGGAAAATGTTATTTTATGAGTCAGCAATCCTTAGATGGAGGAAGCAGACAAAATCAGGAAAAAATGAGATTAATAAAGCTTGGTTAAGTAAAGCTTTAAAAATATGGAAGAACATGTAGAAATGTCATCAATAATAAAAAGGTTCTCAGCTGTAAGAAGTTTCTGAAATATATTAAACACTTTTCCAAGCCCTGGCCTGGTTGCCTTTTGGTAATGAACCTTGCTGTAGTTTCTCTCTGCCTCAGTATGGAGACCAAGCTGGTCAGGTAGAGCCCAGAGTGGGTGCTCCATACATGTATACCCAGTAAGCAAAGGTTCCCTCAGTCATTACTGTGATTTGAATTCTAAGTTAATTGGATCTTAGAAGAAAGTAGACTAATAATGAAAAGCATTTTGTAGCCAGAGTTGCAGAAGTATACTCAGGTAAGTGACTTGGTCGTTGCCATGATCATGTATTAGAACACAATTCACAACAACCCTGAAATACATTTGGAACTTTGTCCCAAAGAATCAGGCCTCAGTAGAAGATTCTGCTTTGCAGCAAAACACTCTGAGATGGATAGATTTAAAAAGCAACAACATGTTCAGTGTATTCTTATTTGTCCCTTGTAAGTATCTAGTGAGATATTTAGAGCAATTATTATTTACATAGGAAGACAGAGAGCTGGAGAAGCTAAATTATCGCCTAAAGTCCCGTGAATATACATAATCCACCATTGTGTGTTGGCTCCCAAAACTCCAAGTCCCCTCACAGAATCCACTCATGTAGGCTTTGTCAACTTTTAGCCCCTCCAGCCATTGAGTGTAATCCGTGGTGCTACAGACTGAATACTTATGGCCTCCTCAGATCTATTTGTTGAAACCCAAAGTCCCAGTAGGTAGCATTTGGAATCAGAGCCTTTGGAGGATAATTTGGTCATGAGGATGGAGCCCTTGTGAGGAGATTAGTGTCCTCATGAGAGGACAGGCGAGAGCTTCCTCTCCCTGACTCAGTCTTACCCTCCCTCTCTGTTCCACACCACAGGAAATACAGTGAGAAGATGGTTATCTGAAAACCAGGACAAAAAACAAACAAAATGAATGTTTATTGCTTAAGTTACCTAGATTTTTTTTTAAGTGAAAACCAGAATTAGTCTGTATACCTATGGGGGTTATAAACTTACAGAAATGGCTTCCAAAGCATAGTGCTTAGCACATAATCTGAAGTTAAATATTTGCAAAATGAATGATGAATTAATTCAAGCGCTGTACAATGAAAATGAAGTCTCAGATGGAGAGTCTTTAAATTTGGCTCAAAGTCCTTGTCTGAACGTTAAAGACCTTTCTCGTCATCAGTGGAGATTATTTCAATTCTCTTTCACAAGACTGTGCTCAGAGTGCCCGTCCCCTCAATGTGCTTTGAATACCAAGTGAGTGTGAGAGGGAATAGGGTTCTAAGCTTGTTTCCCAAGTTTTGGTCGCAGTACTTAAAAAGGGCTTAATGATAATATCTCCTGTTTATACGACTACTGTGTGTTAAGCATTGTACCAGAGGCTTTACATGTATTACTAACTCTCAGAAAAAGGTGCAGAGGAACAGGTTGTCCTGGGGTCAAGCAGAGACTACAGTGATGAACACATTCGTGATCATCTGGTTCACTGTGAGACAGATAACCTTCGTGGCAATCAAAGGTACAGCCACTGAAGGCAGGCGAGCAGCTGGCATTCCATTGGTATCACTGGCCATTCGAGAACAGCTGGCCATTTAGAGAACAGCCGCATATATGCCTGAATATACTCTGGGAACAATGAAAGATAATCTTAATTTCTTAGTAAGATACTGGCTGCCCAGCATTTCTTTGTCTTCTAATGTGTATAGCAAAAATAAGGATATAATCTTTGAATGTGTTGTCCCTGTCACTGTGGTGGATGGATTGAATAGTCAGCACACAGCAAAGTTCCCAATGCTCATTTGGGGAGCCAGGGGATTCACTCTGTCCCTACAATAGTCCAATGTCCTCAAGCCACAGTCAGCTCAGGTGGAGAGGTTGGGGATCACGATGGTGGAGTGTCCAGACAGGGTGCACACAACTCAGAGCCAGTGTCTACTCACAGCTGGGTCAGAAGCTCGATCTGCCACGCCAAAGAGCGCCCGTTTAGTAGGTGTGCCACAGGTCTTTCCAAGGACTTGGAAGATGTATGTGGGAAGCATTCTTTCTCTCCCCAGTACTCCAATGATTTAAAAGAGATGTCACTAAAATACAGGTAGAAAGGAGCACCCTCCTGGAGGTGAGGGTGGGGGTGTCGTGGCTCCCAGGCCTCCTAACTATAGTAGTCTGGAAACAACTGCCTACAACTCACTCCCCTTGCCTCTCAACTTCCAACATCAAGAAAATGCTTTGATGTTTACTTCATGAGGGCCATTTAAATAATAAAATATGATAAGCTCGGTGTTTATTCTCAGTGGGGTAATTGAATATGCATGTCATCAGAGCAAAGGTGTAATCAGGGAGGTTGTGATTGATTTAAGTCATCATTTGCAACAACAAAATTCAAGGTCAAAAAGTTACCACAGTTTTGTGGTTTATTGGTTTGATTTCTTGGATTACAGCATGATCAAATCCTCTTTTAAAAATTTTATTATTAGTGTGTGTGTGTGTGTGTATGATGTATGTGTGTGGTGAGTATAGGTGTGTGTGTGTGTGTGTGTGTGTGTGTGTGTGTGTGTGTGTGTGTGTGTGTGTGTGTGTGTGTTTTTGCCACCTTCACGT
>NW_008345000.1:642606-674110 GCF_000622305.1 Nannospalax galili
ATTTTGAATAGGAAAGAAGTATCAGAAAATTTTGGAAGGGTGAAAGTGAAGGGAGCTGTAGAGAGGCGCTGCTTGAGGGACCACAATGGTAAAAAGTGGGTGTTTAGCTTGAAGGCCATCTTTTTAAAAAACATTTTATTTATTATCTTTAATCTATGTGTATATTGCCTGCACCCATGTTGTGCAGTGCCTGAGGAGGTGAGAAGAGAGCTTCGGATTCCCCTGAAACTGGAGTTATGGACACTTGTTAGCTGCCATGTGGGTGCTGGGAATCGAATCCAGGTCCTCTTCAAGAGCAGTCAGTGCTCTTAACTGCTAAACCGTCTCTCTGGCCCCATTGCAATCTTTTCTTTTTTTTTTTTTTTTAACTTCAAAATTTCATCAGCTTTTTTAAAAATTTTTTTTATTTTTTATTTTTTTATTTTTTTTTTTTCCCATTGCAATCTTAAGGGGAAAGTGCTCACTGCTTTGCTGTGGCATGTGACGGTGGCATTTTTTGTAGACACTTTTCATTGCGTTGAGGAGAGTCTTCTCTGTTATTTTGAGAGATGCTGAATTGTTTTCAAATACTTTTTCCACATTGTTAAAATCATACAGAATTTTAAATTATTATGTTAATATGGTGTTTAACATTAATTGATTTTCAGATATTGAACTAGCCTTGCATTCCCAGTTCAAGTCTCATTGTCATAATGCACAATTCACTTTATATATTCCCTTTAAATGATGCTGAATTCCATTTGTTAACATTTTGTTAAAGATTTTTGTGTGTCTATATTCATGAAGGACATTGGTTGATAGATTTTGCTGTTAGCATAATGTAGTTTTCAATAGCAAATTTTGAGTTGGAGAGATGGCTCAGCAGTTAAGAGCACTTGCTGCTCCTCCAGAGGAACAGAGTTTGGTTCCTAGTACCATGAGGGACCGCACAGCCTCCTGTAACTCCAGCCCCAGGGAACCTGATGCCCTCTTCTGGTGTCTATGGGTACCTGCACACTCATGGCACATGCACACATACACACTGACATAGACACAGACACAGACAGACACACGTGAATAGAGAACTTAAAAAATAAATTGGAAAGTATTTTGTCGAGTATTTTCAGGAAGAGATTATGTCCAATCCTTACGTATTCTTATTCATACATTAGGTCAAATTCTCCAGTAAAGCAATGTGCATGTAGAAATTTATTTGGGGGAAGTTTTAACATTGCAAATTACATTTTCCTGTTGTTATAAGGTTACTCAAACCATCAATTTCATATCAAGTGATGTATGGTAGTTTGCATATTGAGTCTTCTAACTTTGGTCTAGTATCAGATTTGCATGCATAGTGTTCTTTGTAGTATTTGTTTTATCCTTTGATGTCTTAGTGTCAGTTCTGACAGTCTGTTCATTTCTGATATTGATCATTCATGTCTTTTTGATCTGCAGAATTAAAAGTTGGTTCAGATTTGTTTTATGCCACTCTTAATTTTTTTTTTTTTTTGTGGTTGTTTGAGGTTTATTTTCAAACTCTGAAAAAGCACACAAAACAGGAAAAGATACATTCAGAAGCTTGGTCAAGAAGAAAAGCACAGGATCATAACAGAATGAAGAGCAGGGGGATGACAATACAGTGCAGTCAGAACAATACCCTTGGTTCCACAGCTACAGACGCAGCCAACCACAGCCCGAAAACATCCCGGAGAAATTGCACCTGTGCTGAACTTATACAGACTTTTCGTCATTTTTTTCCCTAAATAATACAGTATAATAACTATCTCATATTTCATTGTATTGGGTATTCTAAGTAACCGAGAGATGACAGAATACAAGGTATTATAAGACATACATTTTATAATATAAGAGAGACTATGTAGAAATTATATGCAAGATACCATTTTATAAAGGACCTGAGTATCTCCAGATTTTGTCATCCATGGGGGTCAGAGAAACAATTTTCCATGAATAGCAAGTGATAACCGTGTGTGCTGTTGATACCTGGACACTTTCCATAGAGACCAATAGTGTTTTGAGTACCTACAAGGGCAATGCTGAGAGGAGAGAGAGAGAGAGAGAGAGAGAGAGAGAGAGAGAGAGAGAGACAGAGACAGAGAGAGAGAGAGACAGAGAGAGAGAGAGAGAGAGAGACTCACAGAGGCCAATGTACCACTTTCATAAAATACCATCCAGCCTCTACTCGAATTCATTAGACAAATGTGTTATTTCATATATGTCTCCTGGATAAAGACACTATATAAATGCGCTTCAGGAATTACTAGTTACTTTCTTTCAGAGCAAAGGGATGAAAGCAAATCTCATTCCTAGAGAAATAGTTTCTTAGAGAAAAAAAGGAATTTTTAAAAGAATGCTTAGCATTTTGCAATTTTCTGTTTTTAATGGAGAAAAAAATGTAGACATCTATGTGACTGTACATTTATTTACATACAAAATTTGTGCAGAACAAAGAACCACTAACATAACTAGCTGTGAGTTTCCTGGCCAGTGTGCACTCACATTCTACATTGAAAATTCTAAACTATGTTTCTATTTGTTACAGAATCCTCGTTGGCAGCTTTTTTTTTTTTTCAATGCTGAAAAGTTTCATGCCACATCCTGCTGCTGTTGGAGCTGTGGTTCCTAATGAAAATCTGTTATTTTTTCACTGTAGGTAGTTGCTGTCTTTGTTTGGCTGCTTTCAAGATGTCTTTAATTTTAGGAAGTTTAATTCAGTTATGATGTGAGTTGGCATGGACCTCTTTCAGCTTATCATGTTTGGGGATTGTTCATATTCTTGAATCTGTAAATCTTTGTCTCTTGTAGATTTTGGAAAATTTTCAGCCATTACTCCTTTTCTTTTTTTTTGGTCTTTTTGAGACAGGGTCTCCCTGTAGCCCCAGCTGGCCTGGAACTCACTATGTAGACCAGGCTGGCCTTGAACTCACAGAGATCCACCCGCTTCTGCCTCCCAAGTGCTGGGACAGGCATGCGCCACCGCCCCAGTGCCATTACTCCTTCGAGTCCCTTTTCAGCCTTTATCTTTTTCTCTCCTTCTAAAACCCCAAATAAATTAATCTAGACTTTAAAAACTAGTCTTTTAGGCCCTCGAGGCTCTGTTCACTTTCTTTAATTTATTTTCCCACCCAGCGATCCTCCTGCCTCTGCACTCCAGGGCTTGGATTACAGGCTCAAGCTGCCATGCCTGACTTTTACCTGGTGCTGGGGATCTGAACTCAGGTCCTCAAGCCTGCACAGCAAACACTTAACTGACTGAACCATCTCCCCAGTCCCCTTCGCTGAGATTTTTATTTCAGCTACTTTATTTTCCAGCTCTAGGATTTCTGTTTTTTTTTAAGTTGCTGGGACCCAGATAGGGTTTTCTGTTTTTCACTTGTTGCAAGCAGGTTTATAATTACTGGGTGGAACAGTTTTATCTTGACTGCTTTAAAATCTCTGTCAGATCACTCCAACCTCTCCATCATCTTGGGGTGAACATCTATTAATTGTCTTTTCATCATACAGCTTGAAAAGTTCCTACTTCCTTGTATGTTGAATGTGTTTTATATTATATATGGAATTTTAGTTCTTATTAAACCTTATTTAAAATTTTTTTTATTATTTTTATGTGTATGAGCATTATGCCTGCATGTATGTAAGTGCACTCATGTTGTGCAATGCCCATAGAAGTCAGAAGAGGGCATTGGATCCCCTGGAACTGGAGATACGGATGGTTGTAAGCCACCATGTGGGTGTTGGGATTTGAACCCAGGTCCTCTGCAAGAGCAGCCAGTGCTCTTAACTGCTGAACCATCTCTCCGGTCCCTCAAACATTATTTTAAAAGTAGTTTTGGGGCTGGTGAGATGGCTCAGTGAACAAAGGCACCTGCTGCCAAGCCTGACTATCTCAGTTCGATTCCTAGAACCCACAGGGTAGAAGGAGAAAACCAACTCCCACAAGTTGTCTTTGACTTCCACACATGTGTTGTGGCATGTGTACATGTGTGAGCATGCACATAAATAAAATGTACAAGGCAAACAAATAGAAGCTGATGTAACGTGATGTTTCTTTGGCAGGGGAGGAGGGGGCATTACCCAGAAGCTGCCAGATGGCAGTAGAAATTCATGACTCCCATCAGTTTGTGCTGCTATCAGTGGGGAGCTGATACTGATGAGTGGAACCAGATTTGCTTTCCCAGTGATCTCAAATGACACTGCATTATGGGGTGATCTCATTATTTCTGCGTGGTGGCCAAAGTCAGGACTGTCCACTGGTTCTCCTCTGATGCCTTTGCATTTGGGAATGAGAGGGCGCTTTGTCATTCATAGGAGAGGGTCTCCACTGGCACTACGAGGTGCTTGTTACTGGGCGACAGTGACATGAGGCTACTCCTCATGTGGGCTTTGCTGGTGCTGGTTCACCTAGGTGCTGGGTTTCCTCTCTAGTCTCAAAGCCTAGGCAGTCTACTCCACCTTTGCTAGTGCGAATGACAGTAGCGTCACAGATTGTTTTTTCCTGTGACGTTTGCCTGGTGTAAAGAAGTTATTGTCTGAAAGCGTCTGTCTTGCTGGCCTTGAGGGTTTGTTTCTTTTGCTGGGGTGTTTCTCCTGAGTATTGGTGCGTCCAGCTTGCTGGTCTCAACAGCACTGTTTGGGAATTAGCAAAAGCTAAGCCCAGGGACTTCTTACTATATTTTTTCATATTCCAAGACCCCTAGTCAATTTGTTCTCTCTAACTTTTCAGAGTCTTCTCATATTCATTTATATATAATGTCCACAGCTTTCAGTTGTACTTAGCAGAGAAAAGACGAAAAGCAATTATCACTTTTAATCAATTAAAAGTGTCCCATTGGGCGTGGTGGCACACGCCTTTAATCCCAGCACTTGGGAGGCAGAGGCAGGAGGATCTCTGTGAGTTCAAGGCCAGCCTGGTCTACATAGTGAGTTCCAAGACAGCTGGGGCTACAGGGAGCCCCTGCTTCAAAAAGACCAAAAAAAAAAAAAATGTGTTTTCTGTACTTACTCCTTTTTTAAAAAGTTTATATTTTATGTGTATGAGTGTATTGCCTGCATGTGTGTAAGTGCATCTGTATCATGCAATGCCCACAGAAGTTGGAAGAAGGCGTCAAATTTTCCCAGAACTGGAGTTATGGATGGTTGTTAGTTGTCATGTGGGTGCTGGGAATTGAACCCGGGTCCTCTGCAAGAGCAGCCAGTGCTCTTAACCACTGAGCCATCTCTCCAGCCCCTTTTGTGCTTACTCTTAATCTCCCCTAGGAACTTAAACTATAAACTATGTGTTATTGTTTGTGCTCTCTCTAAATCACTTGCTGAGTTGCTAAGGTGATAGGTTGGCTTTGAGAAATGTTACAGTTTGAATGTGAAATGGCCCCACAGGCTCATTCAGTCTCCAGCTGGTTGTGGTATTTTGGGACATTGTGGAACCTCGTGGGCATGGCACCAAGCTGACAGAGAAAGGGCTATGGGGTGGGTCTGGAGGGTTACAAGCCAGCTCAGCTTCTAGTGACACTCCCTGGTCGGTGCTGTGCTACGAGCACCTGCCACATGCTCTCACCGCCATGCTATGAACTACACCTTGTCTACCATGGAGGGCTGTGTCCTCCCAAACTGTGAGCCAGAATAAAAAATCCCTCCTCCTTTAAGTTGCTTCTTTCAGGAATTTGATTACAGTGATTAGATCCTGAGGGCAGAGCCCCTAATAAAAGAGCCCCTAGTGAGTGACATTGCTTCTTTCCCAAAGCATGAAGAGACAGTAAGAAGGTATCATGACTGGGCCTGGCGGTACACACCTTTGATCCCAGCACTTGGGAGGTGGAGGCAGGCAAATCTCTGTGAGATTGAGGCCAGCCTGGTCTATATAGTCATGTCAGTGAGAGCTACATAGCAAGACTCTGTCTCAAAAAAAACAAGAAAGAAGAAGAAAAGGGACCCTTTGAGAAAATCAGCTCGCACTAGACACTGACTCTTTTAGGGTTTCCGTCTTTAACTCCACAGCCTCCAGCACTGTGAGAAGCGAGGCTGTTGTTTATAAGCCTCCCAGTTTGCAGTACTTCGTTAAGGGATGGAAAGCTATAGCCCTGGCTGTCCTTGGTTCCTTGCCCCCCTCCTCCCCTCGCTGGCCCTCTCAGTTCTCTCTCTGAAGCACACTCAGATGCTGTTCTTGCCACCGTCACTCCAATCAGCCTAGGTCCAAGTCAACATCTCCCTAGTATGGCCCAGGATGTCCATGTTTGGTCTCTGCTTTGAACTTTCACAGTCCATTCTCTATAGTATGTAAGGGTAAACTTTAAACAGTTATTTTTATTTACTATCAATGTGTGAGTGTGCACATGCACACGTGCGCCACAGCATGTGTACAAAGATCAGAGGACGACTCTGCGGAGTCAGTTCTGTCCATCTGGGGATTGAACTTGGGCCGTCAGGCTTTCATAGCAAGTGCCTTGACCTGCTTGCCAGCCTGGTGAGAGTAAACTTTTAAAACCATAAATCCATTCTTGTCACTGCCTGGGTTAGGAACCCGAAGATGTGATGTCACTGCACTTTGACTGAGACATGGATTCTCTATCACCGTCTGCTAAGTCTCCACATGATCCAGCCCGGTTTCTGTCACTGTTTCCCCTGCACTCTTCCTGGGTGTCAAAACACTGCTGTCACACTCACCTCATTTTTCTCTGAGGGCCTTTGCACTTTATATTACAGAGCCTGGAACCTAAGGCTGGTTCTGATCATGTGCATTAAATATCTGCTTATAGATCACCTCCTCTAAGAAAGCCCCTCGCCACGCCTCTTCCTCATGCAACTTTAATTTTCTTCAGTCTTCGTCTAATACTTTCTGGCAGAGTTACTTAGTTACTAGCCTTTTTTCTCTATTATCTCTCTGAGATACAAACTCCATGAAGTCAGGATCTTTGTCCATGTTGTTCATTAGGATGTGCCGGGAAGTCTAGATGAGTTTAGTCAACTCACTAATTATGTGACAATATTTCACATTTGACGCATTGAATGTGGACACTGACTTGGTTGTGGATGTCCTGGCACTTTCTGTGGAGGAAGAACTGAGGCTTAGGGTGATGTGGTACTTCTCCTTAACAAACTCAGTTCTACTAGTGTGACGGAGGGCACAGGAATGCCAGGCCCAGTGCACAACACCAGGAATGCAAACCGGAAGGAAGCAGGGCTCTTATTTCCTCTTCCTCATGGTCTCCTGATGGGGACAGAGCACAAACCACTAGCTGTGCAGTGTGTGAATAAACTGTGGCGTCTCCTTTCAGAGGCAGAACAAAACAAGATAACAAATGGGACTAATTTTGTTGGGTGGGGGCTGAAGATCTGAAAAGCTTTGCATAGAAGATGGCACATGAGCCAGGTCTTCAAAGATGACTAGCTTTTTCCAGGTGTGGAAGAGGAGATAAGAGCTTTCCAGACAGAGGGGCAGAGGGCTGTCAGCTGTTTGAGAGCATGCTGGACTGTCACAGTATGTATTAAAGTTAGTATAAAAGCGAATTTGGTCGAAGAACTATGAATAGACTTAATTTTCTGAGTAAATGAATTTTCAGTCTGTCTCCAAGAGTCAGTCAAAGTTTGTTCTGGCTCACTTTGCACTTCCAGATATGTATTAAAGTTAGTATAAAAGCGAATTTGGTCGAAGAACTGTATGAATAGACTTAATTTTCTGAGTAAATGAATTTTCAATCTGTCTCCAAGAGTCAGTCAAAGTTTGTTCTGGCTCACTTTGCACTTCCAGGTTGACTCTGCCAACACGGCAACTTTTCTACAGCATTCCCCGAGCGAGGAATTCTTCACATGGAGTCGAGTGACACAAGCCTTGCTTGTCAGAACACAAATACCACAGGAAGGGGCGCATATAAAATGGTTTCTGGATGTTAACATCTCCATAGCAAATCATTCGCACTGTCCCGCCGCGCCGTCCAGTGTTCTTAGGGCACCAAGGCAGTGGCCGGTGCCTGCGGCTCTGGTTTGGTTTTGTGCTGTCATCTCCACAGAGCTGTTCTCTTTTTTCCAGACTGGCTCCTGGAGGCACCCAGGGGTGAGACCACATGGATGACAGTAGCGAAATTAGAATTCAAGTCTGCTTCCAAAGCTATGCTGCCTCTCCATACTCACATCTTGTATGGGGTCCCTGGGGGAGGTAGGGGATGGAAGCATGGTACGAAAACAATGGAAAAGATTCTGAGGTGGGGATTAAAGCTTACCGGTCAGACTCACATTTTCATCCTAAGGAGCTACTGCTTTTCCGGTCCAAGTGTTGCCTCTCTGACCTTATTGATGTCCTATCTCTCTACAGCCCTCAGAGGGGTAGAGACACTATCTAGATCTGCTCCTAGATCTCTGGGTAAATAGGAATGTAGACGGCAGCTGGCTAAACTGGCCTGCCTGTTTGCTTCCTATGCTGAATCCCTGGTCTAGGGGTAATCAGAAAAGCTTTTTATACCCAAGGGCGTATCATAAGAATTGCATGAATTGGTCAAACTGTGTTGGGTTGTAACTGATTTAACCCTGTCATCCCTTGTCCTTGGGAAGACTGGTATGATTCTTTGCCAGGCTCCCTCTACACCCAGCCCTGGGTCTCTTGGAAACACCAAGCATAGCTTCTGAGAATCTATCACTCAGAAATGAGGACTGCAGTTCATAGGTCTAAGGCCTCCTCCTGTGTGTTATACAGGTTTTGGCCTTTAGAGATAGAAGAGGATCATGCATTCAGCCAGGCAGGGGAGCTTTTGTGCAGATGAGGAGTAGGGTTATCCTCCCCCAACACACACACACACACACACACACACTGGACGCCCATCTCCTGTGCTCGCATTGCAGTCATGCAACATAGCCACAAGACCTTTGATCTACCCTTCTCGACTCTGCAGTGGCTCCAGGCGCTCTAGCTGTCTGGTCAGGCTCTCACAGAGCAGAGGAGGCTGAAGACAGAAAGAACACACGGAGTCTTGGGCTCAATGCTGGGGTCTCTGTGCGCTATAGAGTACACTCTTCAATACCTCCTTCCTCAGAGCCTGAAGTTGGCTATTGATCACTCTTTCTCTCTTTTTTATTTTAAATATTTTATCTATTATTTAAAATTTTATGTGTATGAGGTGTATTGCTTAAATGTGTGTAAGTGCACCCATGTCGTGCATGCAATGCCTGTGGAGGTCAGAAGAGGGCTTTGGATTCCCCCGGAACTGAAGTTATGGATGGTTGTTAGCCACCATGTAGGTGCTGGGAATTGAATCTGGGTCCTCTGCAAGAGCAGCCAGTGTCAACCTCTGAACCATCTCTCGTGCTGCTCTATTTAGAAGTTATCATCACAAGCCTGAATGCATCACTGGGTGCTGTAGCTTCCATGGCTGGAGGCTGCTTTGATTCATGACAGTACTCTCGGTAAAATCTTCCTCCAGCATTACGTAGCATCTCCTTAGCCACGTGGCTCCACATGAGCCTCCTTTCTGTCTCTGAATGGGCTTCAGGCCCAGCCTGGGACTCTTCCTCAGATGGCTGCTTCCTTCTCATTCTGCAGGTTCGAATGTCACTCCTAAGAGAGGTCCTTCCAGTCACCCATGCTGAAGCCTGCGTCTAGCTGCACACCTGTACAGGTCACCTCTAGCTGGCATGCCCAAGTGTCTCACTGCCTTCCACAGCAACTTGACCTTGTTTATGTTGCTCATGTATTGGACAGTCATTTCTTGTGTTTTTCCACATCCAGAATGTTACCTTCCTACAAATAGCAGCCCTGTTTGTTCACTGTGCTCGCACACCAGGAATGGCTTAGAATAGTCTGGAGCTGCTGAGTAAATATTGTCGAAAGGATGAAGAACACCGCCACTCCTGTGTTGTGCATACAGTTTAGAGAGATGGTACAGCCTTTTGAGTCCCAGCTCTGGAGCCAAAGACCCCAAATTTTATGTCTGTCATTAAAAAATTAGCCCCTACTCCACTGAGTAAAGATTAGATAATTCAAGTAAAATGCTTGGCATGGGATTTGCAAAATAGTCAGTGACAATAAATGTCGTGGCTTATTATTCCTGGGAGTGAACACACCATAGGGTATACACCACAAGACTGAGAAGAATGCAATGAAATGTGATAAACGGGCGGAGAGGGAGAGGGCAGGACCCATTTCTGACACTTCATTAAGAAAACAGAACCGTCAGTTATGCTCATGACCTAAGTCAACAAAGCGATGTGAAGCTAGAACCTTGGTGACGAGGGTCCTCGGTGACATGGCACCAGAGTCACCCAGTTTCCCTTGCTCTGTCAGCTCTCTTGCAGCCGCGAATGAGGCTTTCCATTTGAGTGAGGCAGTAGCCAGGCAGCAGTCAGCACACTGCGGTTAGGGATGCTGACGGGTGATTATAACTTTCTCTCATTTAGAGTCTGGGTCACGTCCTGGAGGAAACATCCCAGCTCTTTATCTGCGGTCAGCTCTGATTTCAGGCTCCTTTTCTGCCCACATGATCTAAAGTAACCCTCCACTTCGCTTGGGAGCCCTTTGGCTTTTAGACCCTATTTTCGAAATAGAATTCAAGGCTGAAATCTTCTGGAAAGGAGGCCCCCAGGGCTCCCGTCACAGCCTGGGCTCCCTTCGGCTCTCCGCTCTCCACACTCAGCAGGATCCACACGACTATGGGACTTCTTTCTGTCTCCTGCTACAGGGAAATCTCTCAGAGACACCAGTGGATGCATTGAAGCCGAGCCCTGGCCCACCAGGAATGCTAGGACCTCTCCAACAGGCTCTGAAGCCACAGTTCAGTGTCAGCTTTGTCTACTGCTAGCTTTTCTGCTCAGCTGACTTCCTCTTAGACGCGTAGATTGACTCTCAACAAAGAAGGGCAAATAATACCAAGCTGGAGGAATGAATGGCAAGGGCAGGTTTGCATGTGATACTGAACCTGTTGGGAAAGCCTGACCCCAGGGCCCTGACACCATGTTCAGTAACAACTGCTGCAAGAGGAACTGATGATGCGCACATGGGTGCTGTGGGCAGAGCTCTTCCCACGGAGTTGAAGGGACCTGACAGATAGGGAAGCATGGTGAGACTCAGCTTCTGTGACTTGGTTTCCTGTGCTTCAAAGATGAGGGATGAAGCTTTCAAACTCAGGCCCGTGGGTGAACACCACCTTTTCTTTTGGCTCCCTTCAGCAGAGCTTGGACAGGCTGGCATTTTCTAAATTCTAAGAGCAAATGAGGAAGGACCTAGAGGCACAAGTTCAGCCTCCAGAGTCCGCCTGATGCCGCTGTGAGGAACTCCCTCCTGGGATTCCCAAGCCTGTGCCAGTCAACTGTGCCCCTCAGAGTCCCTGTCTTAGGCTAGTTTGTGATGCTTTAGAGTGACAGACTCACTGTGCCAATGATGAGCTCCAAGGACAGAGTGGAGAATCAGAAAAATTTTAATTTGTGCCTCATGAGCTCAGGGGAGTAACCTCCAGAGCCTGGGCATCAGGCTAAAGTTTCTTACATATTTAGAGACAATCCATTGTCCTTCCAGTCCCATTCTGTCATTTGTGGGTTTGAATTCCTGCCTATGCAAGTACAGACCGGGCACAGGGGTCAGAAGGGTCTCTAGATCACACGACAAGGGACTATGAACTGGAGTTTCAAGGAGAAAGCATGTTTACAGACATAGAAGCAGAGGTTAAACAAGCAGCCATTTCCTTAGGCAAGTAAAGGGCTGTTTCTTGAGATAAGGTTTTCATGACTTGTTTCTCTATCAGCTCTGGGCTTTTCCATCTCAGTAGCAGAGACTGGGTAATTTATAATCAGAAGTGTATTTGGTTTATACTTAAGGAGGCTGGGAGTCCAATATTGAGGGACTGCATCTGCTACTACTACAGAAGGCATCACGTGGTCAGAGTGCTCCATTTTATACGTGGCGTAAATCCAGTCATTGGTTGGTTTGTTTGAGAAAGGGTCTCTGCAGCCCCAGCTGGCCTGGAACTCACTATGCAGACCGAACTGGCCTCAGTCTCACAGAGATCCTCCTGCCTCTGACTTCCAAGTGCTGGGATTAAAGATATGTGCCACTGTGCCTCGGCTACTTATTTTAAACATTTCACTGTATGTATTTGTTGTTTTGTTTGCATTTCTCTGATGGCTAGTGAGGTTTGAATTTTTCTGTATGTTTATTGGCCATTTGTGTTTCAATTTTTAAGAATTATCTGTTCATTAGCCCATTTATTGATTGGGCTACTTGATGTCTTACTGCTTAGATTTTTAAAATTTTGATTCTTTGTGTATTCTAGATAGTAATCCTCTGTCTGATGTACAGCCGACAAAGATACTCCTTCATTATATAGGCTGTCTCTTCACTCAACTGTCTGTTTCCTTGGTTGTGCAAAAGCCTTTTAATTTTCTGAAATTCCATTTGTAAATTATTGATATTATTCCTGAGTGACTGGAGTTCTGTTCAGAGTCTTTGTCTATTCCTGCCTGGATCTTGAATGTTTTCCCCATTTTTTTTCTCTAACAGCTTCAGAGTTTCAGGTCTTACATTAAGGTCTTTGATCAATTTGGAGTCAGTTTTTGTGCTGAGTAGGAGATACGGATCTGGTTTTATTCTTTTACATGTGGATATCCAGTTTTCCCAGCACTATTTGTTGAAGAAGCTGTCTTCTCTCCAATTCACAGTTTTGACATCATTGTCAAAAATCAGGCAGATGCAGTTGCATGAGTTTAATCTGGGTCTTCCATTCTTTTTTTAGGATTTATTTTTATTATTGTGTATGTGTGTATCTGTGTGTCTGCAGGTGCCCATGAAAGTCAGAAGAGGGCTTCGGATTCCCTGGAGTTGGATGGTTGTGAGCTGCTCTGTGTGAGGACTGGGATCCAAACTCTGGTCCTCTGGAAGAGCAGCATGTGCTCTTAACTGCTGTGCCATCTCTCCAGCCCTGGGTCTTCTGTTCCATTGATCAGTGTGTTAGTGCCATTCTGTTCCTGTTGCTATGGCTCTGTGGTATAATTTGAAGTCAGGTATGGTGATACCACCAGTGTTGTTCTTTTTGCTCCAAATTGCTTTGGATAGCCAAGGTCTTTTGCACTTCTATATAAATTTTAAGACTTTTCTATTTCTGTGAAGAATAGCATTGGAATTTTGATGGGAATCGTATTGAGTCTTTAAATAGCTTTTGGTAGGAAGGCCATTGTCACAATATTAATTCTTATGATCTATAACCCTGGGCAATCTTTTTATCTTTTGGTGTCTTCTTCAATTTCTTTCTTCAGTGTTTTAAAATTTTTATTGTAGAGGTCTTTTACTTTGTTGGTTAGGTTTATTCCAAGGCATTAAATTGTTTTTTAGACAAATGTAAATGGAATTGTTTCCCTGATTTCTTTCTCAACATGATTTTTATTGGTATATAGGAAGGCTGCTGATTTTTGTGTGTTAATTTTGTATCTTGCCACTTTGCTAAAAGGGTTTATTAGTGGTAGGAATTTTCTGGTGGAGTTTTTAGAGCCTCTTATGTATAGAATCATATCTGCAAATAGGGACATTTGGCTTCCTCCTTTCTTATTTGAATCCCTTTATTTCCTTCTCTTGTCTTACTGCTGTAACTAAGACTTCAAGCACTTATTGGACAGGAGTGGAGAAATGGACACGCTTATCTTTTCCTGATTTTAGTGAGTTTTTCTCCATTTAGTATAATGCTTGCTATAGGTTTTTTTTTGTTGTTGTTGTTGGTTTTTTTTGTATTTTTGAGACAGGGTTGCCTGGTAGCCTCAGCTGCCCTGGAACTCACTATGTAGACCAGGATAGCCTTGAACTCACAGAGATCTGCCTGCCCCTGTCTCCTGAGTGCTGGAATTAAAGGCATGCACCACCACGCCCGGGTTAGAGGTTTATTATATATAGCCTTTATTTTGTGGACACATGTTTCTTTAATTTTAGTCTCTTTGGGGCGTTTATCATGATGTTGGATTTTTGTCAAAAGGCTTTCCTGGGGTTGGAGAGATGGCTCAGCGGTTAAGAGCACTGGATGTCCTTGCAGAGGACCCATGTTTGATTCCCAGCACCTACATGGCAGCTAACAACCATCTGTAGCTCCAGTTCCAGGGGATCTGACACAAGTGCACTTACATATATGCAGGCAATACACAGTGCACACATATAAAATAAGAATAATAAAAAATATTTTAAAGCCTTTCCTGTATCTATTGAAATGATTATATTTCTGTCCTTGAGTCCATTTTAGTGATGTATTACATTTATTGATTTGTGTATTTTGATCTGTCACAGAATGAAGCCGACTTGAAGCTAATGAACAATCATTTTGCAATGCTCTTAAGGTTTTTTGAGAAATTTTGCATTTATGCTTATCAGAGAGCTTGATCTTTAATTTTATTTTTTTTAATTATGTGTTTAGTAATTATGGGGATGACTTTTATAAATGGACACAATCTGGCCTAATAACTTTTAATTGACCCCAGCAAAACCATGTGTTCTTGTGTCTTGTGGCCTGGGCACCTGATCTAGTTTCCTTGACAACCTCAATTTGGTACTCCACCGAAAAAGATATGAATGAATGAATGAATGAATGTGGGTGTGGTTGAGAATTAATGGTTTGAGAATCAAAGTGCCAAAAGGTCATGTACCCAACTCCGTTGAACACAGTGGAAAGACACATGACCTTGGGTGAATTTGATATTCTAGAACTAGGCATGAAGAGGCCGGGTAGTCTGTTAAAATCAGAGTGGAGCCAAGCTTGAACTTCCCCAACCAAAGCTGGAGAAACAATTGTGAATAAAATTATGGGTGGGGCTGGCCTCAAGGACGAAGTTCTACGGACAGTTCCATCAGCACAGTTCCAGGAGACAGATGGTTCCAAGAGATCTCTAGGAGAGCAAGTGTCTTCCGAGTTTAGGCCCACTCTTAAAAACTAAATTTAAAGTTAGGCTATTTATTCAGGTAATTATGATGTTGGTGCAGTAATGACAGAAGTGATACTTGCTTTGTACAGAGTTTGATAGCATTTCTTCCTTTTCTATCTGTGTACTAGCTGGAGAAACGTTGATATAAGTTCTTCAAATGTCTGGTAGGATTCAGCAGTGAGCCTGTCCAGGCCTGGAGGCTTTTGAGTTGGGAGGTTCTTTCTGTTACTGCTTCAGTTTTTTTACTTGCTATATATCTGTTTAAATTGCTATCTCATCTTGGTTTAATTTGGATAGGTTAGATGCATCAAGAAACACGTTCATTCCTTTTAGATTTTCTAGTTTTATAGAATATATGTTTTTAAGGTAAGTTCCAATACTTTTTATTTTTTGCTTTATTTTTATTTTACAACTATGTATGTATTGTGCCATGTATGCAAGTGTACCCATGTTGTGCAATGCCCACAGAAGACAGAAGAGGGTATCAGATACCCTGGAACTGGAGTTACAGATGGTTGTTTGCTGCCATGTGGGTGCTGGGATGCAAACCCAGGTCTTCTGCAAGAACCGCCAGTGCTCTTAACCACTGAGCCATCTCTCCAGCCCCAAGTTCCAATCATTTTTCTTTTGTTTTGATCTTTTTAAAAAATTTTATTTATTATTTATTTTTTATGTGTATGTGTGTATTGCCTACATGTAGGTAAGTGTACCCGTGTCATGCAATGCCCACGGAGGACAGAAGAGGCTGTCGGATCCCCTGGAACTGGAGTTACGGACAGTTGTTAGCTGCCATGTAGGTGCTGGGATTCGAACCTGGGTCTTCTTCAAGAACAGTCAGTGTTCTTAAACACTGAGCCATCTCCCCAGCCCCTTGTTTTGATCTTTTTAAGACAGGGTCTCCCTCTAGCCCCAGCTGGCCTGGAACTCACTATGTAGACCAGGCTGGCTTTGAACTCACAGAGATCTACCTGCCTCTGCCTCCCAAGTGCTGGGATTAAAGGCGTGTGTCACCACACCTGGCTTAAGTTCCAATGATTTAAAACATTTCATTGGTATCTATTATAATGCTTCCCTTTTCATCACCAATTTTATTAGTTTGGGTCTTTTTCCTTTTTCTTTTGGTTAGTTTGGCTAAAGGGTTGTTTATTTTGTTTGTCTTTTCAAATAACTATCTCTTTATTTCATTGATTCTTTGTATTTTTTCCATTTGCATTTCATTAAATTTTGTCCTGATCTTGCTCTTCTTTTTTCCAAGGCCCTAAAGTGCATCATTAAGTTATTTATTTGATGACATTCTGATTTTCTTTTTAAAATAGGCCCTCCTAGGACTGCCTTCATTGTATCCTGTAAGTTCTGGTATACTGTATTTTCGTATTCATTTGAATCTAGAAAATTTTTGATTTTCTCCTTAATTTCTTTAATGACCCATTCATCAGTCAATAATGTGCTGCTTAATCTCCACGAATCTGTGTAAGTTCTGTAGCTTCTCGATGTTGATTTCTAGTTTTATTATATTATGGTCACATAGAATATAACAAATTCTTTCAGTTTTCACATATTTATTAAGACTTGCTTTGTGTCCTATTATATGACCTATTTTATAGAAAGTTCCATGGTCTGCTCAGAAGAATATTTATTTTTAAAGTAATTGGAGAGAAGGTTCTAGAGATGTCTCCTGGCAGGTCCAATCTGTATTTTTATATCTAATAGAATGTGTGTTTTTATATCTAATGGAAACTGGGTGCACTTTTGTTTCATGTGTGGATGTTTAAAATTATAATGTCCTCTTGATGGGTTCCACCATTGATCAATATGAATTCACCTTCTTTATCACTTCTGACTAATTTTAGTTTGAAGTATATTTTGTCAGATATGAAAACAGTAATACCTTCTTGTTTCTTAACTCTATTTGCTAGGAGCACTCTTTCACTATAAGGTTGTGTCTGTCTTTGACGATGAAGTGCATTTCTTGGCGGCAACAAATAATGGATCCTGTTTCTTCTTTAAAAACATGTCATACATTGGACAGTTTATCAACCACAGAAAGTTTTTTCTTATAGTTCTGGAAGCTGTTAAGTTCAAGATGGAGATACTAGGATACTCAGTTCTGGAGAGAGCCACTTTCTGTTCATAAAAAGCCATCTTTTGGGGCTGGAGAGATGGCTCAGTGGTTAAGAACACTGAATGTTCTTGCAGAAGACCCAGGCTCGAATCCCAGCACCTACATGGTAGCTAACAACTGTCCGTAACTCCAGTCCCAGGGGATCTGACAGCCTCTTCTGTCCTCTGTGGGCATTGCATGACATGGGTGCACTTACCTACATGTAGGCAATACAGTCATACACATAAAAATATAAAAATAATAAATACAGTTTTTTAAAAAGCCATCTTTTGTTGATTCCTCATCTAGCAACAGGGCAAAGCAACTGGGGAGGGGCAGCTCTGTTACAAGGGCAGCAATCCCATGAGTTTCCCCCATCATGATCTAATCCCCTCCAGACACCATGACAATTGGGATTAAGATTTAACATCTGAATATTTGGGGTGCCCAAACAGTCAGTGCACAGCAGAGCTTCCCTCACTGCAGAGAGTGCAGAGGATCATCTGCAACAGGAAGACACTTGTCAGGGTGGCTGTGGTGAGGTGGGAGGTATTTTCTTAACTATATGATGAAGATGGAGTAGTGTATCTGATTGGTTGGTTTCCAATTTTCCATACTTAAAGTCATCTTTTGTAACTTTCACATCTCACTGGGCTTACATTTTACTTTCCAAGTAAAATTACATTTAATAAGGCATTAAATGCCGTCTCATACTTTCTTGATCCAGGACCTGGTCTGCCACTTACCCTTTTCACATAACCAGTGTTACTTCATTGAGGTGGTATAACACTAGTATCAAGCAAACAACATTGAACATACTAACCTATTCTGTGAGTTATAATGTTTTCATGTTTACAACAGCATTATATCATCCTTAGGGATCTGAAAGGACACCAAGTAAGGTGGCTGGAGGAGGAGTGGGTTGATGGGAGATGACATGGGTGGTTATCGTCTGGTATAGTCGGAGGATGGTGGGACATGCACTCAACAGCTACAGTAATTGTTTGGCAGTTTTGCTTAGGGGCAGGTACAAGGGAGGCAGGGGAGTATTGTGGGAGTTGTGGATGATGGAGCTGAAACTAAAACGGGAAGAGACTGTGGTCACCTCCAAGTGCAAAAGCAAGAAAGCGGGACTGGACTCTGGAGGAGCGTTTAGACAGGCTTGAGTGAAGAAATAATCTGGTGAGCCTGGCTTTGGGAAAGTACCCTGGCCACTATGTCGAGGACGATTATATTAATTATAATTGCAGAGTTGTAGACAGCAGATTGTTAAATGGAGAAACTATAGCATATAAGCATCTTGTTTGCAGATTCATGATGCATGTTATATTGTAGCAGAAGACCATTTTAAGATACTAATGAGTTTTGTTTCTCTTTAAACTTCCTTGTGTCTCTTCTTCATTCAAACAGTTAGTTGGTCCTGTGCTCCTTACTCCAGGAAAGGGAAAGATGCATAAGTGTGGCAATTTCCCTGACTTTTGTTTCTATAAAGTCCAAAACTTTCAGGAACATGGAAAAGATTCTGAAGACTAGATAAAAGTTCCTGGCCAGAAACTGAAGGGAAGCATGATTTCTCAGACTAGCAGAAGGAAAACATCTAGCTCGTGCCCAGGTCAGGGACAGAGTTAGAGGTGACAAGGGCCAGGAGGACCTGTGAGCCCTGTACCCTGGGCACAGCATGAAGAGTTGCAGTCACCCACAGGCTCTGCCCGAGACACAGACATTCCTGGAGTGTGAGCTGTGGGACTCAAAGGGGTCACTTGCAGCCATGTTGACAACACAGTGACCGGAAGAGACCGTATCCTAAAGCACCTGGCACCAAGTAAGATCCAGAATTTTGGCTCAGGCTGGGAAGAAAGTCCAGAAATAGTACTCATTAGCCCAGTAGGAGGCTTGAAAACAGAAATCACATTGAGTTGTAGAAAACAAATATATAGTCTTGACATCAGCATGTATGGACACGATTCATGTCTGTTCTAAGATTAATTTATCTGTAGTGAAAAAAATAATTTAAAACTGGCTGAAGGCAGTTTTCTGTAACAGTTTGCAAATTTGGATGGGGAGTAGAGGCCCCTTATTCTAGTGTGATGGAGACTTGGGCTTGAAGAGAAAACCTGTCTTACCGTCCCCAAATTGCCTCTTACCAATAGGGTGACTTTAGGATAAGATTGATGTATAAATAGAAAGTACCCAGTTAGATGTGAATTTCAGACAGTAATTGGAATGTGTTTATATTAAACTGCTATTTAGAGGGCTGGAGAGATGGCTTAGTGGTTAAGAACACTGATTGCTTTCTCAGAAAACCTGGGTTTGGTTCCCAGCACCCATATGGTAGCTAACAACTATCTGTAACTCCAGTTCTAGGGGATCTGATGTCTGATCTTCTGATCTCCTCAGGCATTGCACCACATGGTGCACTTACATGTATACATCCATACACATAAAATAAAAATAAATCCCCCCCAAAAATCTGAAAAAGGGCTATTTGGTTACTATAGATTTCAGATGACATTCAATTTCCAAACAAGTAAACTTTTTGTATAGCTATTACCCAAATATCATTCATTATCCAAACTTCTAATTTAGCTGAATGTTTCTTCTTCCCCACAAAGCTGACAGTTTTACTTTGGGCAAGTCATTTGGACTCTTGAAGCTTCAGTGTGTTCATCTGAAGGACAGAGAGAGTCATCTTCCACAGAGTGCTGAGATTACAGAGTCAGATGAGGTTACAGCGGTCACAGTGACTTAGATTCTGTGACCCTGTACACTCCTTGAACGTGGTTATGACCTAGGTAAGTCTATGGAGAGGAAGACAGCTCATGTTCTCACTGTTCTGCTTGGAGATAGATGTTCTGGGTATCCATAAAGTGGGATGATAACAGCATCTGTCGACCTCACAGCATTCTGACATGGCTTATTGAGTGACTGAAAGCAAAGTGCTTAGCCGTGAATGTGGTATGCTTTAAGTTCCCAATCAATGTTCCTAAGGACTAATACCTAAGTTGTTACTACAGTTGTGCAAATATGATGTAATAGTGCTTGGATTAATAGTGATTTGGAAATGAATCTGAATCAAGGATAATTTATTCAGTGCTATCTCAGACCTAAGTGCTCTGGGCAATATATTTTGCATCCAGTTTAGTTGTCAGAAGGGGACAGGGACTTCGAAGTTTATATAGGGAAGACATTCACAAATGTTTCTGATATGGTAAGAGACGGAAATAACACTTTCACCAGCATTTTGAAGAGCCTAAAAAACTTGCCTTCATTTCAGTCTATTTCTTTCGTCTCAGAAGAAATGAACAGCTGAGGCCCATGTTTTACTTCAGGCAAAAACATCCCTCATAAACAAACTCTGGGCCCACTGCACCTTAGATGTATTGATCGCCTGAGGCTACAGCTCTCCTTGTTTATTAAATGAAACAGACCCAATCTAGGCCACAGCATTAGCAAATGGGGAGCTGGCCTTGCCTGACTTGTCTAGATCCCTGAGCTCAGAGGGAAAAAAAAAGAATTAATCAAGCAAAGCCTGGCAGGGGAGTTTCTGAGAGGCTCTGATACTTTAAAATAGGAAAACATTAAGAACTAGCCACACGAAAGGTAAAACAGGAACTGGATGATGTGAATATTTGTTTCACTGCATCTCGTGGACTATGGGTGTTGACTTTTTAGGGACTCTGGGGCTTTAATTGGAAAGTGAACTGATAACAAGGGGGCAGGCCACCAGACCTGCAGCCAGCAGTTAACAGTAAGCCATCTCTCCTCTCCTTCCCTCTTTACGGCTTGGAACCCAATCTTGGTTTGCTGGGGTTTTCTTTATGTTCCTTTTTCCTTTAATCCTTGTCTTTCTGTGTTCTTCAGTTCTTTCTCTGCTTCAGAAGCCAATTTCCATGTGTGTTTTTGTAAGTCACTTTCAGTACTTGGTAAGCTTAATTGCGGGACTGATTACGCCTTTCCCAAAGTGTTACTCCAGAGTGTAGAGGGGAGAGGTAAGCATCTGTTTCTACTGCTTGAAGGATGATAAACAGGTTCACATCAATCAAGCTGCACAGTTTGAACTGACATGTAAGACGCTCCTCTGGGAGTGACTTTTCTTATTTTTTTCCAACTGAACCTGTCATTTCTTTCTTTTCATATTTCTTCAACTGCAATCAAGGCATAACAGTGAATTTAAAATATGTAAATCAGGGCTGCGGCCATGGGCTCTCCAGCTGCATGCCCCAGCAATGTGGAGAGACTTTGACAGCTCGGGTCAGCCCAGTACCTGCAGCTGTCACTCGCCTTTCCTATAGACATCAGGAAAAATAAATAAGTAAAATATGTAAATCAAACATTTCTTTAAAAGACAGATGTTGGGAAGTAATCTAGCCCACAGAAGGCAGATTTATTTATTTTAACTGATTGATGTTTTCTTTCTTTCTTTCTTTCTTTCTTTCTTTTTTTTTTTTTTTTTTTTTTTTTTTTTGGTCTTTTTGAGACAGGGTCTCCCTGTAGCCCCAGTTGTCCTGGAACTCACTATGTAGACCAGGCTGGCCTTGAACTCACAGAAATCTGCCTGCCTCTGCCTCCCAAGTGCTGGGACTACAGGCGTGCGCCACCACTCTCAGGTCTTTTTTTTTTAATATTTTATTATTTTTATTTTGTGTATGAGTGTATTACCTGGATACATGTGAGTGCACCCGTGTCGTGCAATGCCATGGAGGTCAGAAGAGGGCTTCGGATTGCCCTGGAACTGGAGTTAAGGATGGTTCGTAGCTGCCATGTGGGTGCTGGGAAACTATCCCCAGTGTTCTGCAAGAGCAGTCAGTGTGCTTAACCGCTGAGCCATCTCTCCAGCCCCTGATTGATGTTTTGTACTGTAGAAGGCTTACTATGTGTTCTAGTTTGTCTCTCCATTGCTGTGACAAAACATTCTGACCACTACCAACTTGGGGAGGAAAGCGTTTGTCTTACATCTCCCAGGTCACAGTTCATCAGGGAGCCCAAGGTAGGAAGGACAGGAACCTGGAGGCAGGAGCTAAAGCACAGGAGGAACACTGTTTACTGACTTGCTCCCCTGGCCTCTGCTCAGCCTGCTTTCTTGTGTAACATAGGCCCAACTGCCCAGGGGTGGCACCACTCACAGTGGGCTGGGCCCTCCCACATCACACAATAATCAGGAAGATGCTCCACAGATATGGGTGTGGGGGTGTGGGGGGTAGGGGGTGTTTATACCAGGGTTGTGAAACACATCTACACTTAGTGGGGAATCGAGTTAGTGCCCGGGCTTAAAGGTTTCCTTCTCAAGATTATTTACCTATCTCTGGCTTTAGAGGAGGCAGGTGGGCTCCACAAACATTTCCTCTCAGGCTTGGGAGTGACCAACTGATAAGGGATGAGCAGAGTCAGGTCTTTATAACCGTTAGGTCATTTTGGAAACTACTTTTACAGTTTAGAGTCTTTGGGCCACTCTGATGGTTTTATGCCTTTATGGCTTCCTCTAATGAAGCTCATGGTTTTTCTGAGGTTCCCATATTCTATCAGAAATGTAATCCTCAGTGTAACAGTATTGGGGTGTGGCTTGTGGGGAGGTGTGTATTAATACTGCTGTGAGAAGAACTGGGACCTGGTGTGGCTCTCCCATTCTGCCATTTGAGGGCATGGTTTTCCTCCCTTTCAAAGAACACAGTTGTACTGTAGCAATTGAAACATTCCATCCTGGAAAGAGGCTTTTAAGACTCAGGTAGTAAACAAAACTTACAAGGCTCAGGAAGTGAACAACTCAAAGTCTCAGGAAGTTCCTCAAACAAGATTCACAATGCACCTCCTTAAGGTTGAGCAGTAATGACTGCTGGAGGGAAGACACTCTGGCCTGCCTGGTGGCTAGACAGTCATGCTGATACTGCAGCTGAGGCTGGTCTATTTGAGGGTGAAGCATCTTTGTGGGAAATCCCAGGGTGGCCACCTTCCTCTACTTGGCATGCCTTGTCTCTGTGAATAAAAGTCCCCAGAAGAAAAAAAAAAAACCTGTCTTCAAACTGGACTTCTTCCTGGAAGGCTGATCAACTGATTAGAACTTCAATGAATGTGGAGAGTTTGGAATGTTGCAGGTTCAGAGTCTAATTACCATTTATCTGGGCAATCTTTAGTCCACTAAACAGCCACTCCTTGCTACCTGTTTCTGACCTAACACCCCATAACCAACAGGTTAAAAAAAACCTCTTAGAATGTAATATCCTAGCAGACCACCTGGTCTCAGCAATCATAAGGCTAAGAATGTCATCAGCTAGCATCTGAGACCTATAGTAAAAAACCCCTCACTTTGCTCTGACCCGCCTACTGAATGTCTCCTCCAATGTATTTGAAAAGTGTCTTGATGTATGACTTTTCTTTGTTCTGTTACTATAAAAATGTAAGACAACTGTTACCACGCTGGAACACCGAATTTGGGGAAACCTGAATCTGTGTTCCCTGGCCCTGGTCACTCCTATTTGGCTCCAGAATAAACCATCTCTTTATCCTTTAAGGTGAGAACTGTTTATTTCGTCAACATCTCCTTGATAAATGGGATCTGTTTCATGATTATGGGACACTCTGGAAGTTCCTGAAAGTGACACATATGAGGTGGGATGGTAAGCATGCTGTGCCATCAGTGATGTGGCCTTCGTAAGACATGCAGCTGAGGCGCAGCCATTTCCCCACAAAGAATTTTCTCACGTGATGGGAAACTGACGTGTGGGGGTTAGCGTCTGCATTAGCCTCTGATTTGGAAAAGAAAGGATGTGAGGAAGGTGTTGGCTGGCCATTTCTTGTTGCTGGAGGACTGAAAGGAAAGAGTGTAGGTCAGAGCTGTGCTAAAGAGCCCTGCCTGGGATCCAGAAACTTGCAACCCATGGGAATAATTGGACAGTGAGGAGGAAGAGCACATTGTAGAAGAGAATGGAAGGTCCAGTCTTTAATAGAGAAGGGAAAACCCATGATTGAGGGCGCAGGAAGGGTAATAAATCACCCAGTACAAAAGTTATGATAAGGAGGGAATACTCAGCACTTGGTCTTCTGGAATTGGGAAAGACTTAAGACATGAAAGAGCCTGTCGTAGCCTGGTTCATGTGACTTTGGGACATGGGGACAGATGCGATCAGGCTAAATGCTATGGAAGTGGAGAGCCTCCTTGAGACAAAGGCTTTATAACCTGATGGGAAATCTATCACTGATGGCCAGGATCAAAGGAACCATTAGGGACACTTGGTTATCACTGCCTGAGGTCTCCATGCATATCAAAGGCTCAGCTTGGAAAGCCCCAAGCTAAATTGAAAAAGCCCAAGCTCCTGTCCGCAGCCGGAACTAAGAAAAGAAAGTCCCAATCCAGAAGCTGTAGTGTCTGAGACTCTAATGTCGGGGAAAACGTCTGCCAGCCCTGCTGTTCTTAGCCTCAGGCTGAAAAAAACAAAACTGCAGCTGTTTTCTACCCCTTCCTCCCCTTTTCTCAGCCCTGCCCCTTCTCCCTCCTTCTTCCCTCAGCCCCTTCCCCAGCCCTTAAAAGACTAAACCCAGTGTGCCTCAAGCTCACAGACTGTCACCCTTCATTGTTCTAAATAAAAAACAATCTGCCTTGTTGAGGTTGCTTTCTCACTTTAACACCGCCTGGTCAATCCCGATGTAACAATCAGAGCCTGGAAGACAGTAGAGGAGAGGCAGTTATTACTGAGGAAATCAGGCATGAGATAGGCAATGTTTGATGCTCAGTTCATCAAGCCAGATAGGACTTTATTCACAGGAAAGGTAGGAAAGAGGATTCGGTGCAGACCTTAAGACTGGAATGATGCTTAGTGACTTCGCTGAGACTCATGGTGGGATGCAGTCTTTACAAGGTAAGAGAGACTCCGGCAGATCTTAATGACTTAGACCAGCATATAACATGCAGGTTTATGAACCAGGTTCATTAAGTGCAAAATCAGTCAAGATGGGATGAGAGGTCAGTGAGATGGCTCAGTGGGTTAAAGGCATTTGTTGCCTAGGTTCAGTCCCTGGAACCTACATTGTGGAAGGAAAGAACCTATTCCCACAAGCTGTTCTCTGACCTACACATACACACACACACACACACACACACACACACAAGGAAGGTTTTAGAGCCTGACGTTCATTCCCCGGAAACTACATTGTGGAAGGAAAGAACCCATTCCCACAAGATGTTCTCTCACACACACACACACACACACACACACACACACACACACACAAGGAAGGTTTTAGAGCCTGAACAACAATTCCCAGAAGACATACAGGGTAAAGTAGTGCAGTTACAGATCTAGACCTCGGGTTACGCTGTCATCCTTTCAGAATATATGATGTCAAGTATATGGGGTAGGGAGATTGTTCATCCAGGCTGGCGTCCTTTCAGTGCCAGAACCAGAGTGCTGTGATAGAATGTTCCAGAACCGGGAAGCCAGTTCCAGGAGTAGGCATAGCAGGCTGGAGTGTAACTGATGGGGAAAAATCAACCTAATGTGGAACTAATGAACCTTTAGTATAACTTCATTCTGTGTGGTAAATAAGTAAGTACTAATAAATGCATTTATGTGCTTATGTACTCCTAATAATAAGTATGCTGTTGATATATGTAGAAGCAGCAGAACTTTGGAAGCTGGTGATAAGACAAGACAGACAACCACAAAAACTACAGTCTGAGTGCCTTGGAGCATGCTGCTCCTTGCAGTGGTCTTTGAGGAAGTACCTACTGCCATGTGTCTTATTTCTGAAAATAGTTGATTATGTTGGCATCAGCATATCCCTGGGAGATGTCAGAACCCCACAGTTGTCTGAAAAAAATTTTTTTTCTAAAAATGTTGACTGTTTAAATATCCTACAATAGCCTAAGGGGCATGTCTACTTCTATGCTGGAAGTCTCTAATCCACTAATATAACACAAAAAAATTCTACAAAAACCTGTGTGTATTTCTGGGCCTTTCCTTAGTTCTCACAGCAGGTGCTCAGACTGGGCCCGCACACAGTAAAAAACAACTTCCTCCACATCCTAAGTATGGTCTGAGTCTTCTTTATAGACCAGCTTAATCATGAGCTGGGCTCGAGCTGGGCCTTTCAGTGCAAGCTAGCCCTACTGAGACTGTCGAGGGTGGGAAGATGCTCAGTATCCCTGAGGCAGCAGCAGTAGCTCAGGACGAGGAGGTGGGATGGCTCATAGAGAACATATATAGATTGTGGAAAGCTAAATAAGACAGTGTCCCCTATCTATGATGCTGTACCCCATATTGTGAAATAATTAATAGAAAGGATGAGCTCTTTTTGTACTGCACTGGACCTGGCTAACATTCCTTTTTAAGTATCCCCTTAACTGCCAAAGACCAACTGGCATTTATTTGGATGATGGTGGGCCTTTAGAGATACCACCCACCCTCTCTAGAAAGGTTTCATTAAATAATGCTAACCTCTGAATGTGCTTACCCTTATTGCTGAAGACACTACACACTGCGGGACATGAAGAAATCAGAACTGGACTGAACTGGAAGCTCCACCTCTCTTGGCAGGTTTTCATGGTTCTAGAAGGTGCCATGTGGGCTGCTGTGGGAGAATTATCACCAACAGTCCTGCTCAGCCATGGGTCCTGCTGTGTCAACATGCCAGGCAAGATGGCACAGTAGTGGCACGACTGTTATGAGTGCAGCCAACTGCCTTTCAATGGGTTTAAGACCCACTCCACAGGAGGGAGCTCACATCTGTAAGTTAGAGGGAAAACCCTGCAGCTGGAGATAACAGAGTTCCCAGTAGGGAAGCCACTGCTATTGTTCCGTTAAGTGGGTGTTATGTGCCTGTCAAATTGCCTTCTAAACATTTGTGATTTGTGCTTATGCCTATAAACCACTGCTGCCGTCAGTCTCAATTGGTCATATAAGAAAATTTTCTTCCTCCTCCTCCTCCTCCTCCTCCTCTTTTCCCTTTTCCTCTCTATTAAATTTTTAAAAAATTTTTCTATTTTTTCTCTTTTATTTTTATTATTTTTGTCTTATGTGTATGAGTGTATTGCCTGCATGTATGTAAGTGCATCTGTGTTGCGCAATGCCCTCAAAGGTCAGAAGAGGGCTTTGGATCCCCTGGAACTGGAGTTACAGACAGTTGTTAGCTGCCATGTGGGTGCCAGGAATTGAACCCAGGTCTTCTGCAAGAGCAGCCAGTGCTCTTGACCTCTGAACCATCTCTCCAGCCCCTTCTGCTTCTACATCTTCTTTTTAACACTGGGGAGTGTACTGCAGAGACTCATAACCTGGTCAGGCCCCTGGAACAAGGGACTGTTACTGTGGCATAGTGACCTGATGCTTATCCACACACACACAGGCACCCAAAGTGCACATGTATGCACACGTATACACACACATAAACAAAAAAATAAAATTAACCTTAAAAACCCCTAAACTCTAAGTTAATAGAGGGATTCTTGTTTTTAAGAGATGATTTTATAATACAGCTTGCCTCAGATATCAGAAGAAACTTGCAAATGATTCCCATGGGGCTCGACGACACCCTAGAAAACCTATTTAAAAGTGCCACCAAGGTGTTCCACAATCAAGATCAGGAGGAAACAAGGGAAAGGGAGCAGTGGGACACGGAAAGCCCGCCTTTCTGATGGTTGTCCCCCAAACCCGAGAGCCATCAGGACCCTTGGTTTCTCCCTCCAAATGAGGCCATGAATGTGGAAGGATGGGACATTTCAGGAAGGAGTGCTCAAGCCAGAAGTGAGGGCCGTCACCTGGCCCTGCTTCAATCATCAACAGGACCACTGGGAATCAGACTGTCCTAAGGGACAGAGGCCCAAGGGAGTGGAACAAAAGCCCATTCTATGTAACAAGAACAGGACTGAAGGGATCCAGGGTTGCTCATAAAACCTCTACCCACCATCAAATATTTTCACACGAATCCCAGATAATCCTGACAGTGGAGGGTCAAGGCATAAGTTTTTTTTTCTAGATACAAATGCTTCTCAGTGGTTCTTAGTTCTAACCCTGGTCTCAGGAGAATGGATCACTCACTGTTTCACCTACCCCCTAATTGCTGCGGCAAAGGCCTAGTGTGTGTGTGTGTGTGTGTGTGTGTGTGTGTGTGTGTGTGTGGTGCTTCACATGCCTTCCTAATAGTACCAGAAAGCCATGTTTCCTTTCTGAGATGTGACCTCATGTCCTATTTGGGAGTCACTGTACTTTTGGCCCCAGGATGAGACCTCACCCTCCTTTTAGTGGAGACTGAGAGCAATCTGCAAATGTGGGCAATCCAGGGACCAATTGGAAAGTTCTATGGCTGTCCCTGTAAAGAACCACTTAGAGGACCCCTTCTCATTTCTTCACCAATGACAATACCTTCTAAGACCTGAGGTATGACAAGGATTATAGAATTTCATAGCCAACCTCAAATGACAGGGTTTAATGATTCCCTGTAACAGCCCTTGAAACACACCTATTCTGGGAACAAAAGCCCAATGGAGAATGGAGTCTAGTCCAGGATCTCGGACTTATTAACAAGGCTGTGGTTTCTCTCTCCACTTTGTGGTCCCTTACCCACATACTCTCCTCACATAGACCCCAGAGGATTTCAGATGGTTCACTGTCATGAACTTAAAGGATGCCCTTTCCGCCTTTGTCACCATGTCCATTGATTCTAGGTAGGCCTCTTTGTCGTGTTCATGCAGAAGGAAAACAAACAAACAAACAAACTTCCTTAGAGCCTCAGGCTCCCCTACCTAATATCACCAAGAAACAGACCTGCTGCTTTCTGCTGCATCCCAACAGAAAGAAGTGGCAGGTGTCCACTGCAGGGCCAGAAAAAGGAATAGATCTTGGAGCTAACAAGTGGATTGCATTGCCGCCAGAGAAGCAGCTGAGCATCATCACGGTCTCCCTTCTTGATGGAGACCCCAGAAAGCTTCTGAGGAACTGGCCACAGTCCAGAAGCAAGGAGTTACCATCCAGCCACCATCCCTAAGGATGATGTTGGGAGATTACTCCTGCCTGCCACAGATAGATGGAAAAAATTTAAGACCCTGTGTTAGAACTTCCATCTGGGCAGAGATGGGACCTTACAGCTAGCACTGAGACTATTCATGGAAAAGGAAATTACAAAAGCCACGGAATAGATAAAATAAAAGCTTGTGGGACATGCCAAAAGAGTAGGCCTCAGGCACATCAGTTTCTCCCCCAGAAATTCAGAAGTCAGAGTCCTAGTACGTGAAGATTGGCAAATAGATTTCACCCACACGCTCCAAAGTTGAGGGATTCAGTTTATCCTAACGTGGGCAGACACCTCAGCTAAGTGGAAGCCTTCACTTGCAGGGCAGACAGTCTTCTGTAGTAATACCCGAGTTTTGGGCTCAGTCAAAATGGACATGCTTTTAAGGGCTCCGTCACCCAAGGGATAGCAACTGCCCTCGGAATACAATTTGCTCTTTATTGTGCCTGGAGGACTTAGTCCTCCAGAAAGGTAGACTGAAGTAATGGGCTCTTAAAGGCTAACTGGGAAAGCTAACTCAAGGTGACAGCCTCCCTCGGACCCTGAACACAACATCCTGCTTTCCTTCTGGCCTTGGCACAGGCCTGCTTCTGCTCTCAGCAACCCAGATCCCTGGACTACCCTCTCATTCCAGATCACCCACTGCACCCAGACCAGTTCAGTCCTAAAGTCCAGTTGCTTAGTGCCTCCATAGGCTGTCCCACCCTCAACCTGCCCTGGGACTCCTGAGAACAGCCTACTACCCCTGCTGTCCCTATCCCCAACCTGCCTGGGATTTCTGAGATCAGCGTTTTTCCCTGGTAAATTTGAGCCCTCCCACTGCACCTTGACTTCCACAAACTGAGCAAATTCTGTATCCCATCCCCCACATCCTGTTCTTCTAGTCTTGGGCACAGGCCTGCTTTTGCTCTTAGCACCCCAGATCTCTGGACTACCCTCCTAACTCCGCGAGGCGGTGTGTTTTCCAAACCATGCCTTGTCTGTCTCCCTACATGAGGACCAGCTGCAGCACCTCCCTCTGCTGCAGCATTAGTCTTCTCTGCCCTCTAGTAGGGCCCAGACATTTGCAGACTTCCCGAGTTCACCTGAATCCAACCTCCACCTAGCAGGCTTCCCAAACTGTATTGTGCCTGAGGACCAGAGGGTCCCAGACCTTAGGAGGAAGCCTGAGAACACCTGATCCTCATCTGAATTGGGCCTCTGTTGGGACTCCTGAGTTACTGGACTAGAGCCATCTGGCTCCTCTAATATAAAGTCAAGAAAGAGCCTGAAGCCCAGATCAAGCAGCTCTTCATACAAATAAGAAAATAACAAAGGCAAAAGAAGTTTACAAACAGAAGCAGACAAACCCAGCAAAGGAGGGCTTGCATCTCACACTAGAATCAGACACAGAAAAGAAATCCACATGCCAAAGTCACAGCAAAAAAATAATAACATGAAAAACCCAAATAATATGTCCCCACCAAGCCCCAATGGTCCTGTAGAGGAGAACAGTGAGAACCCCTGAGAGATAACACAGGACATGGAATTCAAAAGAACAGTTATAAACATGATCAAAGAATTCAATGAATTTAAAGAACACACACACAAACAAATCAAAGACCTAAAAGAAGATAGGGATAAACTTCTGAATGAATTCAGGAAAGAGAAATATTGAAGAAAACTCGGGCTGAAATGAAGGAAGTGAAACACTCAGTAAGCCAATTAGAAACAACAGGAGAAAGCCTCACCAATAGGATGAATGAAATGGAAAACAGAGTATCAAGACTGGGAGATAAAGTGGACAAATTGGACTGCTAAAGCAAAGACAATGAAAAATTTAAGAAAACACAGGGATGGAATACGCAGGAAATGTGGGACACCATGAAAAGACCAAATCTGCGTATCATAGGCGTAGAAGGAGACGAATCTCAGGATCACGATGTGGAGCAGAGCTTCAAAAGAACTGTAGGAGAAAGTTTCTCAAAATTAAAGAATGCCATCCCCATACAAATACAAGAAGCACATAGAACACCAAACATACAGGACCAGAAAAGAAACTCGCCACAGCATATCACAGTAAAAACGCTAAATGTACAGAGAGAGAATATTGAAAACTGCAAAAGAAAAATGACAAGTCACATATAAAGGAAAACCCATCAGAATTAAGGCTGACTTTTCAGTGCAAACTATGAAAGCCAGAAAAGCCTGGACCAAACTATTCCCAGCTCTAAATCCACAGATGCCAACCTAGAATACTTTATCCAGCAGAGATGTCTATTATAGTTGAAGGGGAAAGAAAAATCTTCCATGACATAAATAGGCTGAAAGAAATCATGTCCACAAAACCAGCCCTTCAGAGAGTTCTTGAAGCAATACAAACAGCTGAAGAAAGGAACGACTATACCCAAGGAGTTCTGGAAAGAAACTTCATGAAGGTATAACTATGGAAATGCACAGCTAGACCAAGAATGTGAACAGAAATAAAAATGACAGGATTCAATACACATCTTTCATTAATAACTTTAAATATCAATGGACTGATCTCCCCAGTCAAAT
>NW_008345000.1:674203-684052 GCF_000622305.1 Nannospalax galili
AGAGTAGAAAAAAAATATTCCAAGCAAATGGCACTAAGAAAAAATCAGGCATAGCAATTCTAATATCTGAAAAAAATAGACTTTAAACTAAAATTAATCAGAAGAGATAAAGAGGGACACTTCATTCTGATGAAAGGAACAATTGACCAAGAGATATTACATTCATGAACATATATTCACCAAACTCTGATGCACCCAACTTCATAAAAACAGTACTACAGGACGTTAAGACATGGCTTAATCCCAACTCATTAATAGTAGGGGACTTTAATACCCAATTGTCTCTATTAGATAGGTCAACAGGGCAGAGAGTTAACAGAGAGACATCTGAATTAAACAATATCATTCAATAAATGGACCTAACAGACATCTACTGAATATTCCACCCAAGCACCAAAGAATATACTTTCTATTCAGCGCCCCTTGGAACTTTCTCCAAAACCGACCATACTGGGGCACAAAACAAACCTCAACAAATACAAAAAGATTGAAATAATTCCATGCAGTCTATCAGTCCACAATGCAAGAGGCTTAAAATCAATGCCGGAAGAAACCCTAGCAACTACCTGAACACATTGGAGATTAAACAACACACTCCTGAATGACGAATGGGTCAAAAGAGAAATTAAAAAAGAAATAAAAGAATTCCTGGAATTCAGATAGGAGCTACCTTCTTTTGAGTTGTTGGCCAGGGTGGCCCAAGGGACTCCCAGATAGTAACCCAGCATAGAACTGGGAAAATGAACAGCAGACCCCAACCTTATCTAAAGGAATATTGACAACTGATTGCTGCTAGAAGAGGAATAGCTGACCCTCCTAAAACAAAGACCTCTAGATGGGCTGACTAGATTCACCAGATGGACAAGTAGTGGGGAATGGCTTGGGGTGCCAACATCACAGTGGACAGTAGCAGGGATAACAGAGTATAAGGGCTCTAGTGGGGGGGAGGGAGGCTATGGGAGGGTGCTATGGGAAGTGGGTGTACAGCTGAATAAGAATGTGGAGAAGAAAATCAGCAAGTTCACAGAGGTCCTCAAGACCAATGGGCTCCTGGTGTGAGCCCAATAAAGACTTTATGCTTAAAAAAAAAAAAAAAAAAAAAAAAACCAAAAACAAAACAGAGGGAATCATATCAGTCCAACAACCTAATGACAAATTACACATACAGTATCCCTACATCAGTCCATGTGTACAGCTGTAGGCTACATAACAGGAAACAGTGCCAGACAGGAGACACCTTCCAGGAGTTGTTCGCCAGGGTGGTCCAAAAGACTCTCAAAATTATACAGGCTCTTGCCACAGCCCTTGATGGCCTCCTAGAACTTGAAGGTGAGACCCTGCTGAAGACAGAACATACTTTGGACACAAGATTTGGAGCAGTAGAGCTGCAACTGACCTGAAAGCACTTTCCCTGAAGGCAAGCTGTCATAGCTTTGGAGAGCACTATGAAAGTGTTGAGGGAAAACATCAATTGATGGTCCAACACCAGCTTCATGATCAAATAACCTCATCAAAGACCTGCATAGACCAGCACACAACACTGGTGCAGTAGTCGCACTTTTATCTTGGGGGAAATCAACAGCCACCTGATCGGACTAAAAGCCCACTCAATGGGAGGAAACTCAAGTGTGGTACTGTAACATAACCTAATACACATGGCTGGAGAGGTCATAGATCTTAGAGAAAACCCCAAGACTGTCACATCCATAGGCTAATGTAATTTCTTGCTATGTGAAAAATATGTATCCTTATATTTATACATAAATATCCTAGTCACCACACATCAAAGAAGCTTATTTTGCACCAGTTGGAGACTATTACCAAGTACTACAACTGGTCACACACAGACATTGTCTATGAATTGCACAGGCCTTAGTGAAACATCTACAGTACAACCTCTACAACTAAGGCACATGGAACATAGAACAGGGGTAAAGAAGACACTAAGGAATCTCTCAGTTCTCATTAATGAAGCTCCTCATGCAACAGAGGGACAGAAACACAAAAGGTCACAAATGGCCGAAATGGAGAGATTAAGAGTCTGCAGATTGCTGGTCCCTGGACAGGATGCCTATATTAAACTTCACCTACCAGGGCTCGGGGACCATTGCAGAAGAGGGGGCAAAAAGAGTGCAAGAGCCAGGGAGGAGGTGCAGGACCATATGGAAACAGAGTCCTACAAGATCCTGGGACCCTGCTTATAATGTTATCAACATACAAAAGTTCCACGCAAGCTCAGGCAGACAAAAACCCAGCATAGAACTGGGAAATGATCAGCAGACCCCAGTCTTAGCTGAGGAAACACTGGCACCTGATTACCACTGGGTAAGGAAGAGCTGATCTCCTAAAACAAGAGACTCTAGGCAGGCTGACTAGACCTCAGGGGATGGACTTGCACAGGGGAACGTCTGGGGACACTGACTTGACACACTGGGCCTTAATACAGATGACTAGTATATAGGGGGTTGTGGGAACATGCCAGTGGGATGGAGGTATAAAGATGATTAAGATTCTTCGAGATACTCTGTATAAAATACACAAAAATTCAATTGAAAAAAAAAAGAATCAGGAGCATGCCTCAGCACTCAGGTCTCAGCCCCTAGGAGATGTTATATGGAAGGCCCTTCCTTACCAATGGCGTCCTAACAAATAGGGATATTCAAGGACCAAGTAAAACATGTGACTCCTGACTCATTTCCAGTAGTACTTTTGTGAATGCTCAGGGGCACAAGCCAGTACTGGGAAGACCCTTCTGCAATCTAGGGAACCTAGTGATAGTCTGGTCATTAGCTGATGCTTATCCATCTTTAAAATCTGTTGGGAGGGAGCTGGGCATGGTGGTGCACACCTTTAGTGCCAGCACTCGGGAGGCAGAGGCAGGCAGATCTCTGAGTTCGAGGCCAGTCTGGTCTCCGTAGTGAATCTAGGCCAGCTATGGCTACAGGGAGACCCTGTCACAAAAAGACCAAAACAAAACAAAAACCTTATTGGGAGGGACCCTACATGGTTGTTCTTTCTACCTCATCTGCAGTAAAAGCCCTGGGATCTACTCCTGACTTTATCACACTTGTCAGCCCCAAGGATGACTCAACCCTAGAGGAACCCTATTCTTATGAACTAGTAGAGGACCTAAAATATCTCAAAAAACAAACAACAAAACAAAACAACAAAAGACCCTCTAACAAATGTACTGATATTACTTGGGGGCCACCAAAAAGTCTTATATGGGACAATTTTTCTTTCTCTAGCTTTCCCAGCCTTCTTTTTTTAAAAAAATTTAGCCATTATTTTATGTGTGTGAGTGTATTGTTTGCATGTATGTAAATGCACTCATGTGTGCAATGCCTACGGAGGTCAGAAAAGGGTATCAGATCCCTTAGAATGGTGTTATGGAGCTCGGGACCACTAGAAAGACTTTATCAGAATCCAATCAGCCAAATTATTTAGCTTCCCATTGCTGGACTTGACTGTGGAGCACATCTGTCTGACCTTGATGAGCTGCCCCTGTAGGCCTATTTCTTGAACATTTGTGAGTGTGCAAGTCTCAATGGTCAGTGTTTTGATTTTTTAAAGTACATTTACTACATGGAAACTATTAACAATGGAATAAGAGGAGGACCATGTCCAACCAATCAAGACCAGAAAAGAACAGAAGTCTCTGGGTGAACAGGATGGGCAAATTCTTTACCTCAAAAGGCATCTCTGTTTTCAACACACCGGAGGAGGCAGACAGCATCTAGAGGCTCTTGATTGTTCCTTCTGCAGTTAATTGCTCCTTTGGAACTCCAGAAACAGAAACTCTGATCACCAGGTTTCTTAAGTAGCAACCTGTAGATGCCTCAAACTCTTCTGAGAACTTAGAAGTTGAAAATCATACCATCGCCGTGTGGCAGGTCGGTAACTGATGTGACTACACATGATCTTTCCGTAGTTCCTTTTTAGAACTAAAGGACTCACTGAGCTCAGATGAATCCTGTGGTTATATGAGGACAGGTGGAAGAACTGGCATTCCTGTAAACATCACCACTTTCTTTGGCGTCTCATTTCTTAATCCTCATGAAGCTCTCTAAGAACTTGTGCCAACATCCCACAACCATTGAACTCTGGATCAGGCCCTCTGCATCCATAATTATTTCCCAGGGTATAAAGCCCTCAGTTTCAGCCCTAGGGCCTCTGTGTCCCTCTAGTTAGGACCAACTGGGGGATACCTTTCAATAAAATCTGCATTCAAGATGCTGCCACAGGTGTTAGCTTCAAGAGAACAGGCTCCTATCACCTGTGCAACTCCTGCTTCTTTCTAACCCTCTCCATTCACTGGCTGTGTCATTGCACCACAGTAAATGCCATTCCTGATGCATGGGTCCTTAACACTTGAGACTTTCCTATGTCAGGTATCTTTTCCGACTTAGTATTCTTTCTAAAACAAGCATTCTCTCACATAAAAAGTCACTCTAGACATCCCTATCTCTGGCTTCCCCAAGTTTCTCTTCAGAAACATCTGTGACAGCTTGGCCCATCCTTAAGATTTTCTCCTTGCCTAGCAGTTTTACTATCCTCAAACTGCAACTACATATTCAAAACCTCTCCCACATCCTACAATTCTCCTGGGCTTCCATATCCAGGCCATCCAAGATCAGAAATGGAGCCTTAAGAAAGGCAGCTCTTCAAAACCAGAAGGCTCTAGACTTTCTCACTGCATAGTGTAAACTGGTTTCCAGAGAGAGAGAGAGAGAGAGAGAGATCGAGATCCTACAAATTGGGATTGGAGAGATGGCACAGGGCTTATGAGCACTGTTTGTTCTTGCAGAAGAGCCAAGTTTAGTTCCTAGCACCCACATGGTGGCTAACGGCTGTCTATAACTCCAAGTCATGGGGAACTAACACCCTCTTCTGGCGTCTGTGGGTACTGCATGCATGTGGTGTACTTACATACATGTGAGCAAAGTGCTTTTATATATATAATAAATTTAAAGAGATTCTACAAGTTCAAATGAATGAACTATGGAGAGTTAAAATTTTACAGATCAGAGCCAAATTATTTTGAGCTATTTTTAGTCCCTTTGAAAGCCCTCCATTCCCCACACCTGTGACTGATCTAATGTCCTTGAGACCATCAAAACCTTACAGTACATTCTTAGCAGATCACTAGTTTTCACCAATCCAAAAGTTTAGAAGTAATCAGATAGCATCTGAAACCTGCAGGAGTTTTTCCATCTCCACCAATGTACTTGGTAAATACTTCGATTTATGACTTTCTTTGTTCTTTGATAAAATTCCACATCTACAGTGGAACATAACATTTGAGGAAACCTGAATCTGTGCTTTTGGGTCATGGTCTTTCATATTTGGCTTAGAATAAACTGCCTTTCATTGCTTTCGAAGTGAGAACTGTGTTTTTGCGTTGAGAATAGGTAGGTGGTTCTTGCGCTCTCAAAAGTAAGGTCTATTGCTTTTGGGTAAACAATACTGGTATAAGAGAGGAAATTCTATCTAAATCAAGAATAACATAAAAAATCCAAGAGACATGGATAAAACCCTCGATGGCCTTTTGATAAACATTCAGTCTACATTAGGCAATTGTGGTGCTAGGAAGAAGTCAGTCATCTTGTGGGCCCAGAAGAAATCAATCATCTCTTACCTTTCTGTTCTTCTTCAATGACTTAAAAACCATCACGTACATAGACTTTCCACTCTGGAACACCTTCCGATCAGTGGGAGTGTCTCTTTCCTTTGTTCTCTAATGAATTTGCTGGTTGAGTGCCTTTTCTTTCCAGTCTGTGAGCTTTATTCTTTGTAGCCCATGCAATGAGCAGTAACAGCTGGGTATAGAATCAACCAAAAGCAAGCTGAGCATGCCTGTGAGGGATTTTCTTGACCAGGTTATTTGACATGAGAAGACCCACCCTAAATGTGGGTGGCACCTTCTGGTGTCAGCCCAAATGAAAAGAGTTTGAAGAAAGAAGCTGTTGCTTTTGTCTGCTTATCTTTACTTTCTCTGGCAAGTTCATCTGCTCTGATGCTGCTGCTGTTGCTGCTGCTGCCGTTACGTGAGATCAGAAACCAGTTTCTTCAGGCTTCTAACGTGGAGTGAAGACTAGCAACTCTCCAGTAATCCTCTAGGCCTCCAGCACCAGATTGAGACTGCTGAGGCACCCAGCCTTGTGGACCAATCAGCACTGGGTTCTCATCATCTCCTCAGTGTTGCTATGGGAATTAAACAGAGATTGGCCTAGCACAGTGAGAAGATTCAAGCCATCCTCAGAGAGCAGAAAAAATTTATTCTTTATTACGTTTGAGCCTCAGACTGAGCTAACCTGCTTCGGAGAAACTAAAGCATGGACCAGAAATGCATACACAGGTTTTTAAAGGACTTTTTCATCCATACTTTGGCAGTAACTATATTGATAGATTTGAGACTTCTATCACAAAAGTAAATGTGCTTTTCAGGCTATTATAGGAAATTTAAATGGCCAGTGTTTCTACAAAAGCAAATATAAGCAAGGGTTGTGAAATTCCCAGTAACACGATACATTGCTGATACCAGTTCAATCTCAGCTATTTTAGCAAACATGACACATTGTCAGAAGATGTTTCTTTAAGATCACAGACTGTAATTTTTGTGGTTGTCTGTCCTGTCTGGTCTCAACCTGAGACTGAGCTCAGAGTGGCCTTTATGATTTGAGTAAAAGTAGAAGCTTCCAAAGTCCTATTACTTCTACATAGATCAACAAGCACACTTGCTAGCTTTATTATTAGGAATTCAAATATACTTGTTAGTACTTACTCATCTACCACACAGAACAGAATTTATTTAGAAAGAAATATCAATGCATAGAAGTGATTCGCAGATATATTTGGAAGAATATAAAAGAAAAGAATATTGATGAAACAAATGCAGCTATTATTGCACAGAACAGTTTTCCTGAAGATCAGAGCTACAACCTCCTGTATTTTTAAATTAGCCCAGCAGTGATGTACGTACACTCACCTAACTCCAATCACAGTTTTACCTGCAGCTGTGGTTCCTGGCATTTTAAGCCAACAGTCTTATGGTAAGCCTGGAACAGAACCACAGCCATTTTCCAAAAGAGATTCAAAATATTTTTCAGATATATATGACCTTAACTGGGGAGACTGTTTAAGAGTTTGGACTCTCCAGTGGATCCTAGGTTGGTAAGCTGTTTGTGTTTAAGACCTTCCCTGCTTAGGGAGAAAAGGGAATCCTGGTAGTCTAGACAGACATTAAGCTCTCAGACCTCTACATCCAAGTGTTTGGCTTGTAACATGATGTAATGAACATTTCAAAGATGAAGCAAATCATCAGAAATGCAGCTCCTTAGACCAGGAGAGAGGAAATAAAACTTGAGCAGAGAGGTGCCTTGTGATGACTTTACTCACGTCAGTGTTCTGGAAGTAAGGTTCAGATGGAAGGACCTTCTCTAAAAGCAGAACTGTCTGTGAAGGGATCCAGGTACCCTTCACCCCCTGACTTAGGAGAGGTGTCAGTAACTCCCTCTGCAGGAGCCTGTCTTGTGTTCTCAGTGAAGCAAAGCTAGGCGGAGAGCAGAATCCTGTCCACGTTCACTAGCGTCAAGAAGGAAACATTATTTCCTTTCTGTTGCTTGTGTTTTTACAGAGAAGGGGCATGCTAGGTTAATATAGGAAGTGAATACTGGTGCTATCAATCATATCCTCATTGATTCAAGCACATTTATCCAGATCTATTATGTACCAGGAATGAGGCTTGAAATGAAGAATCTAGAAATGAATGAGGTATAGTGTTTTATTTTTCAAGGTTCAGAAGCCCAGTGAGAAACATCATTTAGCAGATAGGTCTGATACGTTACGATCAATATTGTACATAATGCTAGAGGAAAATTGCCCTAAGGCCAGGCTGAGAATGTTAAGGAGAGGTTATACATGAATAGGCTAGACTTCTTTTCCAAAGTTGTCTAGACATCAGTGAACATCAAAAACCACCAACTGTTCGGTGTTCCTTCTTAGCTACACAAACTGCTGAGGACAAGTGTCTTAGTTCCTTTTCCTGTTGCTGTGATACAGCATCCTGACCAAGAGACTCAAGGGAGAAGGGCTTATTTCAGCTCAATGTCCAGGTGTAGTCCTGTGGCTGGGAAGTCCAGGTAGCAGGAGCCTGAAGCAGCTGGTGACTTCACTTCTGTGATCGGGAAGCAGAGCACTTTGAAAGCCTGTGCTCAGCTCACTTTCTCTTTTTTATTAAGTCCAGGATGTGGGCTCAGGGACTGGTGCCACTTGAGGTGAATGGGTCTTCCTACTTCAACTAACATAAGCAAGAGAATTCCCCATAGGCATCCCCAGCGGCTCATCTCCCTTGGTGTTTCTAGATCTCATCAAGTAGATAATTGAGATTAACCATCACAACAAAGAAGCAGGTTCCAAACCTGGGACCCGTCAGATTCAATTGGGGAAAGGAGAGACTTGTAAACATTTCTGAGGCTTAACATTTTTGTGATGTTCAAATAAATGAAAAAATTCTCAACTACCTTCACAATAAAATAAACTCAAATTACTTGTCAGATTGGCAAAAATCCAGGGCCAATCTTCTTTGTGAGGCTCTGGGAGAAATGGGTCTTTTCATAGGTTGGTGGTGGGGATGCAAGGATAAAGTATGCCAGTGCTATAAATAGAGGAAACATTTGTCTTTGACCCAAGAATCTCACTTCTAGAAATGTATTCTAAACACACATCTGTGTAAGTATAAAATGATATAGAAAGGTTATTCACTGTGATTTGAAAAATAGGAAATAACAAAGAAAACCCACAAAATGTTTAAAGAAAAACAGGAAACTATTGACACAAATGTAGTCATAAAAGGTAGAGGAGATAGCCTGAGAGGGTGGGTTCATACCTCCTCCATCCGGGTAGCTGCTCAGAGCTCAGCAGACCACCAGAGAGTGCAGGGTTCTGGCCTCCCTCTGGCCTCCAACTACAAGAGGGCCTGAGAACCTAGGGGACAGCCTGACAGCCCCTGGATCCTGCCTCCACGTGGTGGTGAGCTTCTTCTAATTGTGCCATACCATCCCCCTACCTGGGATTTTGTGAGGCCCCCTCCCAAGGCCCCAGAGCAGATCTGGCTTTGGTGGGCTAGGGCTGAGATCCTAGCTGACAGCCTGAGAAGTGGGTTCAGACCTCCATTGGGGTAGCTGCTCCAAGCTCAGCAGACCACCAGAGAGTGCCGGGTTCTGGCCTCCCTCTGGCTTCCAACAACCGGAAGGCCTGAGAACCCAGGGGACAGCCTGACAGGCCCCGATCCTGCCTCCACTTGGTGGTGAGCTTCCCCTAATTGCCATACCATCCTCTGACCTGGGATTTTGTGAGGCCCCTCCCAAGGCCCCAGGGTAGATCTGGCTTTGGCAGGCTAAGGCTGGGATCTCAGCAGACTGCCAGAGAGTTCTGCCCCTCCTCTGGCCTCCCTCTGGCATAGGGTTGAAAATGCACAGGACTGCCTGAGAGAGCCTGGATCCTGCCTCCATGTGGTGAAGGAAGCCTGAGTGTGCCTGACTGGAACCTGAATTAGGCTTCTGTGGGTACCCCTGAAAGCTGATCTGAAGCCATCAGTTCCCTCAAAATTAAACCTGAGAGAACCAGAACCCTGTACCAACCAGCTTTACATAACCAATAAATAAAGGATTTAGGCACCCAGATAATACAAACAGAAGCATACTTCAACTTAATTCTCGTATCAGAATCATAAACAACAAAAGAAATTCACATGCCAAAACCATAAAGAAAGAATAATAAAATAGAAAGCCAAAACACTATGTACCCAGCAAAGCCCACCAATCCTGTAGAAGAGTTCTACAAGGAGAA
>NW_008345000.1:684371-685404 GCF_000622305.1 Nannospalax galili
GGACCCTAACCTATACCTTGGGGCAATGAAAGAAAATAAAGATATAATCTAGGAAACAGAAAATTACACAGAGACCACAAACAGCAGTCAAAATTGCAGCAACCAATACACACCTTTCAATAATAACCTTAAATATCAATGGACTGAACTCCTCAGTCAAAAGACACAGGCTAAGCAAGTGGATTAAGAAACAAAATCCATCTCTTTGCTGTCTGCAAGAAACTCATCTCTCCTTCAAGGATAGGCACTACCTTAAGGTAAAAGGATGGAAAAGAATATTCCAAGCAAATGGCACTAAGAAACAAGTGGTACTAATAAAAAGGCATTGCAATTCTAATTTCTGATAAAATGGACTTTAAACTAAAACTAATCAGAGGAGATTAAGAGGGTGACTTCATTCTGATCAAAGGAACAAATGACCAAGAAGATACTACAATCATGAACATATATGCACCAAACCCTGGTGCACCCAAATTCATAAAAACAACACTATAGGACTTTAAGATACAGATTAACCCCAACACTGTAACAGTAGGGGACTGCAATACCCCACTGTCTACATTAGACATGTCAACTGAAAAGAATAAACAGAGAGATGCCTGAATTAAATGATACCATACATCAAATGGACTTAACAGATATCTACCAAGTATTCCACTCAAGCATCAAAGAATACACTTTCTATTCAGCACCCCATCGAATGTTCTCAAAAATTGATGACATTCTGAGTGGTGCACAAAAAAACCCTCAACAAACAAAAAAATTGAAATAATTACATGCATTCTATCAGACTACAACACAATAAAGCTTCAACTTAACACTGGAAGAAGCCCTAGTCACCACACAAATTCATGGAGAGTAAACAAAATACTCCTGAATGACGAATGGGTCAAAGGAGAAATTAAAAAAGAAATAAAAGAATTCCTGGAATTCAGATAGGAGATACCTTCTTTTGAGTTGTTGGCCAGGGTGGCCCAAGGGACTCCCAGATAGTAACCCAGCACAGAACTGGGAAAATGAACAGCAGACCCCA
>NW_008345000.1:685544-686209 GCF_000622305.1 Nannospalax galili
GTATTATATTTGAGGAGGAAGCATGGAAATTTACATCATGCTAATTAGTAGAGGTCATAAACATTACCACTGAAATCTACCCAATGACTTTATAGACCTACATAGGTGCCTAGGATTCAAGTGCAACCAATTATGACTAGTAATAATCAGATACATACCGATTAGAGACACATGTGCCAACATCTCAGTGTTAATAGCAAAAACAATGAGTCTTTCTTCAAGGAACAATGTATTCTAAAATGAAATGGAGATCTTTTTTAAAGGTTAAAAACTCATTCAGCTTTATGTCTTACAGGGCTTATACTTAGTTCAATATGGTATAAGTGCATTAATTCAACTGTGAACCTAGAAACTTACAACCACTTGTGAAAGAGATGTACTCTTGCTCTGGAGTGTGTTACTGAATATGTTAAAGCTGTAATGAAATGCTTCTTCTAATCATGTAGTTATTACAATTTTTACTTCATGTTAAATAGTAAAGGTGGTAAACATTACAAGTGAAATCTACCTGATGACTTTATATCCATACTCAGTTACTAAGGATCCGAGTGTAACCAATTGTGACTAGTAATAATCAGATATGTAGAGATTAAAGACACATGTGCAAACATGTAAGTAGCATTAAAAATGTAGGCAACAGCATATCTTAAAATGAAATGGAGATC
>NW_008345000.1:686362-726939 GCF_000622305.1 Nannospalax galili
TATAGATGAAAATTTCCCAAAATTAAAGAAAGACATGCCCATACAAATACAAGAAGCATAGGAAACACCAAATAGGACCAGAAAAGAAGTATTCCTGGAATTCAATGGAAAGGACAATACAACACAACAAAACTTCTGGGACACTTTAAAAGCAGAACTAAGAGGGAAGTTTCTAGCTCCAAGTGCCTACATTAAAAAAATCAGAAAAAGCACAAACAAATGACTTAACATTGCAACTCAAGACTCTGGAAAGGCAAGAACAAATGAAACCCTAACTCAGCAGAAAAGAAGAAATAACAAAAATCAAAGCAAAAATTAATGAACTAGAAACAAAGAAAACAATATAAAGAATCAATAAATCTAAGGGCTGGTACTTTAAAAGCTAAACAAGATAGACAGACCCTTAGCCCAGTTAACCAAAAGAAAGAAAGAGAAAATCCAAATCAACAAAATTAGAGATGAAAAGGGAAACATCACAACAGACACCCAAAAGATCCATAATATTATAAGGGAATACTTTAAAAACCTACATTATATTAAATTTGAAAACCTAAAAGAAATATATGGATATATAAAACCATGGGAACCACTAAAGTTAAACCAAGAAGAGCTCAACAGTTTAAACCGACCCATAACATATAAGGAAATCGAAACAGTAATAGAAAACCTCCCAACTAAAAAAGCCCAGGCCCAGATGGATTTACAGCAGAATTCTACCAGACATTTAAAGAAGACCTCCAACCAATACTACTTAAATTATTCAAAATGATAGAAACAGAGGGAGAACTCCTAAAATTCCTTCTAAGAAGCTCGTATCACTCTAATACCCAAACCAGGTAAAGACACAACTGTGATGGCTTATCCTGGTGTCAACTTGACTGGGTCTGGGATTAACTGAAATGAGAGAGATCATCTTGATTGGATCATCTAAAGCTGGAAGACACACCCTAAATGTGTGTCCTTCTGATGGCAGCCTTTATAAAATGCCATGGCAGAGGAGAGTGCTTGCTTTTTGCTGCTTGCCTTCTTTCTTGCTGGTGAGTTTGTCTTTCTGCTGTAGACTGAAGATTAGCCAATCTTTTGGAATTCATCAGACCTTCAGTGTCAGATTGGGACTACCAAGACATCCAGCCTCGTGGACTGATTGACTACCAGATTCTCAGCCTCTCCAGTATGGTGCGGCCATTGTTGGACTACTCAGACTCTATCCTGTGAGCTATTTTGATAAATCCATATATATTATTCATCCTACCAGTTCTGTTTCTTTAGGGATCCCTGACTAATACAACAACCAAAAAAGAAAGCTATAGTCCCATATCCTTAATGAAGATAGATGTAAAAATTCTCAACAAATACTTGCAAATCACATACAGATGTACATCAAAAAGATCATTCACCATGATCAAATAGGCTTTGTTCCAGGGATGCAGGGATGGATCAATATACACAAGTGAATAAATTTCATCAATTATATAAATGGACTCAAAGACAAAATTCAGCATGCGTTTATGATAAAAGTTCTAAAGGGAACTGGAGGGAACATACCTCAACACAATTAAAGCTATATACAACAAACCCACAGCCAACATCATTCTAAATGGAAAAAAACTGGAAGAATTCCCATTAAAATCAAGAACTATACAAAGATGTCCACTATCTCCACTCCTTTTCAATACAGTGCTTGAAACTCTTGCTAGAACTATTAGACAAGAAAAGAAAATTAAAGGGTACTAATTGGAAAAGAAGAGATCAAACCATCCCTTTTTGTAGACAATATGATACTTAATACCTAAGAGATGCCAAAAATTCTACCAGAAAACTAGAGTTGATCAACACTTTCAGGAAAGTGACAGATTACAAAATTAATCAGTAATCTTTCTATGTATCAATAACAAACAATTGGAGAAAGAGTACAGGGAAACCCTCTCATTCTCAATAGCTGGAAAAAAGAATAAATAAAAGAAATAAAATATATTGGAATAAATCTGACCAAAGACACCAAAAATTTATACAATGAAAATTTTAAATCCTTAAAGAAAGGGATTGAGGAAGACACCAGAAGATGGAAGGACACCCTCCCCCATGCTCATGGATTGAAAGAATTAATATTATGAAAATGACCATCAAACCAAAAGCAACACAATCAAAATCCCCATGACATACTTCAGAGAATTAGAAAAAAAAATCATCCTTAATTTGTATGGAAGCACAAAAGACCCCAGATAGCCAAAGCAACCCTGAGCACAAAGGACAATGTGAGGGAGAATTACTCTACCAGATCTCAAAGTATACTACAGAGCTATAGTCATAAACACAGCATGGTACTTGCACAAAAGTAGACACATAGATCAATGGAACATCATTGAAGACCCAAATCTTAGTACACACAATTTCACAACTTTAGCCACCTGATATTCGACAAATGTGCTGAGAACACATAATGGAGGAAAGACAGCATCTTCAACAAATGGTGCTGGCAAAACTGGATCTCCACGTGTAGAAAAATGAAACCAGAGCCTTATCTTTCACCTTGCACAAAAGTCAACTCCAAATGGATCAAACACCTCGATGTGAAACTGGAAACCCTGAAACTATTAGAAGAAACCATTGGGAGTAACTTACAAGATATAAGTGTAGGAAAGGATTTTCTAAATCAGACAGCAGTTGCTCAGGAATTAAGGTCAGCAATCAACAAGTGGGACCTCATTAAACTAAAGAGCTTCTGTACAGCAAAAGAAACAAAGTAAAGAGAAAACCCACAGAGTGGGAAAAAAATCTTCACCAGTGACACATCTAACACCCAGAATATTTAAAGAACTCAAAAACTGAAGAAGCAGGAAAGCAAATGACCCAATTAAAAGATGGGCTAAAGAGCTAAACAGAGAGTTCTCAAAGGAAGAAATAATATGGTTAAGAAGCATCTTCAAAAGTGTTCAACATCGTTAGTAATTAGGGAAATGCAAACTCAAACCACCTTAAGGTTTCACCATAATCCAGTCAGACTGGCTAAAATCAAGGGAACAAATGATACCAAATGCTGGAAAGGATGTGAAGAAAGAGGAATGCTCATTCACTGCTGGTGGGATTGCAAACTCATGCAACTCCTATGGAAAACAAGGTGAAGCCAGAGGAAGGGGTGGAGTGTTACCTGGAAGTGTCCTCCTACCACTATGCTGGCAAGCTATAGTCACACCTCCTTCCAATGTTCACCAAGGAGTTGAAGGGGGAGTCATTTACCCCTCCCATGCAATCAGTTGACCTTAGCTGCATGTGAGGGAGGGGCTAAGGATATATAAGCCCCTTGCCATTTTGTGGAGCTTTCGGGGCAGCTGTAATGGAGGAGCGCCCACTCTTCTGTAAATAAACCCCTGCCCATTGCTCTGTCAGCAAGTCCAAGAAACTAGTTAGGATTTTCACACAAAAAGAAAAAAGAAAAAAAGAAGAGAACCAATGGAAACCTTCATTATTCCACCAAAGTTGACTGCATACTGGAAAATCCTTTGGTCTTTGATATATTTTTTTTTTTTTGGTCTTTTTGAGACAGGGTCTCTCTGTAGCCCCAGCTGTCCTGGAACTCACTATGTAGACCAAGCTGGCCTTGAACTCACAGAGCTCCGCCTGCCTCTGCCTCCCAAGTGCTGGGACTGAAGACGTGTGCTACCATGCCCAGCTTTGGCCTTTGATTTCTTATCCTTACTTTTCCACCCTTAAACATTACTGTACACATATATATAATTTCATACATGCATATAAGGTGTTTTGATCAAATCCATGCCCAGTCCTTCCCCTTCAACTCCTCCCACATCTCCCCATCAATGTTTTCATTAACTTCATGCACTCTTTTTTTTTTATGGGATTGTTGCTACTCTAACATTCCCCCCCTGAAGAGGTAACCCTAAAATCTCTTAAGGATTAGATAAGAGCTTCCAAACACTTTTGACATTTTTAGCCTTTGGAACAGAATACGTTGCTAAGAGGCCCAAGGACATTTTGACCTTTAGCCAAGAAACTGGCTACTTTTTTGGGGGGTCTTTTTACCCTAACTGCCCAGCCAATTCCTACCTCCTATTCTTATCACATCTTCCTCTGAAAAGTTTACTCAAATTGCCAATAGGGAATAGGGATGCAGACTGTGAAGGCCCGAGTTCTGATCTGAAGTAAACTCAGCTGGAACGGGAGGCCTCGGTTCCCTGGGAACTTGGATGTTCTTCTGCAGTTATTCCTATCATGAGACTGACTGTTCCTTGAACCCTATTAAACATACATAAGTAAGTTTGTATAACAAAGCTGTGTAGCTAATAAAGTTATAAGTAAAGAACAAAATGTTTAATAAGCACGGAAGGACAGATACGATTCCAAAAAGGACTGAGCCCTGGGAACACGAAGGTACTGCAAATATCATGAAGGAACTGTAAACATCATGATGAGATCATTTGGCTTGAGAAGAACATTTTCTCTTCCTCTTGTTGTACTGTAAATAAGGTTTTTTCTTAGAATAAAGTATGCACTGGTTCACACTCCTCTGCATCCCCTGCGTCCTGATTTCTCCTGCACCTATACCTCAGAGTCCCCAAGCCCATCAGGCTTGAATTGTGGTCACTGAACCGTGACAGCAGACCACTCTGGCTTCTTCCATGCTGAACAGGGACGCAGGGTGAGGCAATTGGAGTACCCCTTCAGTGGGTCTATCTAAAAGACTCCCAAATTACATAACTCTTATCTCTAAGGGGAAAAGAAAGTCCTTGACTGGTGAATAGGAGATGTGAAGGAGAAGTAAAGGCAAGACTAATTAGCATTACAAGCTCTAGACAGGGAACTAGAAAAAAGTCAGAACAGGGCAAATTTCAAATGTTCATATGAGAGTCCATTGGAATTTCTTGACGAGAGCTTCCTAAAGCATCCCTCTATTGGGTTCTCCTCATTTTTCTTTTGTCTGTCAAGGCTGGACTCAAGAGTGACAGATTCAGGATTTTCAGGCACTTTGATAGCTGTTGGAGTGGTTAGAATCAGGGTCAGTTCCCTCTCAAAGGCTTCTAGATAGGGGGAGAAAACAAATTTATACATAATTTTAGAAAAATAGCAGGTTGGCTCCCTTAGCTACAGGTGGGCACTACGTTATTGCAGACCAAGATTTGAAGTCTTACATCTGAGAAGCACTTTCTGATTAGGAACAAAATCATCAATGAGAAATAATTGTGTAAATAACTTTTGATATGGACTTAACCAAATGTCTGGAAAGTGTAATCCCTTAAACTCTTAAAAAATGTACAGATGACTTTACTCTGGTTATACCTTCCTTTTGGAAGTTTAAGAACATTCAGTTGGCCAAAATAAATAAATTTATTTTTACATTTAAGGTCGTTTGAGGATCTGTTCCTCAGAGGTCACATGGGCTTAGGAGGAGCCCCTGGTTCCTTTCTTTTACCAGTGCCATCTATGGGAAGATGAGTCAAAGGTCCTGCTCAACCATGGCTGGCTTCACTTGGAAGCATGGATGAGATATTTCCTGAGTTGACCCTCCTCTTTGTAGACTGGACACTGGTTCAAGTCCATCTCGTGGGGTCTCCATGGCCTTCCTGATCAAGAGGACAGGTGACTCACCACAGTTACAGGAAATTTTGAGAGATGTTCCATAGTCCCCCAGAACTTAGTTGGCCTTCGAGGGCAAGGAGCAAAAACTGTCCTATAAGTCCCTCTGACCAGATTAGTATAGGACTCAAAGTATGGTTGTTAAACATCCAATATGGTTAGTTCCACCAGTCTGGTACTTTTAATTACCATGTGCTATGTAGATAAGGTTTGGGTAAATAATCAAATATTCTCAGATAAACCTTGACTAGATATATATTTTGTTCCTGAAACTAGTTGACTAAACTATGACCATAGAAATTTTAAGATATTGTGTATATTATTTTTGTCTCATCCTTTATATATCATAACAGACTTACAAAGACCTTCATCACTTGCTTAATCATTTTCTTAGGCTTTCTCATTTTTTTCTATTTTGGAGAATATCTTCATTCCCATATCTTTTAACATCTTTTCCATTTTTATTTTCTCTTTTAAAAAAAATAATTATGAGACATAATAGCATTAACAAATAAAATTTCCATCTGTTGTGAGACTTCTTTTCCTGGGGATGCTAAGCAATGCTTATTACCTTTTAAGGTTCCTGGTTTACTGAGGAACCAATGAATTTACTGAGCTTACTTACCAAGATAAGTGAGGGGTTGCTGAGGTGTATGTATGACCTGAGGGTATGCACACTGGAAAGTTTTTATCCAGCATGGGTTATGCCTTCTCTTTCTAGCCTCCGCCAGATTGTATACATTAGCCATCCCCAAATCCAGGAGACTATGTATGATTAGGGACAAATTACATACAGTTGGCTGGGAAGAGTGGCTGGATATTCCAGTAAAGTTCAAGTGACACTGCTTGGCCCTCCTTTAATGAATGAGCACAACCATCAACAAGCCCAATTGTGATGTTTATCGGTCAGGCTCAGCTGAAGTCATGATGATGATAGTTATTTCATGTGGAAGAGGCAGCTGTACAGCATCACCTTATTTAAAAGGTTTTGGTGCTAGGATCCACCTATGAGGGAGAACATATGTTGTTCGTTTATCTGAGTCTGTGTTACTTCACTTATTATAACAGTTTCTAGATCCATCCATTTACCTGAAAATTTCATGATTTCATCTTTCTTTACTGCTGAGTAGAACGCCATTATAAAAATGAACCACATTTTCATTATCCACTCATCAGTTGAGGGACACTTAGGTTGCTTCCATCTCTTAGCTATTGTGAAAAGAGCAACAACAAACATGGTTGTACAAATGTCTCTACAATAGGATGAGTCCTTTGGTTGTATGCCAAGGAGTGGTATAACTGGGTCACATGGGAAAAACCTGAATTTTTAAATAAATGGCTTGCTGTATGGAAACACTAGCCCCAGAGACAGGGACTCTGCATGCTGATTGGTATTGCCACCTTGCAGACGAGCCTTCCCCACTGAGCAAGGCAGACTTGGGTCTCTGCACTGATCCTTTTTTCCTCTCTCTCTTTGTCCTAGTTTGTTCTTCATTGCTGTGACAAAACACTCTGACCAATACCAACTTGGGGAGGAAAGGGTTTATTTGTCTTACAACTCCCAGGTCGCAGTTCATCAGGGAGCCCAAGGTAGGAACTCAGGGCAGGAACCTGGAGGCAGGAGCTGGAGCACAGGCCATGGAGGAACGCTGCTTACAGGCTTGCTCTCTTGGCCCCTGCTCAGCCTGCTTTCTTATGCAACACAGGCCCACCTGCCCAGGGGTGGCACCACCCACAGTGGGCTGGGCCCTCCCACATCACTCATCAAGAAGATGCCCTTCAGACATGGCCACAGGCCAGTCCTATGGAGGCAATTTCCTGATTGAGGCTCCCTCAACCCAGGTGTGTCAAGTTGACACTAAAGCTATCCAGCACACCCTTCCTTCAATGTTCAAATGTATTTCATCTACAGAACCTTTGAGGCTGAGACTCACAGCTTTGCCTATTCTGAAACAAGTGTGAGTGCCTTCCTGTTTGTGCAATACATTTGACGGACTATTTGCTTTCTCTCCCATTGAACGTTCCCTGGATGTTAGAATCTGAGTGTCTGATGTCAATGGGAGGAAAAGTTCAAGGTCCTTCATCTCCTTCCTGTCTGTCTTGTTTGGCTTTGGTTGTCAGCTTAACACACTGGTGAAGAGGGGCCCTCAATTGAGGAATTTCCTCCATTAGACCAGAAGAGCAAGCCAGTAAAGAGTTTTCTTCTGTGGTCTCTGCTTCTGATCCTGCCTCCATACTCCTGCTCTGAGTTCCTGCCTGACTTCTCTCAAAGATGCACTGTCATTTGGAAATATAAGGTGCAATAAACCCTTACCTTCCCAAGTTGTTTTTGGTTAGAGTATTTTTATAACAGCAATAGAACAGTGCCCTGGACTCCTTTAGGCAGTCTCTCTGCTTTGGGAAAAACAAATTAACCAAGAAACACACCCCTATCAACTAGTCTTGTGTGATGTATTGAAATTCTCACAGAAAGTGATACCTGTAATGTCCTGTTCCTCAAAACTATGATAAAATCCCTTTTTTGTTTTGAGACCAGGTCTTGCTGTCTCAACCTGGTCTTGAACTTGCAATCCTGCCTCAGTTTCCTAAGTACTGGGTAGCATATGTACCACCATGCCCAACTTGATTGTCACTTTGAAACTCATCTTCCTTCCTCTTTCTTTAGGTGGAATCAGAATCTCTCACATGCCCCACCACCCAATGGATCTCTATACAGCCCAGGCTGGCTTTGAACTCACTATGCAGTCCAGGCTAGTTTCAAACTTACTGTGTTCTTTTTGCCTTGGCCTCCTGAGAGTTGGGATAACAAGTGCTCACCACCATGCCTGACTAAAATGAGTCTCTTTTGGGGGTTTATTTGTAGGTTTTGGGGTATTGATAAGTAAGAAATTCACTTTATACATATTACCCATATTAACAAGTATAGAACACACATTTAATTGGGGTTTTTTTTATACTTTTTCTGGTGATCCTTGCATTCATTCATTCAATACCTATTTTCATTAGATGTTGTGCTAAGCCTACAATGGGGAGACTGTGGGATGCCAGAAGGGCATTTTCAGTCTCTGAACATCCATTGTGGCATGAGTTACAGGCTGGTTGTCTAGTGAGCTTTGATCTGGAATGTAGAGTGCAGAGGTCATTAGGATGGCCTAAAGTGCAGAGATGCCTGCACTGTTCTGATAGAATTCACATAGAAGCTCTACCTTTTTGGGCTGTGTGATCCTAAGTAGGTTTCACCTCTCTGGACTTAGTTTTTCAGGGTTTTGTGTTCTGTAAAGTTCTTTGTAATTTTATAATTTTAGATAGTGCTTGCTATTTCACTCAAAGGATACAATAATGATGATGTCACCACCTACACTTGTGTTAATATTTTATTCCTTAAAAAAGCAGAGACAAGAAGATCTCAGCTTCAGGCTGACAAGGACATAGTAAACCTTACAAATAAGAAACTAGGTTCAGAAAGTTTAAGTGACTGTCTAAGGAACACGGAATACTCAATTTTCCTTGAGCAAAATCATCAGACTGGAAGAGTCAGGTGATTCTTAAGTTTAGTCTGGCTTCTAGTACCTTTGGAAATACAGACTTCCTGGAGGGAAGGAGTTCTTACTCTGTCCAAAGCACCAAGAAAGCATTATTTTTTCATTTGAAGGACTTGGATTTCTCACTGTGTGGTGTTACATGTTGTGCCCCTCTCATGGTTGAGACAGCCAGGGTTCAGAAAGGTTGCATCACTCATCCCAGTAAGAAGGAGAGATGAAACTAAAGTTTGTCTTCTCTTACTCTACACCACTGTCAAGAATCATGGAGTACATTCACTCATTCAGTGAGCTGTCAACAGAGCTTCCCTCAAACAGGGTGGTCTTGTCTGAATGCAGCTGATGGTCTCCATAGCCATATAGTTTCTTTGATGAACAGCACATGCCTGTTCTCATGCAGACTCATGGAGCCTGGGCTAATGTGATTGTTGCCATAGTTAATGTGATGGAGTCATACTCCAGCTATATTTTTTCACATACTAGTCACAACACTTTATAAAGGACATTAAAGCAGACTTATTTATTAGCTGGGCTTCCTCTAACTCATAAATCCATTAGACTGGATTGAACTAAAAATTACTTATTGTTAAAACATTGCTGAAATATTTCAAGATTTCTTGGGCTAACACAAACCCCAAAGTTTTGGTATATCATCTATTTTACTATTTATTTTAAATTATGTTTTTCAGAACAAAATCACTTTATTCTAGTTAACTCACAAATGAAGACATGTCACAGCTAGTTTATGGAAGCCACTCAAACACTTGCCCAGTTCCAAACCCTATGCATCTCAGTGAACTTCTAAACACTTAGAATGGCCGTTCTGAATCAATGGAGATTTGCTTAGGATTTTACACTCACTATCAATCACATTATTGTTTTTTAAAGTGGTTCTTGCTACTTCAATACCCAGAAAGTTGAACTTAATTTGTCTACTGTGAAAAAGAAAAAGAAAGTATAAGGGAGTTGAAATTATAAAAAAGTATAAATCATTTTGTCTTGCTTCCTTGTGGAAAATTGCATCATTAAGGAACCAAGCACTACTTGGAGAGTTGGAAAACTTTTTATGCCAGTGGACCTAGAAGTGCTGTGAAGTTCTGGGCCCCAACCTACAATTCCTTACAGTTTTTATAATTCCCTTCATCATTTCTTTACTGCTACAAACATTGGTGGATTTAAATTACAGTCTATCTGATTACCAGCACAAATACTTATGTAGCCCAAGACCACCAAGGGGAAATTCCTTTTGTGGTTAAGTTTAAGGCATATTTACAGAAATAGATATTGAGGAGCTGGGTTAGGACATTCTTTAACAACAGCGTTTATTGCAAGTGCCTTAGCAAATAGGTTAATTATAAACAGGTGTTCCACTAAACAGCTGTGGAATTCATTTCTCAAGACTCTGTTCTCCATTTTAGTCTTGATTCCTCTTTCAGCACAATTCTTAGTATTTGTAAAAATCACTATAAGGTGAGTACTATGTCCTAGAGCATAAAGGAATAATGAAAATAAAATCACACACACATAAAAGTAACATTAAATGCATTCGTCATGAAATTTGTTTGGTTTAATGACTGGTTAAATGTCCCCAATCAGAAACCTTTTTGTAACTGCATGATTTAAAATATATATATATTATTATTTTTATTTTATGTGTATGCGTAGATCAGCTCCATGTATGTAAGTCCTGAAATGCCCATGGTCAGAAAAGGGCATCAGATCCCCTGGAACTGGAGTTACAGATGATTGTTAGTCACCATGTGGGTGCTGGGAACTGAACCCAGGTCCTCTGAAAGAGCAGTTGGTGCTTTTAGCCGTTAAGCCATCTCTCCAGTCCCTCATCATTTCTTTTTTTCAAATGAGGACAGGAAGTTATAAGTATGCACAGTGGAAGGCTGTGGGGGAGAGGACTTTGTAGCTCTTGGTAAACTGGGTCAGCCACGTACAGCTGAGAACTGAGACAAGTTCAGTCTCATGACCAAATAAGTTTGGATGCTTATTGCAAATCAGTACAGGTGGTAGGTGCAGTGGTTAAGAGCTGAGTGCTCTTGCAGAGGACCTGGGTTCGATTAGCAGCACCTATATGGCAGCTATGAACCGTCCTTAACTCCAGTTCCAGGGGAATCCAATGCCCTCCTCTGACCTCTGTGGCATTGCATGACACGGGTGCACTCACATACATGCAGGGAATACACTCATACACATAAAATAAAAATAATAAATAGGGGTTGGGGATTTAGCTTAGTGGTAGAGTGCTTGCCTAACAAGCGCAAAGCCCTGGGTTCAGTCCTCAGCTCCAAAAAAAAAAAAATCCCACTGAATTGTTTTTCTTCAGACTTTTGAACTGTATTATTACCAAGAAAACATATTTAAGTAATTGACTCCCAGACTGGCATTGAACTCACTATGCAGTATAGACTGACTTTCAGCTTGCAGAAAAGCTCCTGCTTCCACTTCCTAAATGCTAGGATTACTGGTGTGTCATCATCACACCTGACTCTTTAAATAGGAATTTGAGGCTTAGGGAGATTTGTAAAACTGTAACTTGTGACCTTGGAATATTGTAGCAGTGGGTCATGACAGCAGCCAGTCAGCCTCTTCCCTCATTATGCAAGCCTTCTCTGCTGGCCTCTGATGGTCATCCAGTTTTTGGTTTGCTATGCCAGGGACAATGCAACTGCTGAATAACATTTGTGTTCCTATGGTAACTCAGAGTTTTGTCCAGCTTCAGGCTCATTGTTCAGGAGGCAAGTGATCATTTTTCTATAGAAGTCAGGTGGAACCAGCTATTAGTAGCTTGGACAAAGAGAATGTCAGTCAGTCAACAGGAACTGCACAACTGGAAAGCACTGCTGTTTCTTTTTGGAAATTTAGTATCTGAAATTAATAAGCTTTAAAACTTCTATTATTCTTTAAATCAATAATAATTGAAAAAACTCTTTTTCTTTCTTTTGTTTTTGTTTGTGAAGACAGGGTCTCACTGTACATCCCAGGCTGGCCTTAATTCATGGTGATTCTCCTGCCTTAGCCTCCTGAAGTCTGGGATTACAAGTGTGGGCCACCATGCCTGACTTCAGCAGCCCCTTATTTTTAATTTTTATTTATTTTATTTTTTAAAATGTTATTTATTATTTTTATTTTATTTTATTTTAAACTTAAGCTTTAATACAAAAATTCCTATCTTGACAATGATAAATGATAAAATAATGAAATTCTGTTTACTCCACCTGTACAGTTTGTACATTCTAACTTTACTTCTGTGGCTTTTAGGATTTCTCCCCACTGTGGTTACAGTGACAAGATTCCTCCAGCCCCTCAGTAATACAGTGATACTCCTATGCATGGTAGACAGTTAAAACATAAAAGTTTCAAATATGCTCTTTAACTTGACCAACATTTAGGTAATAACAGCCTTCCCCTCATTCCTGAATAAACTACTAGTTGTCCACCCTCTGGAGAGAGATGTGAAGGTTCATTGTCCAATTTTACTTGATTTTTTTGATGTATTTTGGTGAAATGAAAGCACCCAGATTGCTAAAGTATATTGTCTAACAATTCTTTCAAAGAGGGCATATCAGAAATAAACTTCTTGAATTCTTCAATATCAAAAAGTACCTTGGTTTTTCCCTTAAAACTGAATGCCAGTTTGGCTGGATAAAGGACTCTGGTTGAAAGCCTTCTTTCTGCAGAACTTCTATGATTCTGGCCCATCGACTTCTAGCATCTATGGTGCCTGGTGATAAGTCAGCTGTCATTCGGATTCTTGTTCCTCTGTAGGTTATTTCTTCTCTCTCTAGAAGCTCTTAGGATTTTCTGCTTATCACTAAATCACAAAACCTCACCAAGACGTGTCTTGGAGTGAGTCGGTATTCATCAACTGTATTGAGTATTCAATGAGTACTGAGAATCTCAAGACTCAGATCTTTAAACTCTGGAAAGTTTTCTTCAACTATTTCCTTAATCATGTCCTCTGCTCCATTCTCTTTGTCAGTGTTTTCTGGGATTCCGATCACTCTGACATGGGAGCCTCACAATCTGTCCTATCTCTTAGCCGTTCTTTATCGATCATCTCCTTGGCCAGTTGAGCTGTGTCCTCGGTCAATCCTTCCACTACATCTTCTTGATCTTCACTCTCCCTTCAGTCATGCAAGCTAAAGTATTCAGATCATCCACTGAATTCTTAATCTCTAAGACTTCCTTATTTACCATTTCTGTACATAGTCAATCTCCCCTTTCAACTCTCTAAACATACTGATCACACTTCTTCTAACGTTTTCATCAGTTTCCTGGATTAAGGCTGCTTCTTTGGCTGTTAAACTTGTTAACTTGTGAAGGAAGACTCAGGTTTGCACATGAATGCCATTTAGGATCACTGTTAGTTATCTCTAGTGATTCTGATGGTGGGGTCAAGTACAAGGTTAAACAGGGTGCTGCAACTCCTTGACTTTGGGGAATAGCAGTTCCTTCTTCCTCCGGGCACTTCACCAGCTTTTTCTTCTAAGAATCCCAGTCCAAGCAACTGAAGGCAATTTCTTTAAGTCCAAACAAGGTCTCCTTTTTCTTCTTGTGACTCAGAATCTATTACCAAACCAATGACACTTATTTCTTCAAAGTCATGTTTTGTATCTACCACAGTAAGGCCCTGAAAGGCTGAGCTCTGTTTTTCATGTAATACAGAGGCTCCTTCTCTGGCCTTCCCTGTCTCTGAGTTCTCTCCTCCCTCTTCCTCCTCTGAGGTACTTTCTTCCTCTTCCCCCATCTCTGAACCCTCTTCCTCCTCTTCCTCCAATTCTAAGGCCTCTTCTTCTCCCCCTATCTCTGAGGCCTCTTCTTCCTCTGAAGTTTCTTCTCCTGCCTCTTCTACCTCTGAGATTTCTTCATCTGCCTCTATCAAAGCCTCTCTTTTCTCCAACACAGAAGTTTCTTCTTCATGAGTCTTCACTTCCGGCCTAGCGACTTTGACCTCTTTGATGAATAGGAAGCTCAGACCGTCACTTGCTGTTCCTCTAGTTTCATGGTTTGTGTCTCCTGGAGTTTTACCCAGTATTTCCTGAATCCAAGTTCTTCCTTGATTTGTTGCTTCGTTTTGTGGAAACACATCCTTCAGTAATTCTCTCATGAAAGACTTTTTGCTGGTAAATTTTCTGAGAATTTGGAGGTCTGAAAATGTCTTTACTTCTCCATCACATTTAAATGCTAATTTAACCATGCACAGCAGCTCAGGTTCTAGACTGTTCTCTCTCAGAATGTTGAAGATGCTCACCCACTGCTTGCTGATGTCCAGTGTTGCTGCTGAGAAGTCAGGACAGCTCCTTCCTCCAGCGAGCTGTCTTCTCTGGAGACCAGCAGAACATTCTCTTTATTCTTTGAGCTCTGGTGACTTGCTTCTTCTTGGATTCTCCGGCTGGTTCATCCTCCTGATTATTCATGTTCTCTCCTTCTGGAACTTCCACACTCCCCACGACTCTGTAGCTCTGTGAGGATTTTGAACCATTACATTCTTTAGCTTTGTCCAGTTTCTTACTCGGTTTGCTCACTTTTCTTTTCACGGTCGGGTTTTCAGTATCATCATCTAGTTTAGAATTCCGCTCTTCTGTTTTCTCCACGATTTTTGGCTCTGCTGAGGCTGAATCTTTTTCATCCTGCCACTCTTTCCTGTCCTTTGAACTCCTTCAGGAATCTCACCTTTGCTAGCATTTCCTTTAGGTCAATTTTAAGGCTTTCTCTCATCTCTTCAAACAGCAAGTCTTGCATTTCCATTAAAGCATGAAACTTCTTCATCATAACTGCAGGCAAGTCTTTGTACTTTAAATCCGATTCAGGGGCTGTGTCTCTGTCTGGGGCCACCTGCTTACCCTGGGCTATTTGCCTATCTGGGTCTGTCTCCCTGTCTGGGGCCATCTGCCTATCTGGAGCTGTGTCCCTATCCAGATCTAACTGCTTTTTCTTCTGGTTCTTCAGAAACCTGGCCGTTTTTTATTGTACACCTGACATTGTGGATGCACTGGCAACACTGGAGTTTGCCTTCTCCTGGAGAGTAGTTTGTGCACACGGGTTAGACTTCAGAAATTCAAAATCCTAAAAAAAAAAAAAGTCATCTTCATTTTTTGTTTTTTTTTTTAAATCTTTTCTGGAATAGGGTCTCCTTGTAGCCCCAGCTGGTCTGGAACTCACTATGTAGAGCAGGCTGGCCTTGAACTCACAGAGGTCTGCCTGCCTCTGCCTCCGAAGTGTTGGGATTAAAGGTGTGTGCCACCACCACAGCATATTTCAGTAACTTTTTTTTTTTTTTGTCTTTTTGAGACAGGGTCTCCTTGTAGCGCCAGCTGTCCTAGAACTCACTATGTAGACCAGGCTGGCCTTGAACTCACAGAGATCCGCCTGCCTCTGCCTCCCGAGTGCTGGGACTAAAGGTGTGTGCCACCAAGCCCAGCTAGTTCAGTAACTTTTAAGAGGCCAAGTCTACAACTCCCCATCTTTGCACAAAGGAACTGGCTGTCTGAAGAGCAGGACTCAGTCCTTTGGCAGCTGTGTCTCAGTACCTGGGAAGCAGGGGATCCAGCCAGGAGGGCCACCCAAGCACAAAAACAGCTCTTATTACTTTTATTTTATGTGTGTGCATGTATTGCCTGCATGTATGTAAGTGCACCTGTGTCATGCAAATGTCCGAGGAGGACAGAAGAGGTCATCGGATCCCCTGGAACTGGAGTTCTGGACAGTTGTTAGTTGCCATGTGGGTGCTGGGATTCAAACCTCGGTCTTCTGCAAGAACAGTGTTCTTAACCACTAAGCAATCTCTCCAGCCCCCATCTTTTTATTTTTTATTTTATGTGCATGAATGTATTGCCTGCATGTATGTAAATGCACCTGTGTTATGCAATGCCCATGCAGGTCAGAATGGGGCATTGGATCCCCTGGAACTGGGAGTTATGGATGGTTGTTAGCTGCCATGTTGATGCTGGGAACTGAACCTGAGTCCTCTGCAATAGCAGCCAGTGCTCTTAACTATTGAGCCAGCTCTCCAGCCACAACAGCTACTTACCGAGTGCTTATTCTGTGCCAGACACTGTATCAGACCCAAGTCCTCCAGAGCATACCATTCATGCCCTCTACTACTCAGAAGAGATGAGCTTCTGATGCTTGAAGAACTGCCACAGCACAGGGTGGCAGGTACTGCCATAGCTTCAGGTCCATGGTTCTGCCAGTGGTGGGGTCAGAGAAGGGCTGTCATAGGATTCCTGTGAGAATTAAGTGAGTTAATGCTGACACAGAGGTTAGAAGAGTCAGGTCATAGTAAACACTCACTATTAGTTAGTATTATTTTCACTGTTGGTAATATTATTAGGAACTTATCTTTTGTTAGGGGAATTGGAGGTCCCATCTGAGTCACCATGTTACCCAGGAAATTGAGGTTCCTTTTTGGGGGGTTCTTACTCTAGTTAATAAAGAACTTAACAATGGGCTGATGTGGAAGTTTGAGGACTTTTTATTAGTGTTTGAGAGAAAAACAACAGGGTAGACAAGCTGTAAGTCTTAGCAGCTGCTCAGAGAATGGAGAGGGAGAAGAGGAAGGAAAAAGCCCTACCTTTTGCAATAGATGCGGGCAAACAGCTGAAGGGAAAACCACAAACCCAGGCATTTAATGCCACCTCTGTGTACATGTTTGCTAGAGGCTTGCAAAGTCCCGCCTGTTAAAGACTGTTCTACCTCTGCCCTCAACCTTCACTTCTGTAAACACATTTGGCTGCTTGTCTGCAAAGGAATTTCCCCTTCAGTGGTCTCGGAACACATAGGCATTTGTGCTGGTGGTCACGAGGCAATTTTAACCCACCACTGCTGTCGCAGTGAGGTACGATGCTGGAAAACCTATAAAAACTGTAAGGAACTGGGGTTTGGAGCCAAGATTTTCAGTGTTAGCTCATCTGCGTCTGCCAGACTAAATAAACGTGAGTTCTCCGACTTTCCAAGTAGGGCTTCTTTTCCTGCTGAGTGCAATTTTCCACAACACAGTCACATACTAGAAGGGGAGGGGGCACTTCAAAGAAAGTATGGAGAAGCCCAGTGTCAGGAAAAGTATGCCAAAGTTTGGTCGATATCCAAAAGAAAAGGATAGAAAGAAGGGAAAGGAAAAGCCACACTTCTGAGACGTTCTAGAAAGCGCAGGCTCCACAGCACCACAGGATGGACGAGGTTGCACCCAGGGAAGTTAAGGGGACAATTAGCTCTCCCTTAGTATGTCTGCAGACGAGCCATTTTGTCTGGGGGTTGTCACTCCAAGTGACTGATAGCCCCAGATGGATTAACTTGTTTATTCATATGTTTGTTTATTTATTTTTAAAATATTTGTTTATAAAACATTCTTTTAAAAATATTTTATTTATTATTTTTATGTATATGTGTGTATTGCCTGCATGTAGGTAAGTGCACCCATATTGTGCAATGCGCTTAGAGGACAGAAGAGGCTGTCAGAGCCCATGGAACTGGAGTTACGGACAGTTGTTAGCTGCCATGTGGGTGCTGGGATTCGAACCCAGGTCTTCTGCAAGAGCAACCGGTGTTCTTAACCACTGAGCCATCTCTTCATCCCCTCATTTATTTATTTATTATTTATTTATTTATTTATTTATTTATTTATTTATTTATACTTTGTGTGTATGAGTGTTATGCCTGTTTGTGTGTAAGTGCACCTGTGTTGTGCAGTGCCCATGGAGGACAGAAGAGGGTGTCAGATCCCCTGACCCTGGAGTTATGGATGGTTGCTGGGATTTGAACCCAAGTCTTCTGCAAGAACAGCCAGTGTTCTTAACCACTGAGCCAACTCTCCAGTCCCCATAGATGGACTGACTCTTAAAGGAGGAGACAATCGTATATAATGTTTTAGGTAGCTTAGAGTGTTGGGTCTCCACCCAGGGCCAGAGTTAGAACTTAGAGTCCAATATTTTGACCATAAGGAAATACCTTTGCCTTAAAGCCCAGACACCCTCACCTTTTTATTTGGTAATTTAAATCCTAGGGAAGGGCTTCCCTTTTTTGATATTTATTTTTATTCCTCTTTTATTTTTATTGTTTATTTATGCTGGCATAAATGTTACCAGGGAAACAGGGAAGGGTTAATCTTCTAGCTACCTAACATTTACTTTACAACTTTTTTTTTTTTTTTTGAGACAGGTCTCTCAGGCTGGCCTCAAACTTGCTGTGTTATCGAGGATGACCTCAAACTGCAGAATCTCCTGCTTCTACCTCCCAAGTACTGGGATTATAAGCATATGCCACTGTGCTTAGTTTATGTGGTATTGGGGATCCAACCTGGGGATTATTGCATGTTAGGCAAGTACCCTATCAACTGAGCTATATCCCAAGCCCTTCTTCCATCTAAGAGCATCATTCTAACAATTCTCTGCATCCTGCATCATCAGTTTCACTCTGTGGATCAGTTCTATCCATATATAGTTGTTACTCCCATTTTAGAGACAAAACAAACTCAAAGAAATGAATAGCCCCACCATTATGGGAATTTGAGGCATGGGATCCACTATGCATAGAGAAGGCACCCAAGAGACTCATGTGGAGAAATCAGGAAATGTTTATTTACACCACTGGCCTGAGATGAGCTAACGCTCTGAAGTTCTGGGTCCTGACCCACAGTTTCTCACCATTTTTGTAGGTTTCTTTGCATCGGTTACAACATTGGTGGATTTAGATTACAGTCTACATGGTTACCAGCATAGATGCTTACATGTCTTAATTCTTTCTGCAGTTAAGTGGTCAGACATATTTACAGAAGCAGATATTGAGGGCGGGGGGTTAAGACATTCTTTAACAACATCTATTGCAGGCGCCTTAGCAAATGATAATTGTAAACAAATGTTCCACTAGATAACTGGTGGTATTGTTAGAATAGCAAAATAGCCCCTTGGGGGAAGGCTGGTCAGGAGACTAGAATCTCTGGCCTGGATGAAGACCCAGTCTAGTTTTGCCAGATCACGTGGTCACAGGACTACCCCTGGAAAGGTGAGTTCGCCTTAAATCATGCTGAAGAGATGGGCAGAATACCTAGTGCTTTTAATGAGACGGTGAACTTTTCCTGCCCAGAATCCCTGCCCCTTAGTGCGTTCTTGTGGACTGAGTCACAGGCAGACAGATGACTTTCCGTAAGTTTTGCCCACTTCTCTGACTTCTTCAGAAGATAGTAATCTCCCCTTTTCTTCTTTATAACCACAGTTTCCGTAACACTTTGAGCTGCCCCAACATGTTGCATTTCTTTACTTTTTCTCTAAAGCTTCTTTCTCCTCCCCGCCATGTGGCTGATTGTCTGACATGTGTCTGTTTGACCTCCATGGTGGTTTCAAATGGGCAAGGCTTCATGGTCTTATTTTTCCTTCTCCCCTCCATTCTCCTCCTCAAGGCAGCTGCTGAGATTTACAGCTTGCCTGCCCTGAGGATTTTTTTCTTCAGTTCTAATAAAATTGTCCTAAAGCTTCTGTTTGAGTCCATTCTTAAATTCCTTTATGAATGAAACTAAGGACCCCCAGGGTGGGCCTCTTGTATCAGCAGTTGTTTCCCAAGATAGCTTTGAGGTTTTCGGCTTCTCCATTTTAGCCTTGATTCCCCTTTCAGCACAATTTTTAGTAAGCATTCATAAAACCACTATAAGGTAAATACTGTGTCCTAAAGTATAAAATCGACCACAGAACAATAAAAACAGTATCAGAAACACACAAAAGTAACACTAAATGCATGGTGTATTTCTTGTCCCCTTCACCACCAGCCTCTCCTGACCTCCTTCCTCGCTGTCTTTTCCCTTTACAGAAAACTCTGAGGCTTTTCACAGTAGCTGTCATCGCTGGTTCTTCTTGGCCTCTCCTGAGCTTGCTCTAGGCAGGATTTTTCTCCCTCTACAGTACTGACATCACTTCTTAGAGCACCATGCCCTCCACATGCCAAATCCAACACATCCTCTGGGAGCCCTCATCCATCTTTGACACAGTTATCCAGGCTCTGGGAAAGGCCCTGCTTTGAGTCCTGGACACCGTGCTCCTGATTTTGTTCTCACTTCAGTCTGTTTCCCATCTACACTGACTAGTCTTAGAGCGCCAGGCTGCACTTTTAGGTCTGGTTCCACGGCCTGAATCAGGTCATGCCTCCCACCACTCTCTCTGGAACAGAGAATTAAGAAGTACTCTGCTGAGGACTTGACAGCTGTTAATGGATGGTCCTGTCTTCTTCATGCTCTTTGTCATGTGCTCTGTGCTAAGCCAGATCACGGTGTGAAACTTACTGCCACCCTTAAAAGGTTATACAAAGCTAGACGTTTCCTTTTTTTCTGGGAACTGGTCTGAGATGCCTCAGAAAACTACTGTAGGATTTGGCCCAGAGATGAAGGGTACTTTCTGAAGACGTTCCTTTGGCCCTTTCATGTCCCTTCTGTATCTCTCCCATTCTTACTCCTTAAAAAAAAAGATATTGCTGTTTTATTTTAGTTGTATCAGTGTTCTACCTGCAGGTATGTAAGTGTACCACATGAGTGCTCAGTGCCCGAGGAGGCCAGAAGAAGATGTGAGATCCCCTGAAACTGGAGTTACAGATGGTTGTGGGTCACCAAGTGGATGCTGGTAACTGAACCTAGGTATTCTGCAAGAGCAGCAAGTGCTCTTAACTGCCAAGCCATCTCTCCAGGCCCTCATTCTTACTCTTAATGAAGCTCCTCTCCAAGCTTTAAAGGGAAGCCTCTTCTTCCCTTTGTTATAGGAAACTGAGGCAGGAGACCCACCACTCGCAGAGAACACACTCAAGAGACTCATGTGGAGAAGCTGGGAAAGTTATTTATGCTGGTGGACTTGAATTTTGAAATTTCCTTCTAAAACACTCGAGCCCTGAGTTTAGTTCCTTCACAGTTTTTATAGGTTTTCCCATATCATTCTTTTAACTGTTACAACATTGGTGGGCTTACTCACAGTCTAAGACCACTGAGGGGAAATTCCCTCTGCAGGCATGTTTGTAGGGGCAGATATGTAGGGCAGGGTTTGAAATACCCTTTAGCAACAGGGTTTATTACAGGTACCTCAGCAAGCAAGGCTGTTGCAAGCAGACGTTCCACTAGATAGCTGTGGCATTCATTTCTCAAGCTGGTCTTGAGGTCTTTTGCAGTCTCCATTTGATTTTGATTCCTCTTTCAGCACAATTCTTAGTAGCTGTAAAAATCACTATATGGTGAGGACCATGTCCTAAAGCGCAAAGTCAGCTGTGGACTGATAGAACGGTATCAGACATATACAAAGTGATATTAAATGCATGGGTATATTCCTTTCCTCTTCATCTTTAAGGCCCTATCATGTTCAGATCTCTGCACATTGTATTATTTCTGTCTAATGCTCTCCCTCCCACCTGGAGGCCTTATCATGATCTTGAGACTCTGATTATAAGAACCTTCCCGGAGGGAGTTGTATGTCATTGTACTTTGTGGACTGACAGCTGCTGTCTGCTGTTACATTTAACAACTAGGGAGTTTGGTAGAAACCTAGGCAGAAGCATTCAGGGTCATGTTTGACTCTTGTTCATTGGCAAATCTGATTGGTTGCACATATTTCCTGTTTAAATCCTCTATATTTTAGCGCATGCTGAATAGTTAGCAAAGAACCCCTGCAGTCTGCCTCACGTAACTTCATTACGCTCAGTTCTGTATTATACTCAAGAAAAACTCAAAGCTAAAGAGAAAAAAAGCTAGAGTTTTCAGAACTCACCACTCAGTAAAAAAATATTTTCCGATTAACTTACTGTAACAGTTCTATGACTGATCACTGGAGAGTTTTCACATCAGCAGTATTTGTTACCTTGTGGCGTCCTTCATAAAAGACAGCCTTTGGCCTTGGGTTATTTTGGGCCTTTGTGCTTGCTGTAAGTACACAATAAAACATGATCTGAGAAACTAAAAAAAAAAACAAATCTCCGCATGTATGACTCTCTTCTCTCTCTCTTTAATTCTCCTTCTGACATGCACAGCCTTTGTAATCGCTGTTCCCTTTTTCTAGAATGCCTTTTCTCCAAAGATTCTTCAAGAGCTTCCTCAAATGTGTCCTTCTGAGCGAGGACTTCCTTGGCCACTTATTTAAAACCTTACCCCTTCCTCCACGGGCACTCTTTTCCACACTTTCCCCTCCTTCTTAGTCGTCAGATGACTGATCCCTAGGGATAATTTATTTATTATATTTTTTGTCTGTCTCTGGATTCTTGTTGATTTTATTCACCTCAGCACGAAATAAATGCCATTAGCCTGGGTAAGGCACCTGAGTTATTCTATAGGACATGATCTCTAGTGATTCTGAGTCTCAGCTACCTGGTCAAGAGTAGCTTGACCTCCATTGAGCTTTGACATGTGGACACATCGGATTTGGTGGCAAGGGTCACGATAGCCAAAGGCGCAGGTGGCTTGTCTCTTCCAGTGGGCCAGCCAAAGCCCATGCTCAGTACCAGCCACTGGAGAAGGAATTGCTTTCCTGATGTACATCTGTTCCAGGGCTGAAAGGCCCTGAAGGGGTATAAAATACAGGGAATTAGAGCAGAGAGAGCTTCTTTCCCAGATGATTCATTTGTTCTTATGGTTACTTTGGTGTTTAAAATAAGGCAGCATCAGGGATCACTTTCTGTGGACAATCCTGGATAGCGGCTCCAGCTTCTTCCTGCCTGTTCAGTGTGGGGTGAAGTCCGTCACCTGCATGTTCCCAGAGCCGTTGGAGTTGTCATCAGGATCCCTTGCGAGTTACAAGGCCTAAATGTGTAGACTGTCTTTCACTGACTTTATCTTCGTGGGCTCTTCCCTAGAAAGGCCATCTCTTAAAAGGCACAGAAAGTGTTTAAAGTGGGAGACCTGCACACAGCATTTAGCTCTGGTAACATTTCCGCTTTGCTTATGTCAAACGAAGCCAGAGAAGCCCATCCTGATAGGGAAGGTCTCTAATCCCAGCTCTTCCAAAGAAGGATCACAAACTGACCCTGTCTCAAAATAAAAACTAAAAAGAAGGCTGGTGACAGAGAGCTTACAGAATCTGCTCAAGGCCATAGGTTCAATCCCCAGTACCACTAAATAAACAATAACAAAGCCAATCAAACCACCGCAGAAAGCCTTCTGCTGTGGGACCTCATCTAAACTTTTGATACTGTTAAGTGCCAGGCAGCCATCTAATGACTTCAACAACCTTCATGGACATTGCCTCAAAGATCATTAAACTCTGCATATAACCCCGGAAGCTCATGTGTCCATTGGCTTGGTTTAGATTCAACTGAAGGTAAGGCCATGTTTTAAGATGAGCTAGCTATGAACATCTATGGAAAAAAACCACACAATAAGATTTCAGAGGTTGTGTGTGTGCGTGTTTATGTATCTGTGGACACGTGCATATGTGAGCGTGTAGAGGTCAGAGAACAATCTTAGGTGTCATTCCCCAGGCTTTTCTACCTCTTTCTTTAGGGGTCTCTTATTGGCCTGGCACTCACATAATTAGGCTGGATGGCCAGTGAGCACTGGGCTCGCCTGTCTGTACCTCCCCAACACTGGGATTAAACCACGTGCCACATGCCATCAAACGAGGCTTTTTTTTTAATATGCTCTGGAGCTCAAACTCAGATCCTCGTGCTTGCAAGACAAGCAGTTCACAAATCCAACTTCATAGCTCAGAAGTTGCCTTTCTAAACAAAACAACCCTACTGTCTTGTTTTTATTCTTGAAATACCTAACCCTAAAGGCACCAGTCAACATCGTGAACTGCACTTGAATTACATGTGGCAGAAATTTAAAAAAGAAAAATAAGGGGCTGGAGAGATGGCGCAGCGGTTAAGAACACTGGATGTTCTTGCAGAAGACCCAGGTTCAAATCCCAGCACCCACATGGCAGCTAGCAACTGTCCATAACTCCAGTCCCAGGGGATCCGGCAGCCTCTTCTGACTGCCGTGGGCATTTCATGGCTTGAGTGCACTTACCTACATGCAGGCAATACATGCATACACAAAAAATTTAAAAAAATAAATAAAAATTTTAAAAAGTTAAAAAAAAAAACATAAGCAAAAATGACCTTTTCCATGTGGGTGAAATGCTTTTAAAAACATCTTGCACAGCAGCAACTCTCTTTTGATGGCTTGGCTTTAGTGCCTGGTGGCTTTCTGATGGTTTTTGCCGCTGCTTGTTTCCTGGTTCGGAGGGTCGAACCTAGAGCCTTGTGTTTGCTCTCTGCCGCTGAGCTATCCTCAGCCCTCTTTTCCTTGTTTATTTTGAGACAGGGTCTCAGTTGCCCAGGTTGACCTATAAATTCACCCTGTAGCTCATACAGGCCTTCAGTTTGTAATCTTCCTGCCACTGCCTTTGGTAGAGCTGGGATTAGCCAGGCTTCTGTGACCATATTTAATGTAAGCATTGAGGAAATGTCACCAGAGGTTGGCTGAAGGCTGTGTGGAATCTTACATCTGAAACACATTCCCTTTTGCATAAATAAAATATCAAAGATCTGAAATCTCCTGGCCACAGAAATCATCAGATGAGTTTCCTCCTATATACTAAATATTAATGTCACAGCTAGGATGTGGCCTCTATGATTAGATCATGACTAGAAAACTAGTGTTAAACCAACTATTTATAATCACAATAATGAAAAACTACCAATTTTTGCACTGAAATATCTATTCGTAATTAAATTTATGTTGGGTGGTCTCCAAATGTAGTGATTGTACATTAATCTCAGCCACCTAATATTTTTAGCTACTTAAAGTCCAGTGAGCTTTAATTACATGCCTCATTAGAGAGAAAAAATGCCAGCATGGTCTCCTGTCCTGCACATGTTCAATGAAGACAAACACATAGTATCATATCTGTATATTGTTTATAAAGCATATTCCAAGCACTGAACAATTTAAAAGGAGTGGGTAAAGATGAAATAAGTGATGTTTTCTAATTTTTGCTTATTAATAGAACATCATTTAATTATAACAAGAAATGTTCTGGCTGTTTTGTTTTTAAGGCATCTTGCTCATCCCTACGGTTACATGTTTTTATTAACTAATATTGAAGGCCTACTACACACTCAAAGCAAGGCTCATAATTAACTAAGGCAGAGGTCAATCCATGCTTTAAATAACTTTTAAACATTAATTTTAAACTTTGAGGGTTACCTTTCATCAGCCACAATAGGCCTCCAAGTGGCTGATCAGATGCTTGTCAGCCCTAAAGGCTGGAAGAAAAGGAGTTTGCAGATGTGACTGTCACCTGAAGTAAAACAAAAACAAAAACAAAAACAAAACAAAACAGAGAGCCAGGCGTGGTGGCACTCTCCTTTAATGCCAGCACTTCGGGAGGCAGAGGCAGGCTGATCTCTGTGAGTTCAAGTCCAGCCTGGTCTGCATAGTGAGTTCTAGGACAGCTGGGGCTACAGAGAAACCCTGTCTCAAAAAGATTAAAAAAGAGGAAGGGAGGGAGGGAGGGGAGAGAGAGAGAGAGAGAGAGAGAGAGAGAGAGAGAGAGAGAGAGAGAGAGAGAGAGAGAGAGAGAAAGAGACCTTTTCTCCAAGGAACAGTGGCATTTATTTGGGACTAGCCTTACATAGGGGATGGTGACTAGCACAGTGGGACCACACCTTCCACAGTCAGAGGGGACCAGGCAAAGTTATGTTTCTGAGTCAAAAGAGATATTTTGAAACAATAATCTTTGACCATGACTGGTGTCATGGTGAGGTTGAAGTTGTTGGGCAGATGTTCTTGTAAAGGTGTCTTCCACATCAGACTGGGTAGTATTTGCATCAGACTGGGTAGTATTTGCACAAACTTGCAATCTGGTGCAGCGTGCTTGTTACTATCAGATAACCATATGAAAGAATAACCTCCTGATTTAGTTACTCTGTTTTTTTCTAGAAGTAACACAAGTGACCCCATTTTGATTCTGACAACTTTGACATTCCTTCACATTAAGTTTCCTGTATCCACTTGATTAGATATTTATGAAATCTAAGATATGGCCATTTTGAAGATGGATAAAAGTGTATCTATCTTCCACTTAGGGAAGAAACTTCCACCTTTCCTTAGAAATACCCAAAGAACTGTAGGTGTGAACCCAGGCAAGGTAACTGTCTTGCAAGCTGATTGAGCAAATGAGATATCCGTGTCAACTGGAGCATTTAAGGTTAACTGCTTTCGTATTGATACACACAATTATAGACACAATTACTGTTATTTTCCTATACATGAGGCTTACAAAACTGAGGAGGATTATATCAGATATACTGAAACAATAATCTTTGGCTATGATGATTACAAGACCCCTGTGGTACACCAATTCTATTTAAAGAAATATTTGTTACGAAGTAATTCTAGGAAGTTCAGTAAGAGCCAGTGGGGATCATGAATGAGTGTCTCAGGTATGGCCTGGCTCCCAAACTCTAGGTGTTTCTATTATATGTCCACAAATTTGCCTTACCTGTACACAATCTGTACCTTTGTTTAATTCATATTGATATTTCTACTGACTTAGTTTTAAAACTCAGGTTTATTTTAAAAGGAAACGTTGTGCCACTGACGCATTGCAAATACCTATGTTTTGCAAATCCAGCTGTTTTTATCATGGTCTGGACGTGGTGGCTACTGCTGTCCCTGTTGTCGTGAACCTGAGGCGCACACCATACTGCAAAACACAGAAATACACAGCATCCGGTGGGAGAGGAAGGCAGAAAAGGCATTGCCCTGGCACCTCCTGAAGGGTTTCTCAGCAACCACACTGAGTCTTGGGAAGCAGGGTATGTGTCAGGCAGCCTTCTACCACCCTGGCTCAACTGGGGCGCTGTGCCTTGTGGAATATTTCACTTTATTTCTAGGAGGTATAAATCCTAATATAAGACTTCATGAGCATCCTGATATGTCCTTAAGGCAATATTAGCAGATTTGTGGCAGGACCCTTTATCACTCTAAGCTGGTCTGGATTTCCTACTAACAACTATGCTTGTCATATCCCAGTTCTTCACTCCTCTTCATCAGTATGCTTTCTATGTATGTATTCATGTAGAAAGCTACCTAAAAGCACTATGGAACAAGACAAAGGATATTAATAAATAACTGTCTCAAAGGACATTCCCTGCCTTAAAAGTGACATGGATAAATAAAGTATCTGAGGACATTATGTACTCCAAATGTCATTACTAGTGACGTCCTACTATGTATTTGCTAAAGACACTTCAAGATTTATAAAGTGCTGCACAGCAACAGGCTAGGACGCATGACAGTCTTGGAAAAGGGCAGGCTTAAAGAACTCAGTGGATGGTGGATGTTCCTGTAGACCAGTTCTGAGCTTAGGTCTCAAAAGGCCATACATGTCATACATGTTCTCTCTCTCTCTCTCTCTCTCTCTCTCTCCCCCTCTCTCTCCTCTTCCTATTCTATCCTTCTCCCCTTTCCTCACGCTTTCTCTCCTCTCTTCCTTTGCTATCCTTCCAACCCCTCTTCTAGCCCTCTCCTCCGTCCCCTCCCTCACCTGTCCCTCTCTACCATGAAAACAATCTCAGAGTAGCTTTCTGGAGGACGACATAAACTGCATGAAGCAGAGTGGTTCTAGCTCCCAATGATCTGATCATAGATGGACGAGTAAGCCCAGCAGAGATCAGTTGAAAGAGATCTGAGATCAGCCGAGTTGAGCCCAGATCAGCAGAAACACCAACCCCCGAGATCTGTGAGAATTGACTCTTACTTAAATCCACCAAACTTTGAGTTGGTTTGTTACATGGTAATATCTAACTGATACAGACTCAGAAACATAGGTTACATGCTGAGTGTTTTTGGTGGCAGAGCTGACAATGTAACCAGGCTACTTCTTATTCCTGACCATCCTATCCAACTGGTCCCATCTCCTTGTGCTCACATTGTCCTCAAAAAGTAACCTCTTGGGAGCTGAGACGGCTCAGTGGTTAAGAACAATGGCTATTCTTGCAGAAGAACTGGGTTTGAATCCCAGCACCCACATGGTGGCTAGCAACTGTCAGTTAACTCCAGTTCCAGGGATCTGACACCCAATTCTGTCCTCCATGGGCATTGAATGACACAGGCGCACTTACACATGTGCAGACATAACACTCATACACATGATACAAAGATAAATAAATAAAATCTTAAATAGTAACCTTTGGTGTGTTCTGACTACTTAGAGAGTCAGCAGCGGCCATCTGGATGCATGGAGGAGCATTCTTATGCAAAGAAGATCCATGCAAACTTTGGAGAATGGATCTCTATTTTTGAAGATACATCAAACAATCCTTGGTTGTTTGGTAACTAAGTGGCATCACCATCTGCCTGCCTTTTTTGCATGACATTTTCATAAACCCAAATGAAATTAACTGTTTCATTTTCATCTTACTATGTAGCACGAATACGCAACCCCACACATTGTCATTTAAAGGTGAGGAGATGCATGAGCTCCTGACTCCCTGATGTTTTGGTTCCCCTGCAAGGTTGGGTGGGCTGCTTGGGGGTGTCTCTCCTTCTCCCTCCGCCTCCGTCTGGTGCTTCCCGCTGACTATGGCACCAAGATGTCAACCTACAACTTATGCTAGAGACTTGGTTTCTAAGATGATGCTCATTGTCAGGCTTTGTAAGACCTTGAACAACATAGTAAGAAAGGTCACTCTTAACAATGGGGCAGTTAACATGTTAACACATGAATGAAGTTTAGTGTAAAAAGAAGCAAAAATAGTGCCTGAAATAAATTATTGGCTTATAAACATATCTATTAAATGCATCATCCCAGAGCATCAGATGTGAGGAAGACAGAGGCTAAATGCCAGCTCGGGGTTGCTAAGTCAATTATCTGGCTTGTTGCTGGTAATGAGAGGCTGCACTTGCTGGGAGTGGCCACGAAATTGCATGTTTCTCCTGTTTTGTTCTTTAATGAACCGTGGTTGACTCTAGGAATTGTTTGGATAAGTTTTCCCTTTGGTTTTGACAGAAGAGGTAATTCTCCCTACTAAAAGGAAACCTTGATATGCCTGAATATTTTTTCTGACTTCATGATTTTTCTACTGTGTTCATCAATGGCATTGATTAATAAATTTATAACATGCAATTTATGATTACCTATTAGAATTCTCCACTTTTTTCAGACTTGGCGAAAATTGCTGTTGAGTAGAATTCTGCTCAAGACTTACAATGAACAGAAAGAAAAACCTAAAAAGATGATACACTAGTTAGTATTCCCAGATAGCATTCTTGCTGCAGAAACTGGCAAATCTCACAACAAAACCCCTGGTTTGATTAGGAAGACTAATCATTACACAGTGTGGCAACACCCTCACGCGCAATCTCCGATCCACAGACCTGGCGTCCTTCCCATTTCATCTTCAGAAAGATATTTCCTGGCTGGGTTGAGAAGAATAAGTCATTAGAAGCCCTAGTAAACAATTCTGTGTAGGGTGTCCACTTGAGCAAGCAGCTGTCCTTTGAAAACTGCCTTTATTGTTTGAGGCTCCCAATTGCGCAGTCAGGAGGCTGTATAAAATCAATTAAACAGAAGATCCCTAGGTAATCAGCTCCAAGAACTGCAGCCCCAGCTGTGGTTATTTGCCAACGGTGGCAGCTCCTTTTATTCCTCTGTCACTCCTGCCCACGCTGTAGCCTTCACCTCCTGACAGCAGCACATCCCTCTCCTCTCCTCCCCTCCCCTCCCCTCAGCATCTTTTCTTACACCCTGCCTGGCTCAGCCCCTGCTGTCTCTCCCTAGTCTCCCCCTTGTTCCTGCTCTCAAGGGACTCTACCCCTGCTGGGGTAGAAGGCTGCAGTTTTGAGTTCCTCCTCATCAGCAGGTAGGAAGGGTTGAAGGACACCACAAATTGCTGCTGTTGCTATGGCAACCTGTGCTACTCCAGAAAATCTGTTGAAGAGGAAAAGCGCTTCTGATCTTTTGATGTATCTTTCCCAATCTTCTCCTTCCTTCAACTCAGGCACCTCAGAGAATCATTGCTTCTAATACCTACACCCCACCCCTGAGGAAGTCACTCACACCAAGGCCTGAACAATAGAGGCACTTTCCTGCTCTGCTTCTCTCAGCAGGCAGCTTCCTTTAATATGGCATGCATCCCTTAAAAATATTAGTCATTTACTTTGCTTGTGCATGTGCATGTGTGTGTGTGTGTGTGTGGTATAAGCATGTAATGTGTTCCTGTGGGTATGTGCATGCAGGTATGTGTGCATATGTACGCATGCGGAGGCCAGAGGTTTATGATGGGTGCTGTCTTCAATTGCGTGCCGTCTTATTTTTTCAGACAAAGTCTCTCACTGAGCTCACTGATCGGCTAGACTGGGGATCTGAACTCAAGTGCTAAAGCTGATATGTAGCAAGTACTTTACTGACTGAGCCATGGCCCTAGACCCAGGCGTGGATTCGTAAACCTAAAGAAAAACCCCCGCTGATTACAATATTTACTACTATAATTTTGTGCGCCATTGGCTGTGTGGGGGTAACTTTTTTGAAGTGAAGGATAGGAACACTTATTTGTTTATCAAGCACTTATCGAATATTTACCAAAGTGCTGAAATAAACCCTGGGGCTAAGTCAGGGCTTGGATCTCATGGTCTGGTAGAGAGGCAGCTATGCAGGTAAATACCCACAGCTGGGGCTTGATAAATGGCCATGTGATCGTGGTGTGTACAAGGGGCCGGGGAGCTAGGAATGCTCTTATATGAACACACATTACTGTGGAAGACTTCTTTTTAAAAAATATTTTATTTATTATTTTACGTGTATGACTGTATTGCCTGTATGTATGTGAGTGCACCCATGTCGTGCAATGCCACAGAGGTCAGAAGAGGGCGTCGGATTCCCCTGGAACTGAAGTTAAAAATGGTTCATAGGCATCATGTGGGTGCTGGAATTGAACCCGGGTCCTCTGCAAGAGCAGTCAGTGCTCTTAACCACTGAGCCATCTCTCCAACCTCTGTGGAAGACTTCTAAAACTTCTTTTGAACCCAGTACCTTGACTTAATCTTTTTATAGATGTTCAAAATGGTGAGTTTTATTATATTTTCTGTATATATCATTGTACTTTGCTCTATTTGATCCCCAATTCTCCTCCCCTCTGCCCCCTTCTCCTTCCTGCCCAAATAGCTCCCCAGTAATCCTTCTGGGCCTAATCCCTCTGTTGTGAAACTGGGATTATTATATAACATAAATAGAATGAACTGGGCCCTCCCTTCAGGTTTGTATGATGAAGTCCTAAGCCACAATACCTTTGTTCTAGTTTGCTTTGATAAAACACTTTAATCAAAAACAACTTGGGGAAGAAAGAATTTATTTGACTAACATGTTTGGATCACAGTTCGTCCTTGAGGGAGGCCAAGGCAGGAACGAGCCTGGAGGAAGGAACTGAAGCACAGGCCATGGAGGATCACTGCTTCCTGGCTTGTTCCTCTGACCTGTGCTCAACCTGCTTTCTTATACAACCCAGGACCACCAGCCCAGGGATAGCAGCACCCACAGTGGGCTGGGCCCCCCCACATCAACAATCAAGACAATGCCTCATAGACATGCCCACAGGTCAGTTCCATAGAGGAAATTTCTTGAAGTTCCCTTTTCCCAGGTGTGTCAGATTGACAACTGACGCTGTCCAGCACAACCCCAGACTGTGACTACATTTGCAGACAAGATCTTTAAAAGAGTAAATTTGGTTAGAATGAGATCATTAGGGTGGGCCAGTTATGACTGGTCACTTTATAAAATGAAGACTTTGGACACAGGCTTAGACAAAGACAAAGAATGTGAAGGCTCAGGGAAGACAGCCATCTACACACCAAGGGGCAGCTCCTTCTCTGACCACCCTCACTGCTGCAGACACTGCAGTGTCCAGCACTGTGAGAAAATAAGTTTGTCATGTAAGCCATCCAGTCTGTACACTTTGTAATGATAGCCCACAGAAGTACTGTAGGATTAAATAATGCAATTTACATAATAGGTAAAGAATTTGATAATACTTCTTATGTGGCAGCTCTAATTATCTATAGACATCTAGTAGGCCCTGTTTTATATAAGCACAAATTCTAACTCACTTGCATATCATTAGGTTGTTAAGGCCAGGCAATCAGTTGGATACTCTGGTTAATGGGGTCTGAGAGACCCCAATCATTCAAATATTTTTTATATTCTTTACTGATGAAAATTGAATGCTAAAAAAGTTACAGGTCCAAGAGCTTCTCTTTAATTGCAAGAGATTGGAGCTGAATGTGTGCTGCTTCTAGAAAGAAGTTTCATTTTGTTATTCTAATGTGAGCTCTGTCAAGGTTTTCTAATGATTCACTTGTTTTTTTCACAGTGGAGCACTGAAAACCCCAGTTAACATTCTGCTGGTAGACAACTGGACAAATTTAATGTGCTAGCATTCTTTATTTCCGTGAGTATGTTACAGAAAACATAGTCTTACATAAAGGCTCCATGCTGCAGAAACTCAAATTTGTTTCTGGAACTTTAATTATAATTTTTAAATATGCAAATTACTATAATTGTTTCCATTTAGTTATGAACCAGCTGCTTCAAAATAATTAATGGACAGATCGTGGAAATGCAATTAGTCAGGAAAAATATGCTCCAAACAGAAAACAGAAGAAACTGAATTCTATTTACAATTTCCTAGATTTTGTTTCTCTATTGAGTTTATGAACACTGGTACCAAACAGTAATTGCCCTTTATCATTGCCCTAGTCTGACATCTCTGCTTATTTCCCTAAAATAAAAATGTATTTAGTTTCTTTACTCCATTGAGGAGAAATATAAACCACAGAAAAAATGACCTTTATTGAGTCTTGTGTATCTGAGAGAATGCTATACTTGGAATCGTGAGTGGGGTACAGGGAAAACAATGAAGACAAGCTGCAAAGCAGTCTCAGGAGGAAGGAAAGAAGCACGGCCCTCCCTTGACACCTCCCATCACAATGTGGAGCCCTTACCTTGCCCCTAAGGCATCTGGGCTGTCTGGAGCTCAACTCCCTATCAGCTTTGGCCAATAGAAATTGCTAGAAGAAAGTGTGATTTCCAGACAAGGCATCTTCTGTTCTCAGGGTCTTACATCACTGCTCCAAGACGTGCATGTAAAGAAACAGGCGGAAAGTTTGCAGATCACAGGCCACTTGAAAAGAGAGACTCAATGGGTGGTACCATCTATTAGACATGGAATGAGGCTCTGTTATACCATCCAGCTCCCATCTCAGGTAAGACTAGGAGAGAAAAAACATACCTAAGTACAGCCCAGGCTGCTGGTCTACACAATCCAGTTAGTAAAACAGTTGCTGTTTTTTTTTTTTTAAGTGTTTTTTAAAAATTACATTTATTCAGTGTGTGTTGGTGGGGGTGGAGGTGGGGTTGTGCCATCACACACATGTGGAGGTCAGAGGACAACTTGTAAGAGTCAGTTTTTTCCTTCCACCGTGTGAGACTTGGAGATTGAATGCAGGTCATCAGCTTGGTAGCAAGCATCTTCACTTGTGAGCTGTCTTACCAGCCCAGAGAGGTGCTGTTTTAAGGTACTAAGTTTGTGCCGTGTGTGTGTGTGTGTGTGTGTGTGTGTGTGTGTGTGTGTGACCAGAGGTCAATGCTGGATGTCTCCTGTCAATCTCCACCTCATGTTTTGCAGCAAGGTTTCTCACTAAACCTGTATCTCACTGATTTGGCTACACTGGCCACACGCCACAAGGATAGTCCTTCTCCACCTCTGTAGTTCTGGAAGGACAGGTGCATGTGCTGCTGTGCCCAGCCTTGGCCTGTGTTGAGGGTTGAACCCAAGTCCCCTTGCTTTCATGATAAGCACTTTACTGACTGAGCCACGTTCCCAGGCCCAGGTACTACGTTTTGTATTTACAGCAAGATAATTGATAAAAAGCACAAAGGACATAGAAAAACACCTTACAAAATCCAGCATGTTGTGAAACAAACCAACAACTAACCACTTGACAAACCAGAAATGCAAGGAAACTCCTCATCTCAATGAAGGATGTCTATGAAAATCTCACAGTGGCACCGTAGTTACTGGTGAATGGCCAAATGCTTTCTCTTCAAAGTCATGGACAAACAAGGTTGCCCACTCTCCTTACTTCTGTTCAACGTTGTACTACACGCAAGGTAATTAGAGAAGTAAAAGAAATAAAAGCCATCCAGTTTGGAAAGGAAGAAACAATTCATCCTATTTGCAGATGACATGAACTTGTATAAAGAAAATTCTAAAGAATCCAACTAATAATTATTAGAACTAATAAGTGTGTGTCTTCACTTGTTTTGTGTGGCTATGTCAACACAAAAGCAAAACTCTCACCTCAAAGGGGATAAGAGATAGTTTATTCTGGAGCCAAATAGGAGTGACCATGGCCTGAGAACACAGATTCAGGTTTCCCCAAATTCCATGTTCCGGCGTGGTAATAGTTACATCACATTTTTATAGTAACAGAGCAAAGAAAAGTCATACATCAAGACACTTTTCAAATACATTGGAGGAGACATTCAGTAGGCGGGTCATAGCAAAGCGGGAGGGTTCTTACTATAGGTCTCGGATGTTATCCGATGACATTCTTAGCTTTTGGATTGGTGAAACCTGGTGGTCTGCTTAATCTAAAAGGTTTTTTATTTGTTAGTCACAGGGTGTTAGATCAGAAACAGAGGTAGGTAAGGAGTGGCTGTTTAGGGGGCTAAGGATGGCCCGTGATAAATGGTAATTAGACTCTGGACCTGTAACATTCCAAACTCTCCACAGCCTCCATATTGATAACCAGTTGGTCAGCCTTGCAGGAAGTTCATTCCAAGGTGCAGGAGTTCTTTTTGGGCACTTTTCTTTCACAGCTACAACAGAATACTTGAGACTTGGTAGTTTATAAAAATTAGAAGTTTTGGGCTGGAGAGATGGCTCAGCGGTTAAGAACACTGGCTGTTCTTGCAGAAGACCTGGGTTTGAATCCCAGCACCTGCATGGCCGCTAACAACTGTTCATAACTCCAGTTCCAGGAGATCCAACAGCCTCTTCTGATCTCCGCAGGCACTGCATGCCACAGGTGCACTTACCTACATGCAAGCAATACACACATACACATAAAATAAAAATAATAAATAAAAAAATTAGAAGTTTTTCCTCATAGGTCTGGAGACTGGGGAGTCCACACAGCAAAGGATTCAAGCTGATATGGTCATTCTTGCTGTGTCATATATGGTGAACAGTGTCACATGACAAGACAGTGTATCATACATGGTGGAAAGTGTCATATGACAACTTATTTCTCTACTAATTTCATCATGGGGACCCTCCTCATGACTTTTTTTGTGTGGATGTATCTATGTGTAGTGTGCATATATGTGTGTGGGTACATATGTGTATATGTGTGTGTGTATGTGCGCATGTGGAGGCTACAGGTTGACACTGAATGTCTCCCTCAATTGTTCTCTGCCTTATATATTGAGGAAGGGTCTCTCAGTTGAACCTAGAGCTCACCAATTTGGTTAGTCTAGCTAGTCACATTGCCCTGGGGATCTCCTGTCTCTGCCTCCCCAGTGCTCGGCTTACAGGTGGGCTGTCTCACCCTCTTGGGATCTGAACTCTGGCACAGCAAATGTTTTACCCACTGACACAGTTCCCCAGGCTTGACCTCATTTAATATTAATGTGATCATTAAACTCCATTGTTAACCTGATTGGATTGAGAAACACCTCAACAGATAAGCACAACTCTGGGGATGTTCTCTGTGTGATACTACTATTCCTGAGGAAACACGAACAGATGTCCACTCACCCCAGATAGGGCCCTGACAACTAACTGAAGTCCAGCTTAGTGAATCAACAAGCTCGTTGGCGTTACTTACAGGGATATGAGTGAGGGGTCTCCTACAGGAGCATGGATGACTCAAAGGCAGCTTCATTATCAAAACCCCACCCAGGATGGGTGAGAGTTCATGAAGGCCAGAACTATGGAGCTCAGCTGCAGGCAGCTCGACAGGTCTGAGAGTCCTTTCCTGTGGGGAGCTGTAGGCCCCCACCCCAGAAAACAGCAACCATTGTCTGTGAAACAGGCTGTTTGCAGGCATCAACAATTGACCCAGTTAAAGGCTAACCAGGTGGCACTGTAAAAAACGTTATTCTGACCCAAGCACTTACCGCTTTAGAGACTCCCTCATTTCTCATGGAACTGCCTAGAAAACTTCTTTGTATCACTTGTAATCATGCAGGTGTAACCTTATAATTGATTTGTGGCCTTACTATAGAATTGTGATGTTACTATGGTGTTCTGTTAATAGAATTGCTCTGCCTCAATATATTTATGAAAATTGCCCTGTTTGCTCCTGCCTCAATAGAATTGTCCCTGCCAACTTTCCCCTTTCTCTATAAAAACTGTATTTTCTCCATCAATAAATGAGACTTGATCAGAAAGCCTGTCTTGTCTCCATTCTTCGCGTCTCTTGTCCCTTTCAATCCCCGCTCCTCTCTCCAGGTTCCCACGTTGACTGTCTCGCAGGACAAGACACTTTCCAGCAGCTTGTCTGGTCTCTTTGTCCCCAGCAGTCATTACTGTTTACATAACCTTGGGGAGGGAGGGGCCTTGTGCCTCTGGTCAGTTTCAGGGACTTTCTGAAACTTCTGAGCTGTTTATTTCCTGAATCTTAATTTTTTTAATTATTTATTTTATTTTTATGTGAACAAGTGTTTTACCTGCATGCATGTAAGTGCACCTGGGCATGCTATACAGGTGGAAGTCAGAAGAGGGCATCAGATCCCTTGGAACTGGAGTTATGGACAGTTGTTAGCTGCCGTGTAGGTGCTGGTAACTGAAGCAGGTTCCTATGCAAGAACAGCCAGTGCTGTCAACCACTGAGCCATCTCTTCAGCCCCCTACTTCCTGAATCTTAATGAGCCTCTCTTTAGAATTTCTGGGAGAGGGAGAGTTGATTTATTTTTTTTGTTGTTGAGTGATGCTAGATAGGTAGTAGACCAGGTTCCAGTGCATGGACTCATACCAAGGGACATTTTGGTACAGAAACTTGACTTGATAGCCTTAACATTTATGATAATAGAAAACTGGGGGGGGTGCTAAGGGAGGTGCAGATAGGGGAGAGGTTTTCTAAATGTGATCAAGATGTGTTGTATGAAATTGTAAAAAAAAAAAAAAAAAGAATATTTAAAAAAAGAATTTAATTTGTGTTCTCTGAATGTTCTTGGGTGTGGGTTCATCTCCTGGCACCTGGTCAACCTATCTGGCATCCACCTCCAGCAGCTATCAGTTGCCAATAGTTCCTCAAGATAGGGCTGGGGCTTTTCGACCTGCCCCCTGTGGATTTTTGTGTGATTTGGACTCACAACTGGTCAACATGTAGAGAATGAGAATGTGGAGTACTTAGCCTTGAATGGGACACCTGCATTGTATCCTCTCCTCCCACAGCACAGAGATCATTGTGGAAGAAGGGTGGAAAAATTGTAAGAGTGAGAGGTGGTACATGAATACAAGGAAACCATGTTTTCTGGACACAATGGAGAAGTTGCATATATGAACCCACAGTTGAGTTAGAACTTCCCGAGTCTGAATGCAGTTTCCTCCAGGATGGAATGTTTCAACACTGAGGGCATTGCTGCACAATATATGTGAGGGTGCTCTATAGATGATCAGACCACGAGCGTTCTGACCTCATCACTGGTTCCCGAGTGGCTCCAGGCATGTCCAACCCTTTGACATTGCACCATGACCTCCTCTACAAAGTTCCCATTTGAGAACCACATGATAAAATTTTTTTTAAAAAAACCACAAAGAGAGGAACAAAAACCCTCAAGGTTTCAGTTAAGTTTATGATTTTTGCTTTGAGGCTGAATTCACAGCTACCGTTGGTTACAATGCAACCTATGTGCTACAGGTTGGACATGCATGGATCCACTGATGGCTTAAAAAATCTGAATAGATTGGGGCTGAAAAGGTGAGTCAGCAGTTAAGAACACCACATAGTGGCTAACAACCATCCATAACTCCAGTTCCAGGGGAATCTGACATCCTCTTCTGAGCTCCACATGGCATGGGTGCACTTACACACATGCAGGTAATACACTCATACACAGAAAATAAAATAAGTAAAATACTTTATAAAATCTGAATAGACTACTGAGAGGTGGTGGAACTGCAGGAGATGGGTCCTGGCTGGAGGAAGTAGATCGTTAAAAGTGTGTCCTCGGAGGGTATTCTCGTCCTGGCTCCTTCCTTTCACAGTTCTGCTGTGCTTCCTGGCCACCTTGTTCCCCCATTATGGTGGACTTAAATCTCCGAAACTACGAGATAAAATAAATCCTTCCTCTTGTAACATTTTTTCTCTCTGGTGTGATCAAAGCAATGAAAAGTCATGAAGAAGACAAGGATGCCCCCTCTCCTTACAACTGAACATTGTGCTAGAGATTCTAATGAGGATAATTAACTCCCAAAGGGACCACTTCCAAATACCATCAACAAATGTAATAGAAATTAAGCTACTAATATATGAACTTTTTGGCAGTCATATTGAAAACAGAAATGAGATTAGCAAGTAGAAAGGTTGAAGAGTGGTGTGCTGGATAGCTTTAGTGTCAACTTGACACACCTGGGTTGAGGGAGCCTCAATTGGGGAATTTCCTCTATTGTACTGGCCTGTGGCCAAGTCTGAGAGGCATCTTCTTGATGAGTGATGTGGGAGGGCCCAGCTCACTGTGGGTGGTGCCACCCCTGGGCAAGTGGGCCTGTGTTGTATAAAAAAGCAGGCTTAGCAGAGGCCAAGGGAGCAAGCCAGTAAGCAGCGTTCCTCCATGGCCTGTGCCCCAGCTCCTGCCTCCAGGTTCCTGCCCTGAGCTCCTACCTTGGGCTCCCAGATGAACTGTGATCTGGGAGATGTAAGCTAAATAAAGCCTTTCCTCCCCAAGTTGGTATTGGTTGGGGTATTTTGTCACAGCAATGGAGAAACAAACTAAGATGAGTGGTCTATGAATCCAGTCATATTTCCATACATTTGCAATGAGTAGTCAGAAAATGAAGCTTAAAAGAACAATTCTTCATCCAGCAGTAATCAGCTGCCAATAATTCTTCAACTAAGATTGTAGCCTGCTGTCCATTTCCACAGTTCTGTACTGGGTTTTAGTCTGCTTGAGTTTGCATGCTGATCTTCTTAAAGGGAGGGACTCTAGATAGGCTGACTAGACCTCAGTGGATGAACTTGAACGGAGGGATGTCTGGGGACACTAGCTTGACACGATAGGCCTTAACACAAATGACAGAATGTGTGAATTCCAGTGAGGGGGGCTATGGGAGGGTTCCAGTGGGGAAGGGGTATAAAGATGACTAAGATGTACTGTATGAAATGCACAAAAATTCAATAAAAATTAAAGTTAAAAAAGCAATTCCATTTATAATGACACCAACGAGAATAAAATATTTGTAAATAAATTTAACAAAAGAGATGCAAGACTTGTATAATAAAAACTACAAAATGAAGTAAAATAAAGATCCGAATATACAGAAATACATCCACATTCATGGATACACAACATATTTGAGAATTAGAATTTCATACATATAATGTACTTTGATCATAGCCACTTCCTATTCTTCCCTCTAATTCTCCGAGAACCACCCCTCACCTCTCCATCCCTCCAACTTCAAGCCTTTTCTTTTTAATAACCTACTGAGTCTAATTTGGGCTGCCCATATACTCATGGGGATGTGGCCATCCACTAGAACATGGTCAGTTTGCCAGGGCCACACTCTTCAAGAAAACTGACTCTCCTCCTAGCAGCCATAGGGGCTCATGAGGCCCTCCCCCCTCCATTCTGTAATGTTGACTGGCTTGATCCTGTGCAGGTTTTATACAGTGACCATAGCTGCTATGAGTTCATGAGTGCAGTGATCCTGTCACATCCAGTGTGAAAACAGCACGTTAAGATGGCATTGCCACTCAAACTGACCTACAGATTCAACACAATTCAGTATTCTAAAAGAAAACAATTTGATTCAGAATGTAGAAAATTTTAAAGAGATTTATTTATTTTATAAAAATTGATGTGGGGACTCAGCAGTTAAGAGCACTGACTGCCTATATACAGAGAACCCACAGCCAACATCATTCTAAATGGAGAAAAACTGGAAGCATTCCCATTAAAATCAGGAACAAGGCTGTCCACTATCTCCACTCCTTTTTAATATAGTGCTTGATACTCTTGCAAGAGCAATAAGACAAGAGAAGGAAATTAAAGGAGTAATCATTGGAAAAGAGGTCAAATTATTCCTTTTTTCAGATGACATGCTATTATATCTAAAAGATACCAAAAATTCCACCAGAAAACTCCTAGAAATGATTAACACTTTCAGTAAAATGACAGATTACAAAATTAACCTACAAAAGTCAGTAGCCTTTCTATATACCAATAACAAGCAATCAGAGAAAGAGCACATGGAAACACTCCCCTTCACAAT
>NW_008345000.1:727152-738690 GCF_000622305.1 Nannospalax galili
ACACTAAGCAATGCTGGGGGGATTACTATACCAGATTTTAAACTATACTACAGAGCTATAGTCATAAAAATCACATGGTACTGGCACAAAAATAAATCTGTAGATCAAGGGAACAAAACTGAAGACCCAAATATGAGTACATACAATTTCAGCCACCTGATATTTGACAAAGGGGCCAAGAACATTTACTGGAGGAAAGACAGCATCTTCAGCAAATGGTGCTGGCAAAACTGGATCTCCACCTGTAGAAGAATGAAACCAAACCCTTATCTTTCACCTTGTGCAAAAGTCACCTCCAAAATGGATCAAAGATCTCAATGTGAAGCCTGAAACTCTGAAACTGTCAGAAGAAAACATTGGTGATAACCTACAAGATATAGGTGTAGGAAAGGACTTTCTAGACATCAATTGCCCAGGAAATAAAGTAAGAATCAACAAATTAAACTAAAAAGCTTAAAAAACTAAAAAGCTCATTAAACTAAAAAGCTTCTGTACATCAAAAGAAGTAACCAAGGAAGTGAAGAGAAAACCCTCAGAGTGGGAGAAAATGTTCACCAGTGATACAGCTGACCAAGGTTTAACATCCAGAATATATAAAGAACTCAAAAAACAAAGACTCAAGACAGCAAGTACAAGTAACCCAATTAAAAGATGGGCTAAGGAGCTGAACCTAAAGTTCTCAAAAGAAGAAATAAAGATGGCTAAGAAGTATCTTAAAAGGTCTTCAACATCATTAGTAATTAGGGAAATGCAAATTTAAACCATTTTAAGATTTCATCTTACCCCAGTCAGACTGGCTAAGATCAAGAGAACAAATGATACCAGATGATGGAGAGGATGTGGGGAAAGGGGAACACTCATCCACTGCTGGTGGGGCTGCAAACTCGTACAACCCCGACAGAAAGCAGTGTGGAAAACCCTTAAGAAACTACAAATGAACCTACCATTTGACACAGTTATACACTCCTTGGCATATACCCAAGGAACTCATCGTATTGCAGACACTTTTACATCCATGTTTGTTGCTGGTCTTTTCACAGTCGCTAAGAGATGGAAGCAACCTAAGTGTCCCTCAACTGATGAGTGGATAATGAAAATGTGGTACATTTACACAGTGGCGTTTTACTCAGCAGTAAAGAAAGATGAACTCATGAAATTTGCAGGTAAACGGATGGAACTAGAAACTGTTATACTAATTGAAGCAACACAGACTCAGAAAAACAAACGATATATGTTCTTCCTCATATGTGGATCCTAACACCAAATCCTTATAAGTGAGTATGTATCCAAACATAAGTATAGGAACCAGGATAATTGAGAGAGAAGAACAGTAGGAAGCAGGCATTAATAAGGGAGAAATGGATAAAAATGGGGTTATTTAAATGGGATGGGGGAGGAAGAGTTATACAAGGAACCTTGGGGATAAAGGGAAAGAAAGAGCTCAAGAGAGGTGGGACCATAGGTGATGGGTATTATCAAGGGAGAAATGGGGAAAATGGGGACACTTTAAATGGGGAAACCATGGTGGAGGGGTTAGACAGTGAGAGAGAGAGAGAGAAGAGGAGGGATAAATAATGCCTAGCTAGTTTTAAAAGACCAGAGGGAACCATATTAGTCCAACAACCTATTGACAAATTACGCATACATCATCTCTACATGAGTCCAGGTGTAGAGCTGGAGGCTACAAAACAAGAAACAGTGCCAGACACGAGATACCTTCCATGAGTTGTTGGCCAGGGTGGTCCAAGAGACTCCCAAAATTTACTCAGGCTATTGCCACAGTATGGGGGCGCAGGGATCTCGGGGCGCCAGCTGCTAGCGTGGCGCCGGCCTCCTGCGAGCACCTGGGAAGCTGCAGGTCCTGCGGCTCATCTGCTCTGCATTGCTGGCGGGTCCCTGCTTCTCCGCGTCTCTGTGGGTCTCTGCTACCGGGGCTGGCCCGGTCGAGTTCGGCCCCAATTTCACCCATGCACTCTCTCTCTAAGTTCAGGACCCGTCAGCTGCCAGGTCACGAGGAGAGGTACAAGGCGGCTAAAGCTAGGTCTCCGTGAGTCGATGATGGGGGAATACCACCCCCCGGGGAGACTGGAACGCAGGCAGGGAGACACAGGATTCAGCTTTCCGTGTTACAGCTCTTTATTAAGTGATTCTGCTCGGCTCCAAGTCTCAGTGTCCCAGCTCTAGTTCCTAGCTCCAGCTCCAATTATTGAGGGGAAACCAGGAACTTTATACCGTGGGGGTAGTGGTAAAAGCTTTATTTACATATGGAAGTGGGCTCCTGCCAGGCTGTCAGACTGCCTGAAAATCACACAGGAAAAGCTGGCAGTTCCAGAGCCGGAGGCCATGGCTACTTCAAAAGATGAGTCAGGAAGATGCCGGGAAGGCACCCTGCTGATAAAAGGAGTCTCTGCATTCGAAGCCGAGCCCATAGGCTATCCAGACATGGAGAGACTGCTACTTTACACAACAGGGGTCCCCAACACCACAGCCCTTGATGGCCTTCCAGAACTTGAAGGTAAGACCCTACTGCTGAAGACAGAAGATACCTCAGACACAGGATTTGCAGCAATAGAGCTGCAACTGACCAGAAACCACTCCCCCTGAAGGCGGCTCTCATAGCTTTGGAGAGTACTATGAAAGTACCAAGGGAAAACATCAATGGATGATCCAGCACCAACTTCAAGATCAAATAACCACATCAGTGTCCAGCACAGCATATGTCACTGGTGTAGCAGTGGCACTCTTATCTTGAGGACAATCAACAGCTACCTAATTTCACTAAACATCCACTCAAAGGGAGGAAACTCAAGTGTGGTACTGTAAACATAACCAAATACATGTAGCTGGAGTGGTCATAGATCTTAGAGAAAACCCCAAGACTGTCACATCGCTAGATTAATGTGATTTTTCACTATGTGCAAAATACCTATCCTTATATTTACAGACAATAGCCCAGTCACCACTCATCAAAGAAGCTCATTTCACATCAGTGATTATTACCAAGTACCACAAATGGTCACACACGGACATTGTCTATGAATTGCCCAGGCCTAAGTGACACATCTACAATGCAACCTCTACACCTAAGGTTCATGGAACATAGAACAGGGATAATGAAGAGGACACTAATGAATCTCTCGGTTCTCAATAATGAAGCTCCTCATGCAGCAGAGGGCCAGGAACACAAAAGGTCACAAATAGTCAAAGTGTAGAGATTAAGAAGCTGCTGAATGCTGGTCCTTAGACAGGAACCCTTTATTAAACTTCTCCCACCCAAGGCTCAGAGACCATCACGGAAGAAGGGGCAGAAAGGTTATAAGAGCCAGGGAAGAGGTGCATGACCATATGGAAACAGAGTCCTATAAGCTCCTGGGAACCTGCTCATATGATTCTATGGCAATGGTGTCAGCATACACAGGTCTCGTGCAAACTCAGACAGACAATTACATAGCGTAGAACTGGGAAAATGAGCAATAGACCTCAATCGTATCTGAAGGAATGTTGTCAACTGATTGCTGCTGGATGAAGAAGAGCTGATCTTCCTAAAACAAGAGACTCTAGAAAGGCTGACTAGACTTAGTGGATGGACTTGCATTGGGGAACGGCTGGGGACACTGACAGCCCAGTGGGCCTTGGAAGGAATGACCAAGTATATGGGCTCCAGAGGGAGGGGGGCTGTGGGAAGGTGCCAGTGGGGATGGGCATATAAAGATGATTAAGGATTTTTAGATGTTTTGTATGAAACATACAAAAACATTAATAAAAAATTCAATTTTTTTTTTAAAAAAAGAACACTGATGCAGGACATAGATAAAATAAATCAGAACCTGATTGCAGCACCCACATTGGGTGACTCATAACCTCCTGCAGCACACTTCAGTTATAAACACCAGAAACCTATCACAATCATGACAGTGTGCGATTAGCATAAAGATAGGTGTACAGACAAGTGGAATAGAATTGAATGCTTAGAACCACTCACACTTTTGCTTGACTTTTCAATTAGGCAGAGAAAGAACAGTCTTTTCAAGAAACAGTGTTAGAAGATGTATAGCCATAGGCAAAAGGATAAAATTAGAGTCCTACCTCACACCATACACAAAAATAATTAAAAATGTGTGATAGACAAGCTAAAACTATAAATCACTTAGACAATATGGGCGAGAATTTTCATGACCTTGTATTTAAGCAATGGTGTCTTTGACACAAAGTTGAAAACACAAATGACAAAAGAGAAAATAGCTACATTGGATTTCTAAAAATCAAGCAAAAGACATTACATTTCAGATAACGTTATCAAAAAATTAAAGGAAGGCTTGGCGATGTGGCTCAGTGGTCGAGGATGTGGCTCTGTTGGGAGAGTGCTTGCCTAGAGCACATAAAGCCCTGGCTTTGATCCTTAGCACCACATACACTGGGCATGGTGGCACAAACCTGTAATCTCAGGACTTGGGAGGTGGAAGTATGAGGATCAGAATTCAAGGTCATCTTCAGCCACACAGTGTATTAAAAAAAAAGTAAAAGAAATCGAAAGGAAATCCCACAAACTGTGAGAATATATAAATACCATAAATACTTTCAAGTTACATTTTTATAAGCAGTTTGCATCAGCACATATAATGAAATTTAGAACTCAATAATAAAAAGTGAAACAACTCAATTGAAAAACAGGTGAAAGATTTTGAATACACATTTTCCAAAGAAGACATAATGTAAGGACATGGAAAGATGACCAACATCATAGATTATTAGGGAAATCAAAACCATAATGACAGGACTGAGGGACAGCCCAGTGGCAGAGTACTTTGCATGCACAAGGCCCTGAGTTTGAATCCCAATACTGAAACCCAGCAAACTCATTCCACCCACTGTAACATACCACTTCACACCCACTACTATGGATATCTTAGTATCTAGACAGACAGCAAATGCTAGGAAGAATGTGGAGGAATTGGATTCCCCATATATACCTGGTTAAAATGTAAACTAGAACAACCATTTTGGAAAACAACTCTGTACTTCCTGAAAATGTTAAAAGATGGTGTTATCAGTTCCTCTCCAAAGTATATACTCAAGAGAAATGACAACCTATGTCCATACGAAAATCTGTACATCAATGTTTTCAAAGCAGTATGAGTCATAGAAACCAGAAACTAGGAGCCACCCAAATTTCATCAGAGGATGAGCTGCAGAAGAGTTGAAAGAATAATCAAGTGAGTACTTGGAATACCTTCATCTACGTTCCCCAGTAATTAGCATTTAGCATGCGAGAAAGTCAACATTGACCTAATATTATCTGTGCTGGACAGCTTCAGTGTCAACTTGACACACCTGGGTTGAGGGAGCCTCAGTTGGGGAATTGCCTCTATTGGACTGGCCTGTGGCCATGTCTGAGGGGCATTTCTTGATGAGTGATGTGGGAGGGCCCAGCCCACTGTGGGTGGTGCCACCCCTGGGCAGGTGGGCCTGTGTTGCATAAGAAAGCAGGCTGAGCAGGGGCCAAGAGAGCAAGCCTGTAAGCAGCGTTCCTCCATGGCCTGTGCTCCAGCTCCTGACTCCAGGTTCCTGCCCTGAGTTCCTACCCTGGGCTCCCTGATGAACTGTGACCGGGGAGATGTAAGCTGAATAAACCATTTCCTCCCTATGTTGGTATTGGTCAGAGTGTTTTGTCACAGCAATGGAGAAACAAACCAGGACAGAAATTGGTACCAGAGAGAGTCACTGCTGTGACAGCCCTGACATTGGAGGATTGTGGAAGCATTGGAACTTTGGGCTGGAAAAGCCATTGAGTGCTTAGAGTTTGTTGCAGTGGAGCTTGGAACAGTTATGCTGAAAGAGTTGTGGACAATGGAGACCTGGCTTATAAAGCTTCAAAGGGAAGCAGAGAGTATCAGGGCTGTTCCTATGATATTTTGAATTAAGAATCTGTGGGTTCTGGTTGGCTGGGGCCAAAGAATCAGCTGTGATTAAGAAGAGACCAGAACCTGAAGCAAAACCTTCTTTACTGGTACAATTGATGCTGGTTAGCTGGGACTGAAAAATCAGCTGTAAGTAACAAGAGACCAGCATCACTGTGGTGAAATCTTCTGGGAGGTATTTCCTCAGGGTCAGCACACAGAGGGGACCCAAGCCTCCATCTCTAGCTGGAAGCAGGACTTGGTAATGTGTAAGAGTCTCCTATATGGTTCTGGTGTTGAAAGCGTGAAGGAAGGGGTCACAGAGAGCAGCTGAGGCTTGGCACTCTGAGAGGCCAGGAAAGGCCATAGGTGAAAGTGCAGCTTCAGTTGCAGCGAAGACCCCAGGATTGAAGGGGTCATGGAGAGAATCTGAGGTTTTGCACTGCAAGAGGCAAGAAGAGGCCATTGATGAAGGTGTAGCCTCAGTTTCAGTGGAGACTCCAGCTTTTTGGTGATGCCAGGACTGTGGGACGACCACCAAGGGCAGCAGTAGGTACGGAATGGAGCTGGCCTGGGTCTGCAAGACGAGCTGTGTGTGCTGTGGATGGCAGAGTCAGAGAAGTGGAGTTGCCAGAACCCTTTGGAGCCCAGAAGATCATGAGTGAATCCCAGATGTCCAGCCTTGAGTTACTTTGCTGGACTTAGGTTTTGCTTAGGTGTGCCTGATTCTTCCTTTTGAAATAAGACAGTACTTGTTTTGGATTTTACAGAAGCCCATAGTTAAGAGACTTTTAAAAGAGACTATGGACTTTTAAGTGTTTGGATTATTTTTATGGACTGTGGGGCTTTTAAGGTTGTACTGTCTTATACTGTAATACTAATATTAACATATCTTGGGGACAGGCATTGGACAAGTTACGGTTTAATAGTGATGTGTTTGTGTGTCAAGTTGACAAGGGGTCAGTTGTGCTGGATAGTTTTAGTGTCAACTTGACACACCTGGGTTGAGGGAGCCTCCATTGGGCCATGTCTGTGGGGCATCTTCTTGATTGTTGTGTGATGTGGGAGGGCCCAGCCCACTGTGGGTGGTGCCACCCCTGGGCAGGTGGGCCTGTGTTGCATAAGAAAGCAGGCTGAGCAGAGGCCAGGGGAGCAAGCCAATAAGCAGCACTCCTCCATGGCCTGTGCTCCAGCTCCTGCCTCCAGGTTCCTGCCTTGAGTTCCTACTCTGGGCTCCCTGATGAACTGTGACCCAGGAGATATAAGCTGAATAAACCCTTTCCTCCCCAAGTTGGTAGTGGTCAGAGTCTTTTGTCACAGCAATGGAGAATCAAACTAGAACATTATCCGAGACACAATCTATATCCATACATGTGTGATTGCTCTTCACCTCAGATCTTTGGAAAATATCTTTTTCCATTCAAGATTTTATCAGGGACTTTGCATTGTACTTGATGGTGTGACATTTGATCACTGTGTTTAGGTGGTGTGTTCCTTGTCAACTTGATGGGATTTAAACTCTCTATGGAATGTTTTAACTGAGGAGGGAAGACTCATTCTGAATGTGGGGTGGTACTATCTTCCAGGGCTGGGGTGCTGGACTGAATAAAAAGGAGAAAGTGAGCTGAGCACGAGTGTTTATTTCCATTTTCTGACACTGGATACAACATGGTGTGTGATCATGTGACCACCCACCTCACTTTTTTGCACCATGCCTTCCCTTCTGTGATAGGTGGTCTCTTCAAACTGTGAAACTCCTCTTTAACGTGCTCTTATGAAGTCTTGTTACGCTGAGAAAACGGATACAGTAAAGCAGACCCTTTTCTGTGTGGGATTAAGTGTATGTGGCCTGAACCTTTGAGACCATGTGAATCACCTGCTCCTCAAGAAGCTTTCGGTCAGTGGTTTGTCATCTTTTAATGTTCCTTGCCTGAATTAATTATTGCATGTGTGCATTAGTTTGCCCCACGTATAAAATCTTTTCATGTCACCTTATATTTTTCCTACCCACACTTGGAATCTGTCACCGTTCCCGAGAGCTCCGATTTTTCTGAAGTGGAAAATGTAATGCTGTCTTTGTATCTTACTTGCCTCATGAACCTTTCGGAATTCTTTCATGAAAGTTCATGGAGCTCTTCCTGATGTCTTTTTATATCTATATAGATGTGATGATTACTATTAGGCATCCACATGACAGGGTCTACAATCATCTAGGAGCCAGGCATACCAGGAATTGTTTACATTAGGCTAGCCTCCTGGCAGGCTTGTGAGGGATTATCTTGGTTAGGCTGATTGAAATAGGAAGACCCACCCTAAAGGAGGATGGCTCCAACTTGAGCAGGAGCATTCATATGTTCACTGCCCTCTTCTTCCTGACTGCTGGGGAAACGTGCCCAGCTGCTTCAAGCTCCTGACTCCAGGACTTCCCTGCCATGATGGAGTGTACACTTTCTCCCTTAAGTTGCTCTTGTCAGGACACTTCACACAGTATTAGGAAAAGGAGCTAAGACAGCAGCACTCCACTGTGTGGATGCATCACACTTAGGCAGCCAGTCTTCACTGCATGATGTTTATGGATGCACTTTGCTACTTCAAATAATGCCACAATGCATGAGCTTGTGTTGTGCTCTATGTGAGGAGGTGTATTTGCATAAATATCTTCAAATTTTAAATTGGTATTAGTTTTGTTAGGTGTTTTAAAGGCTCCAAAGGACTAGACCATTATGCAAACCCTCCACTGGGGGAAGCATGCCTCCTCACAGTCTCACCAACAGCTTATGTTGTCATTTGACTTTCTGCCAGTCTCATACATGAAAAACAACTTCTCTGGCTTTAATTTGCATTTATTTAATGAGAGTGTAATTGAATCTTGTGAGTGTGGATTTTCTTTTGCTATTTATTTATTTATTTATTTATTTACCTTTAAAGCATTATCTCTATGACTACTTGGCCTGCATATATGTAAGTGCACCTGTGTCATGCAGTGCCCACAGAGACCAGAAGAGGGAGTTGGATCACTGGGAACTGGGGTTACAGACAGTTGTCAGCTGCTATGTGGGTGGTAGGAACTGAACCTGGGTCCTCTGCAAGAGCAGTCAGTGCTCTTAACTGCGGAGTAATCTCTCCAGTTCCACGAGTGTGTGTGTGTGTGTGTGTGTTTCCAAACTACATGTTTATGTCTTTTGCTCCAGTTTATATAGGGTTATTAATTTTGTTTTTCCCTTGGCTTTTCTGAGCTCTGTTACATTAGAGAGACTCGCCATTTTCCTGTACTGTTTATTATCAGTATTTTTTCATAGTTTGTCATTCATCTGTTGACTTTGCTTATCGTTTTAAATTCTTTATTTAATAACCACATAATTAGAAGAAGCATTTCATTACAACAGCATTGACATATTCAATAACAATTTCCAGGGCTGAGATGCATCTCTTTGAAAGTTGGCTGTAATTTTTAGCTTACAGTTGAATTAATATAATTATACAATATTGTACTCAGTATAAACCCTATAAGACATAAAATTAAATGAGGTTTTAACCTTTAAAAAAGATCTCCATTACATTACTAAAGTACACAGTTTCATACAGATAAATTCATTTTTAATGCAATTGACACTAAGATGTTTAGACATGCATTTCTAATCTCTATATATCTAATTATTACTAGTCACAATCGATTACTTTCTGAGCTCCTTGGCATCTGAGCATAGGTATAAAGTCATCAGGTAGATTTCAATGGTAATGTTTTCCACATCTACTAATTATTAAGGAACAAATTTTTATGCTTTGAAGAATTATTTTTTTTAATTAATTTATTTTTATACTCACTTCCCAGATGGCACCCTCGCATAGCCTCCCTCCCCCCAGTAGAGCCCTTATACTCTGATATCCCTGCTACTGTCTGCTGTGTTGTTGGCAACCCAGCCATTCCCCACTACTTCCCCCTTCTGGTGAATCTAGTCAGCCTATCTAGAGGTCTTTGTTTTAGGAGCAAAAGATCTCTATTTCATTTTAGAATATATCCTTTCTTACAGAAAGAATCATTGTTTTTGCTACTAACACTGAGATGTTGGCACATGCATCTCTAATCTGTTTGTATCTGATTATTATATAATTGGTTGCACTTGGATCCTTGGCGCCCGTGTATGTCTATAAAGTCATCGGGTTGATTTCAGTGGTCATGTTTATCACCTTTACTAATTAATATAATGTAAATTTTTATGCTTCCTCCTCAAATATAATACATTTTTATAAGTTTGTTGATTTTGTTTTCTGTGTGTGTATATCACACAGAACATCCCAAACCATCTTATTCAACTATACACCCACTTCCCAGATGGCACCCTCCCATAGCCTCCCTCCCCCCACTAGAGCCCTTATACTCTGTTATCCCTGCTACTGTCTAAGCTGTGTTATCTGCTGTGGCACCCCCAGCCATTCCCCACTACTTGTCCATCTGGTGAATCTAGTCAGCCTATCTAGAGATCTTTGTTTTAGGAAGGTCAGCTGTTCCTCATCTAGCAGCAATCAGTTGTCAATATTTCTTTAGATAAGATTGGAGTCTGCTGTTTATGTTCCCAGTTCTATGCTGGGTTACTATCTGGGAGTCCCCTGGGCCACCCTGGCCAACAACTCAAAAAAAGGTATCTCCTATCTGGCATTGTTACTTGTTATGTAGCCTCTAGCTATAAGTATGGACTCTTAAAAAATAATATTGGCCCCTTTAATCTCTGGTTATACATTCCTTTTGTGTTGGAGGCCAAGCCTTAAGTGTACCCCTGCCCCAGTTTGAAACAACCAGGTGGCCTTGTAAAAACATGTTTTTCTTGCCCTGATTTTTTTCTACATTTTACTTCCTTATCTTGTGAAACCACCAGGGCTCATGACTGTAGTAGAAATTCCCCAGCAGGGCCTTGCCGCCTTCCACTCCCCCCACCTTCTCTCCACCCTTTACCTTCCCCCACCCTCCGCTTTACTATATTAACACTGTGTGAATGCTCAATAAAAGAGACTTGATCAGAATACTGTCTTGTCTCCATTTCTTCGTGCCCCCTGCCTATTCATTCCTCCAGGTTCAGTCTCGGTGCCCCACGCTGTTGCTCCGCGGAGGGCAAGGAGCAAAAACTGTCCTTTATGTCCCTCTGACCAAATTATTATAGGCCTCAAAGTATGTCAGTTAAACATCCAAGATGGTTAGTTTCACCAGTCTGGTACTTTTACTTACTTGTGTCATGTAGATAAATCTTGAGCAAAGACCAGTTGTTCTCAGATAAACCTAGATACCTAAACATATATTTCTTCATCTGCTCTGTATAATTTGTCAGTAGGTTCTTGGACTAATATGGTTCCCTCTGGTTTTTAAAACTAGCTAGGCATTATTTATCTCTTGCACTGCCTCATCCCTCCATCATGGTTTCCCCAATTAAGGTGCCTCCATTTTCCCCCTTTCTCCCTTACTAATACCCTTCTCTTATGGTCCTACCTCTCTTGAGCTCCTTCTTTCCCTTTATCCCCTAGGTTCCTTGTATACCCTTCCCTCCCCCGATCCCTTAAAGTAACACAATTTTTATCCACATCTCCCTTATTAACGCATGTTTCCTACTGTTCTTCTCTTTCAGGTTCTTTCTTTTCCTTTACCTCCCTG
>NW_008345000.1:739439-743473 GCF_000622305.1 Nannospalax galili
ATTCTGGATATTAAACCTCTGTCAGATGTGTCGCTGGTGAAGATTTTCTCCCATTCTGTGGGTTTTCTGTTTACTTCCCTGGTTGCCTCCTTTGATGTACAGAAGCTTTTTAGTTTAATGAGGTCCCATTTGTTGATTCTTGACCTTGTTTCTTGGAGCAATTGATATCTGGTTTAGAAAATCCTTTCCTACACCTATATCTTTAGGTTTTTGCCAATGTTTTCTTCTAACAGTTTCAGAGTTTCAGGCTTCACATAGAGGCCTTTGATCCATCTGGAACTGACTTTTGTGCAAGGTGAAAGATAGGGGTTTAGTTTCATTCTTCTACAGGTGGAGATCCAGTTTTGCCAGCACCATTTGCTGAACATGCTGTCTTTCCTCCAGTGAATGTTCTTGGCCCCTTTGTCAAATATCAGGTGGCTGAAATTACATGCACTCATACTTGGGTCTTCAGTTTTGTTCCATTGGTCTATGGGTCTATTTTTGTGCCAGTACATGTTGTTTTTATGACTATAGCTCTGAAGTACAGCTTAATATATGGTATAGTAATCCCCCGGCACTGCTCTTAGTGCTCAGGGTTGCTTTGGCTATCTGACGTCTTTTGCACTTCCATATGAATCTTAGGATGTTTTTTTCCAATTCTGTGAAAAATGTCATGGGGATTTTGATTGACATTGCATTGAATTTATATATGGCTTTTGTTAGGATGGTCATTTTCACAATATTAATTCTTCCTATCCATGAGCATGGGAGGTCCTTCCACCTTCTGATGTCTTCCTCAATCTCTTTCTTTAAAGATTTAAAATTTTCATCATAGAGGTGTTTAATGTCTTTGGTCAGGTTTATTTTGAGATTTTTTTTTTTTTTTGCAGCTATTGTGAAGGGGAGTGTTTCCATGTGGTCTTTCTATGATTGCTTGTTATTGGTATATAGAAAGGCTACAAAATTTTATAGGTTAATTTTGTAACCTGCCACTTTACTGAACATGTTAATTTCTAGGAGTTTTCTGGTAGAATTTTTGGCATCTCTTAGCTATAATATATCATCTGCAAAAGGGATAATTTGATCTTTTCCAATTATTACTCATTTAATTTCTTTCTCATCTTATTGCTCTTGCAAGAGTTTCTAGCACTATGTTAAAGAGAAGTGGAGATAGTGGTCAGCCTTGCCTGGTTCCTGATTTCAATGGGAATGCTTCCAGTTTTTCCTCCACTTAGAATGATGTTAGCTGTGGGTTTGTTATATACGGCTTTAATTATGTTGAAGTATGTTCCCTCTGGTCCATTTCTCTCTAGGACTTTGAACATAAATGCATGTTGAATTTTGTCAAAGGCCTTCTCTGCATGTATTGAGATGACCATGTGGTTCTTGACTTTGAGCCCATTTATCAACTTACGTATATTGAATCATCCCTGCATCTCTGGGATAAAGCCGACTTGATCTTGGTGGATGATCTTTCTGAAGTGTGTCTGTATGCAGTTTGCAAGTATCTTGTTGAGAAATTTTGCTTCTATGTTCATTAAGGATATGGGTCTATAGTTTTCTTTTTTGGCTGTATCTTTACCTGGCTTTGGTATTAGAGTGATTCTGGCTTCATAGAAGGAATCTGGAAGTATTCCCTCCATTTCTATTTTTTGAATAAATTAAATTTGGAAGTTCTCCCTCCATTTCTATCTTTTTGAGTAAATTAAGTAGTATTGGATGTAGATCTTTAAATGTCTGATAGAATTCGGCTACAAATCCATCTGGTCCTGGGCTTTTTTTAGTCAGGAGGTTTTATATTACTGTTTCAACTTCTTTTTGTGTTATGGGTCTATTTAAGATGTTAATTTCTTGGTTTAGTTTTGGTGTTTCCCATACCTTTAGATAGCCATCCATTTCTTTTAGGTTTTCAAATTTAGTAGCATATAAATTTTTAGAGTATTCCCTTATAATGTTCTGTATCTTTTTGGTGTCTGTTGTGATATTTCCCCTCTCATCTCTGATTTTGTTGATTCAGAGGTGCTTTTTCTTTCTTTTGGTTAACTGGGCTAGTGGTCTGTCAATCTGGTTTATCTTTTCAAAGAAACAGCTCTTGGAATTGTTGATTCTTTGTACTGTTTTCTTTGTTTCAATTTCATTAATTTCTGCCCTGATTTTTGTTATTTCTTCTTGTCTCCTGGGTTTGGGTTTCAAGTGTGTTGAGTTGCAATGTTAAGTCATTTATTTGTGTTCTTTCCCATTTTTTGATATAGGCACTTAGAGCTATAAACTTCCCTCTAAGAACAGTTTTCAGTGTGTCCCAGGTTTTGTTGTGTTGTATTGTCTTTTTCATTTAGTTCCAGGAATACTTTTATTTCTTTCTTAATTTCTCTTTTGACCCATTCATCATTCAGGAGTGTGTTGTTTAATCTATGTGTTCATATGGTGACTAGGGCTTCTTCCAGTGTTGATTGTAACCTTTATTGCATTGTGGTCTGATAGATGCATGGAATTATTTCAATCTTTTTGTATTTGTTGAGGTTTGTTTTGTGCTCCAGTATATGGTCGATTTTGGAGAAGGCTTCATGGGGTGCTGAGTAGAAAGTATGTCCTTTGGTGCTTGGGTGGAATACTCAGTAGATGTCTGTTTGGTCTATTTGATATATAGTATTGTTTAATTCATATATCTCTCTGTTAACTCTCTGCCCTGTTGACCTATCTACTGGTGACAGTGGGGTATTCAAGTCCCCTACTATTAATGAGTTGGGATTAATCTTGGTCTTAAAGTCCTGCCATATTGTTTTTATGAAGTTGGGTGTACCAGAGTTTGGTGAATATATGTTCATGATTGTAATATATTCTTGACTTATTGTTCCTTTGGTCAGAATGAAGTGGCCCTGTTTATCTTTTCTGATTAGTTTTAGTTTAAAGCCTATTTTGTCAGATACTAGAATAGCAATGCCTGATTTTTTCTTAGTACCATTTGCTTGGTATATTTTTTTCCATCCTTTCACTTTAAGATAGTGTCTAACCTTGAAAGTAAGATGAGTAAGATGGGTTTTGTTTCTTAATCCATTCACCTAATCTGTGTCTTTTGACTGGGGAGTTCAGTCCATTAGTGTTTGAAGTTATTAATGAAAGATGAGTATTGACTCCTGTCATTTTTATTTCTGTTTACATTCTTGATATAGCTGTACCTTTCCACAGTTATAACTTCATTGAATTTCTTTCCACAACCCCTTAGGTATAGTCATTCCTTTCCTCAGCTATTTGTATTGCTTCCAGAACTCTCTGAAGGGCTGGTTTTGTGGAAATGAATTCCTTCAGCCTATTTATGTCATGGAAGATTTTTCTTTTCCTTCAGCCTATATATGTCATGGAAGATTTTTCTTTCCTCTCCGACTGTAATAGACACTTTGGCTGGGTATAGTAATCTGGGTTAGCATCTATGGTCATTTAAAACTGGGAATACTTTTGTCCAGACTCTTCTGGATTTCATAGTTTGCACTGAAAAGTCAGCTGTAATCCTGATGGGTTTTCCTTTATATGTGACTTGTTGTTTCTCTTCTGCAGCTTTCAGTATTGTCTCTTTGTTTTGTATGTGTAGTGTTTCTACTATGATGTGCCGTGGAGAGTTTCTTTTCTGGTCCTTTTTTTCTGATCCTGTTTGTTGTTCTATATGCTTCTTGTATTTGTATGGGCATGTCTTTACTTTTGGGAAAATTTCTTCTATGATTCTGTTGAGGATCTGGTCCATGCCATTAACTTGGGTTTTTTCTCCTTCCTGTATGATCTTCCTTCAGTTCTTTGATTTCTTTGTTTGTGTGTTCTTTAAATTCACTGAATTATTTTATCAGGTTTCTAATTGTTCTTTTGAATTCCATGTCTTGTGTTATCTCTAGGGGGTTCTCATTGTACTCCTCTACAGGACTGTTGGTACTTGGTGGGGATATGTTATTTTGGTTTCTCATGTTATTATCTTTTCTCTGAGACTTTGACGTGTGGATTTCTTTCATAGTTCCTGATTTTTTGTGTGAAACTCAAGCCTTCCTTTGTTGAGTTTATGCCTGCCT
>NW_008345000.1:743670-750592 GCF_000622305.1 Nannospalax galili
TTGGTTTTTCATGTTATTATTTTTTCTCTGTGATTTTGACATGTGAATTTTTTGTAGTTTCTGATACTTGTGTGAGACTCAAGGTTTCAAGTTTAGGTCTGCTTCTTTTTGTAATCTTTATGTGCCTTTGTGGTTTACTTTTTGGGCATGAAAAGCTGGTTCATCTAAGCTTCCAGGTCTCTCTTTTGATTTTATATTGGAGTGGCCACATTGCTTTTGTCTTCAGGAGTTCCCTCAGAGGCCCAAGTCAGATGAGGATCAGATGCTCTCAGGCTTTCTCCTAAGGTCTGGATCCCTCCAGGAAAGATTTTTGCCTCAGGAATTTGGGGGTTGGATTAGCCTGGGAGTAGGGCCCAGGAAAGATGCTGGTCTAGGGCAGCTGGTGGCCATACCACCCAGAGATGCAAAGGGAGATGGGGCAGGAAGAGGCCCCAAGGGCTCCTTGGACTGCATTGAGGAACTGGGTTTGTATGGATGCAAAGGATCAAGAAGCCAAAAAGTCAGCCCCAGCATCCAGGAAAGAGCCTGGTGGATTGTGCAGCCCAGGGGAGGTGAGGGTGGAACCAGGCCCAGAGAGCTCCCTGGGACCTCGAGAAGGAACTGGGTCAGTCTGGGTGCAAGGGATCAGGAAGCAGTGGTGGTCCCAGGCCGAGTTGTCAGCCCAGGCATCCCGGAAAGAGGCTGGTGTGCCATGCAGCCCAGGGAAGCAGAGGGAGGTCAGGGCGGGACCAGCCCCAGAGGGCTCCAGGGGACCTCGAGAAGTAACTGAGTCCATCTTGATGCAAGGGATCAGGAAGCAGTGGTGGCCCCAGGCCAAGAGGTCAGCCCAAGAATCTGGGAAAGAGACTTTGCTTATCTTTTTAAAAGAAAAATTTCCCCCAAAGTTTTTATGTTTGGGAAAGATGATTTTTTTGAAAAACAAATTTTATCTAGCTTTGGGGTCATGATTACAGAGGTTCTCCTTTGGTTTGGTTATTAAAATGAAATTCCTGCATCATCATCAGGTGCATAGCCCTTTCTCCTGTGACTTTGCTAAAATTTTTTTATTAAGTACAATTATTTTATTTATTTATTTATTATTTATTTATTTATTTTTGTCTTTTTGAGACAGGGTCTCCCTGTAGCCCCAGCTGGGTTGGAACTCACTATGTAGACCAGGCTGACCTTGAACTCGGGATCTGCCTCCCGAGTGCTGGGATTAAAGGCATTCGCCACCACGCCCGGCTTGAACTTTCATGAAAGTGCCACTCCTCGTAAAGGTATTTAGGGAGACAGTACAAGCAGCTAAGATTAAATACAACTCACTATGTAGACCAGGCTGGCCTGGAACTCACAGAGATCTGCCTGCCTCTGCCGCCTGAGTGCTGGGATTAAAGGTGTGCGCCACCACGCCCGGTATTAAGTACAATTTTTAAAGATTTTTTTTCTTCTTTCAAGTATTCCAAAATAAGGAGATTTGGGGGGAGGAGTTTGCCTATTAAATTGCACTCTAAATATTTTCAATAAATGTATAATAACAGCTTAAAAATGTCACCCAAAATAGCAGCCTCGCTCTCTTGTCCCCATTTCACTTGTTTTGGTACATGAGTTAGTGTGTTTTATCTGCTGACAGTCTTAGAGATGAACCCTGAAGGCAGAAACTCTATCCTGTCTTACAATAATGATAATAATCAGTATTGTTAAAGAACATGTCATATCCCATATGCTACTTGTCCGAGTGTCAAATCTCATGACTTAAATGTCACAACATCTTTGCTACACATGTTGTTTGTTCAACTTACAGCAATGAACCTGAATGTCAGAGAGTTTTTGTATGTTCTAGGTTTGAACGTGTCTATACTTCTTCAATTAAGTAAACATCAGAATTAGTATTAGTTAATTATGTGATTTCTTTCTTTTCTTTCTTTCTTCTTTCTTTCTCTCTCTCTCTTTCTCTCTCTCTTTCTTTCTTTCTTTCTTTCTTTCTTTCTTTCTTTCTTTCTTTCTTTCTTCAATGTCTCTCTCTCTCTCTGGAAGTTTTAAACTCTATGATAAACAAGTGAGTCACTCCATAATGTCCTGCTCCACTGCTCCAGAGAAATAATATGTATGTGGTATAAAAATACTTATGTAGTTTGTATTTTAGAGGTAATGACAACCTCTGTCCACAGTCAGAAAGCAGAGGGAGATGAGCTCTTCTGTCTGTTAGCTTTTCCTTTTTTTCTTTTTTTTAAAAAAAAATATTTATTTATTAAGCACACACTTAGAGGCAGCCTTTCATTACAACAGCATTGACATATTCAATAACAATTTCCTGAGCTAAGATGCATCTCTTTCAAAATTGGCTGTAAATTTTTAGTTTTACAGTTGAATTATTACAGTTATACAATATTGTACTCAGCATAAACCCTATAAGACATAAAATTAAATAATGTTTTAACCTTTAAAAAAGATCTCCATTTCATTATTAAAATACAGTTTCATGCAGAAAAATTAATTTTAATGCAATTGATACTAAGATGTTTGCACATGCATTTCTAATCTCTATATATCTGATTATTACTAGTTACAGTTGGTTACTTTCTGAGCTCCTTGGCATCTGAGCATGGATATAAAGTCATCAGGTAGATTTCAGTGGTAATGTTTTTCACATCTACTAACTATTAAGGAGCCAATTTTTGTGCTTTGAAGAATTATTATTTTTAATCATTATTTTTAAAAGTTTTAATAACTCCATGATTAGAAGAAGCATTTCACTACAGCCTTAACATATTCACTAACACACTCCAGAGCAAAGATACAGCTCTTTCAAAAGTGTCTGTAAATTTTTAGGTTCACAATTGAATTAATACAGTTATACAATATTGAACTCAATATTGAATGAGTTTTTAACCTTTAAAAAAGATCTCCATTTCATTTTAAAATATACTGTTTTGTACAGAAAAACTCATTTTTAATGCAACTAACACTGAGATGTTGGCACATGGATCTCTAATCTGTATGTATCTGGTTGGCTCTTCCCAAGCCCATGTGACCCCTGAGGAACAGATCCTCAAACGACCTTAAGAGTAAAAATAAATTGGTTTACCTGGGCCAAACCCAAACCATCTTATTCAACTGTTCACCCACTTCCCAGATGGCACCCTCCCATAGCCTCCCTCCCCCCATTAGAGCCCTTATACTCTGTTATCCCTGCTACTGTCTGCCGTGTTGTCGGCGACCCCAGCCGTTCCCCACTACTTGTCCTTCTGGTGAATCTAGTCAGCCTATCTAGAGGTCTTTGTTTTAGGAGGGTCAGCTGTTCCTCATCTAGCAGCAATCAGTTGTCAATATTCCTTTAAATAAGATTGGGGTCTGCTGTTCATTTTCCCAGTTCTATGCTGGGTTACTATCTGGGAGTCCCTTTGGCCACCCTGGCCAACAACTCAAAGGAAGGCATCTCCTATCTGGCATTGTTGCTTGTTATGTAGCCTTTAGCTGTGTTCTTCTTTTCCTTTTATTCAGTCCAGGACTCCAGTGCACAAAGTGGGGCCACCCACATTCAGGATGTGTCATCTCTCCTGTTAAACCTCTCCTGAAACTCTCCCTGCAGATACCCTCAGAGGCGTGTCTCCTAGATGATTACAAATCCAGTCAAGTGGACAATGATTAACCTTCACAGAGATGGAAAAGAGCTGAGTGACAAAGACCTGCGCACATCCTGAGGGAGAAGAATCCAGACTGAAACAACAGCAACGCAAACCCCTGTCTTTCTGTCTCCTTCCATGTGATCTTTTGTTGCACCATAGCCTGGCTCAAGTTGGTCATGTGGTAGCAGCACTACAGGAGGGGTGGAGAACTTCCAGTGTCTGCATTGATGCCCCATGATGTCATTTTCAGCACATTTTATCAGGCAAACCGGATTACAAGTCCACCCCACATTTAGGCAAAAGGAAAGGGATCATTTTTAGTTTTTTGAGACAGGGTCTCATGTAGCCCAGGCTGTCCTTGAACTCTGATCCTCCTACCTCTTGTGACCTCTGCAGTGCTGGGCTTACCTGTGTGTACCACCATGCCAGTTTAGGAATCAAATTCAGTATGCTAGGCAAACACCCCACCAACCCAGCTATATCTCCAGCCCCAAGAGAGCATGTTCACAAAAGAGGAAATAAAGGACACTAAGGGATTTTTAAAAGTTAAAAACAATTGAAAATATAAAAAATAAAGAGAAATATGTGACTCTTGGTGGTGTTTGAATGAAATATGCTTACTGATCCCCTTTCAGGAGGGTGATGATGGAGTTACATTCTGACAAATGGAAAGGGATGCAAAATTAATGAATGCCAAAGACAGAACAGGGCAAGATGCCCTGTAGGAAGGTGTCTGTTTGTTTTTGTTTTTTGATATTTTGATTCAGGGTCTCATGTAGCCCAGGCTAGCCTCAAGCTTACTATATAGCTGAAAATGATCTTGGATTACCTATCTACCTGCCTCCACCTCTCAAGGATGGTATTTTTGAGGACAAACTGGCTGGCTGGTAGTCTAAACATGGAAGAAAGTTGCAGATGGCAAAGGCAGGGTGGGGATGGAGATGGAAGCCTAGGAAGACCGAGGAATTAAGAGACCAAGAGCCAGAAACATGATGCCTTCAAAGCACAAGCAGCCAAAGGCAGAAATAAGACAGTTAAATGCTCTGAGCGCCTACATCTGCCCAGACACAGAAGACTTCCAGGGACAGTGGAGAGGAGGGGCCATAGGTCCTGCCTGACTCAGCAGAGGAGAAACAAACAAACAAGTAGAAAAGCGAACCCAGAGAAAATATCAGAAGAAGTGTATGTCTTTGTTTATTTTCTATTCCTGTGATAAAAGGTCCAGATGAAGCAACTTCTGGGAGAAAAGGTTTGCTCCAGCTCACCATCACTGGTCACAGCCCCTCATGGCCGGGAAGTCAGAAGGAGCTTGAAGTGACTGGCCACATCATGTCTTCAGTCAGAATAAAGGAGCAATGAATGCTGTCGGCTCACTTTCTCCATATTATTCATACTTGGATCCCCTGCCCAGGGAATGATCCCACCCATGACTGAGATGGGTCTTCCCATATCAGCTAAAGCAGCTGGCCACATCCTGTGGGCAATCTGAAGGGTGTGGTGGAGGACTGCAGCTATCCAGGTTCCTTTCTCCATTTATGCAGTCCAGGATCCCAACCAGGGAGTGATGCCACCCACAGTGGGCAAACCTTCCCACCTCAGCCAGTGTAGTCCAGATAATTAACCCCCATAGGGATGCTCAGAGACTCACATCCTAGGTGATTCTAGGTCTCGTCGAGGTGACAATTCATGTTAACCATCATAGCAATGCACCTTCTTTTCCTTTTCTTTTTCCTTGATGTGATCGTTTGAGGAGCATCAGGAGATTTTTATTACTTTTTAAATTCTTTTACCTCTCAGTTTTTTGATACAGGGTTTTCCAGTCACCCCAGTTGGACTAAAACTTGCTATGTTGATGAAGCTGGCTATGTAGATCCACCTGCCCTTGCCTCCTGAGTGCTAGGGTTAAAGATATGTACCACCACGCCTGGCTGATGGGAGTCTTAATTTTTATATTGCATCAATGTCACTGCTTCTTGCCCCCACCTGCGGGGACCCTGTACAGGTAAAGCTCGAGGGGGACCACTCCCTGAAAGGAAAAATGGGCGAGAAAGAGTAGATGGAGCCCAAGCAAGTCCACTTGTCAAGGGTCGCTTTATTGTATTGCAAGCTTTCCTTACATACAGTTTGTATTTAGAAGGGGTTGAAGAAGTTGGTCAAAGGTTACAGCATTCTTATGGATATGGGAGAGGGACTGAGCAATTCAGCAACGTGACTGACCGCCAGGTGTTCCAAGAGATTACTGCATGACTCATTTTCCCAAGAACTGTTTGCAAGAGAAAGAGAAAGATAACCTTGCCATACATTCTTTCTCAAGGTTACTTGTGCAAGCAGAATTTCCTGCTTAAGTCAACTGTTTGTAGAGCTATTTTATATTTTTTGGTAATGATTGTTGTTTCTCCAGCTCCCGACATCTCACCCTTTATTAATAACTTTAGCGAAGGAAGGATCTGTCTTAGGCTATGTGGTGGGTCCCCCGAGTCGGGATTCTTGTTTCTTTTGGTAAGGCCCCTGTCTTAGGCTACACAAACTGCTTCCATGTTCAGTACCCGCAAGTTTGGGGTATGCCCCCGAATCATGGGTTTGTGCTATTCCCATCATTGAGTATCTTACAGCTGAGAGTCTGCCTCCAATCTCTGGCACCACAATATTCCCGTCATTGATCTTTTCATTAGCGACTAAAGTTCCACCAAGTATTGGGTGGGTTAGCAAGGGTGGAAAAGTCTAAGGGTGCTGAGGGGGATCCAAGGGATGTGTCATACTCACTATCCTCTGGATCTCCAAGCTGTAGCCGATAGTAGTGGATAGAGACCTTAGTGGCCGAATCAATTTGTTTTTTAATAAGGTCAGTAATCTTTCGGAACACCCATGGCCCAAAGGAAATTATGAGCAAGAACCCCACCAGGGGCCCAAGGAGAGGTAGAAAATAGGGCAGGATTCCATTCCACATGCTCCACATGGGGCTTACAAAGAGCTCTTTGCGTCTTTTTTCTAGCTCTTCTTGGTGCTTTTTGATCTGATCCCTGACGATCCCGGACTTGTTGGTATAAAAACAGCATCTTTCCTGTAAAGCTAAACAGATACCTCCCTTGTCTGCTGTTAGTAAATCAAGTCCCCGTCTATTTTGTAAGACAACCTCGGCCAGTGAGTCTACCTGGTCCTGAAGATCTTGTACAGACCGATAGACCATATTAACATCATCAATTAACTGCTGAGATAATTTGTTGTAAGTGTCTATTGCCACTCCTACACCAGCTGAGCCAGCAGCAAGTGTTCCTGAGATACCCAGTCCAATAAGCAATGGAATAAATTGGACC
>NW_008345000.1:756405-764877 GCF_000622305.1 Nannospalax galili
TCTTTGTTTAATTTTGGTAGACAAAAATCCAAGGTCTCTTTATGTTGAAAGTTCTGAAAAACTCAGAATAGAGGAGCCTACACCAACACGATAAAAGCTATATGAAGAACCTACAGCCAATATTTTTTCTCTAAAAACTCAAAGCATTTCTTGGGGGCTAGAGAGACGGCTCAGCAGTTAAAAGCACTGGATGCTCTTGCAGAGGACTCAGGTTATCCAAGGTCTCTTTATGTTGAAAGTTCTGAAAAACTCAGAATAGAGGAGCCTACACCAACACGATAAAAGCTATATGAAGAACCTACAGCCAATATTTTTTCTCTAAAACTCAAAGCATTTCTTGGGGGCTAGAGAGACGGCTCAGCAGTTAAAAGCACTGGATGCTCTTGCAGAGGACTCAGGTTCGACTGCTAGCACCCAAATGACTGCCAACAACCATCTGTAAATCCAGTTCCAGGGGAATCGGACACCCTTTTCTGACCTCCACAGGCATTGCACAAGTGTATTGCTTATATACATGCAGGCAATACACTAATATACACAAAATAAAATTAATAAATAAAATATTTTTTAAAAGCTCAAAGCTGAAAATGAGAATTAAGACAAGGGTGTTCATTTCTTCACTTCTGTTCATTATAGTCCTGGAACTGTTAGCCAGAGCAGTTAGATGAGAGAGACAAATAAAAAGAATACAAATAGGAAAGGAAGAAGTCAAAGTATCCTTATTTTCAGATCATATGATTCTATACATAGGAGACCTTAAATACTCTACCAGAAAACTCTTAGAATTGATGAACAGCTTCACCAAAGTGAAGGATATGAAACTAACATTAAAAAAAAAAAAAAAGACCCAAACCTGTAGTTTCCAATAATAAGCATGCTGGGGAAGAAATCAGGCAAACAATCCCATTCAAAATTACCTCAAAACAAATGTTTTGGAATAAACTTAACCTAGGAAACAAACAACTTCTATAATAAAACCTTCAAAACACTCAGGAGAAATTGAAGAAGACACTAGAAGATGGAGGGATCAGGACCTCCCACGCTCATGGACTGGAAGACCCAATATTGTGAAAATGGCTACCCTACCTAAAGCAATCCCAGTATTCAATGCAATCCCATCAAAATGCCAGCATTCCTCAGAGACAGGGAGGAAAAAAATCTTAAAATTCATTTGTAAGCACAAAAAACTCAGATAGCCAGAGCAACCCTGATGAAAAAGTAACACTGGAGGCATCACCACACCCGATTTCAGGTTGTACTACAGAGCCAAAGCAGCATGGTGCTGACACAGAAACAGACCACAGATCCAAGGAACTGAACAGAAGAACCACATACAAACCCACCATTTTCCTCCCAAAGATGCCAAAAATACCAACTAGAGAAAAGACAGCCTTTTCTTTTTGGTCTTTTTGAGACAGGGTCTCTCTATAGCCCCAGCTGGCCTGGAACTCACTATGTAGACCAGGCTGGCCTTGAACTCACAGAGATCCACCTGCCTCTGCCTCCCAAGTGCTGGGACTAAAGGCATGTACCACCACACCTGGCAAGACAGCCTTTTTAATAAGTGGTGCTGAGAAAACTGGATCTCCACATGTAGAAGAATGAAACTAGATCATCATCTCTCACCTTCCACAAAAATCAACTCCAAATGGATCAAACAACTTAACAAGTGGTCTAAAGCTTTGAAACTATTAGAGGAAGAATCAGAGAACACATTTTAAGACATAAGCATAGGTAAGAACTTTCTGAATGGGACTCCCGTAGTTCAGGAAATAAGGCCAGTTGTCAACTAAGGGGATCTCATGAAATTAGAAAACTTCTGTACAGCAAAAACAACAATTAGGTGAGGAGACAGCCTATAGACTAAAAGAAAATGCTTGTCTGCTATAGATCTGATAGAAGACTAATACCTAGAAAATACAGGTATTAAAGCTAAAAAAAAAAAGAAAGAAAAGAGCTAAAAAAAGAAAACCAGCAAACTCAACAAGAAAATAAAGAACCCAATGAAAACATGGGCTTAGGACCGAACATACAGTTTACAGGAAGAAAAATAAAGGGTCACTAAATCCTTAGCCATCAGGGAAACACAAACTACAATTCCTTTGAGGTTCACTCTTAACCTCTCCATAATGACTATTTCCAAGAAAACAAATGTTGGAGATGTAGAGATGGCTCAGTGGATAAGAGCACTGGCTGCTCTTGCAGAGGACCGGGGTTCGATTCCCAAACCCACATAGCAGCTAACAAACATCCTGAACTCCAGTTCCAGGGGATCTGACGCTCTCTACTGGCCTCCTGAGGCATTGTACAACACAGGTGTGCTTACATACATGCAGGCAAAACACTCATACACATAAAACAAAAATAATAAATAAAAAAAGAAGACAGGGGCTGGAGAGAGGGCTCAGTGGTTAAGAGCACTGACTGCTCTTGCAGAGGACATGGGTTCGATTCCCAGCACCCACATGGTGGCTATGAACTGTCCTTAACTCCATTTCCAGGGGAATTTGAAGCTTTCTTCTGACCTCCACAGCATTTTACAACATGGATACACTCACGTACATGCAGGCAATACACTCATACACATAAAATGAAAATAAGTAAAAATATTTAAAAAAAGACAAATGTCAACAAATGCTGAAGAGGGGAAAGAGGAACAGGTATTAGCTGCTGGTGGAGAGTAAACTGGAATAGCCACTATGGAAATCAGTGTGGAGTTTTCTCAGCTAAAAATAGAACTTCCATATGACCCAGCTGTACCAGACCTGAGCAGCTACCCAAAGGACTCTACACCCTACTACAGGGATATCTGCTCATTCCTGTTACTGCAACTCTACTCACAACAGCAAGGAAATGAATCAGCCTAAGATATCCATCAACAGATGACTGAATAATGAAAATTCATTACATATACACAATGGAATTTTCCCAGCCATAAAGAAAAATGAATTATGTATTTTGCAGGAAAATGGCAGAAAGACAGGCTCAGAAAGACAAACATCACATATTCTCTCTCATAGCTTAGCTCCTAATTTATATATATATATATATATATGGGAAATGGCAGATGTCAGGTAACTAGGCAGGGGCCCATGAGAAAGGGAAAAATTACTTTCTGCTGAAAATAACCGATTGGGTTAGTATGGGACCATTTATAAGTTCTCTTAAATCCCTATGTTCTGTTAGGAATTACTGCTTAAATTTACTTCCAGATAGGTTTCCTCTTCAGATTAGTAATGCTACTGAAAATATTGTGGTACTCAGTTTTTGCACATTTCTATACATTTAACTCTTTCTATTGACCTTAATTTTTATTTTTAATCTTTCATTAATTCTCATTATGTAAATTTAAATCTAATAAAACTATTAAAATTATAGGAAGGTGACTGCATGTAAGATCAATATACAAAAATCAGCATATTTTCTGTATTTATTTCTTTTTTAAATTTTTTAATTGAATTTTTGTGTATTTCATATAGAACATCTCAATCAATCTTAATTATCTTTATAGTCCCTTCCCCACTGGCACCCTTTATACCCACTAGGGCCCCCCACTAGAATTCATACATTCTGTCATTTGTGTTAAGGCCTAGTGTGTCAAGTTAGTGTTCACAGACATCCCTCAGTACAAGTTCATCTACTGAGGTCTAGTCAGCCTGTCTAGAGTCTCTTGTTTTAGGAAGATCGATCTTCCTCACCCAGCAATAATAAGTTGCCAATATTTCTTCAGCTAAGATTGGGGTCAGCTGTCCATTTCCCTAATTCTATGCTGGGTTTTGTATGCTTGAGTTTGCATGGGTCTTGTTGCATGCTGACACCATTGCTAAGCAGGTCCCAGGAGCCTGTAGGACTCTATTTCCATATGGTCATGCACCTCCTCTCTGGCTCTTACAATCTTTCCACCCCCTCTTCTGAAATGGTCCCTGAGCCCTGGATGGCTGTAGATTAATATAGACGTCCTGACCAAGAACCAGCATTCTGTAGACTCCTAATCTCTATACTTTGGCCATTTGTGATCTTTTGTGTTCCTGGCCCTCTGTTGCATGAGAGAGCATTTTCTGTATTTATATCTTCAGTATATACCCCAATATTTCCTCATAATAAATGAGCTTTTTGGAGACAGGGTCTCATGTATCCAAGGCTGGCCTCAACTTACTCTTGTAGTGAAGGGCAGCCTTGAACTCCAGATCCTCTAGCCCCCATCTCCCTCTAAACTGCTGAAATTACAAGGATGGCCTCTACATCTGGCTTTGGCTTTTTAAATAAGTAGACTTTAAGAAAGAAAACTCCCTCCAATAATTATAATTTGCACACCTAGGTCCCACATTGGCCTGGCTTAGTTTCTTAGTAAGGAATGTATTTGTTGTGAGAATTTATGCTTTCTATTGTACTTAACGATATTCATTGTAGGGAAAGTAAATATTTATTAACTTACCAAGGCCATAAAATAACCTTAATCTGTTGGGTGTTGTGGTACTTGGCTGAGACAGGAGCACCCAGAGTCTGTCTCAAAAAAGAACTTAATTTAAATCATAATAATCTTGACAAATACTTGCTGTCTTTATCAAGTGGTAGTAAGTGCCTTTCTTCTTTCCCCGTCTTCCTCTATCAAGATGTGCTGGTGAAGAGAGAGTTCAGAGCGTTGCTTCACAATTGCTTTCCAATGATCACTGTGTCTGTCTAGTGTAACTGTGCCTAGGGGACCATTTACTGACTTGTGCATATAATCTGTTAGGGCTGCCTATGTCAAAAGTTTTAAGTAGGGCAACTCTTATGTGAGGTCAGTAATAGCTTAGAAAAAAACACACCCTCCCTTCCAGCTTTGAACCTAAGAAGCTGTCTTTAGGTCAGTATATACGCACATGTGTGCATACATACATAAGGGCAATTTTAAGCTCTGGAGACAGTAGGAGAAGACTTGGATGAGGCAGGCCTCCAGTGCCTCTGCCTTTCAAGGGTGCACTGCCTCAGTAGCAGATCCACACAGGGCTCAGAAACATCCTCCTCAGTTCTGGTCAATTCCCAGCCCAGTTATATCCTTGGAAGCCGCTGCCTGGATGATGTAAATCTCTGACAACCAAGAGGAAGGGAAACACTCTTATAAAACAGCTGTACAGAGTCCACTTCAAGCAGTGGGGGGGAGCATGGGGGCGGTGGGAAAATTAACAGTTGCCTTGACAGCCTGAGTATTCAAGATGAGGCACTAAAAGGTACTTTCCACATTGTTAAATACAACTCCTCTTCCTGGTTCAGTTTGGATGTAACAATGGTTTATTACTATGCACAGACTACTTATCTCAATGGTTTCTCAGTGGCTTATGTGTGCAGAAGCCAATCAGAGGCATGTGGAGGCTTGTGGAGGATTTTGACCTTAATGGGTTTGACATTAAACTGGGGAATATAGCTACTAAGATGTTGAGGGACATTACATAGTAGGGACACTGTCTTTGGGAATTTGGGAGACTATACCTATGAATCATTTGGGGGTCACCTCTTTATGTGGGTGCCTTTTACATGGTGGGATGGGTTCTGTTCTCCCTGAGTTGAATGTAAGAAGTAAGGGTGGTAGAAGGGATTCCAATTGGAGCACTTGGCTCAAGTGCTGTCTTTGAGGCCTAGGGGCCTAGATGGGTGAGGTGAGTGCACTTGCTGAGGCCCTATATCTTCATGAGGAGGTCTGGGGGTGGGGGTCAAACACTGTGTCAGTTCTGCTCTGTTCATTCTCACAGACTCCTAGGACAGACAGCGTCTAGACCTTATAAATCAGAAAAGGCCGTGTAAGCCTAAGGAAGTGCTTTTCTCTAAATCCAGCAGGATCAGAGCTCCCAGTCCCCTGAGAGGCACAGGACCAGAGATTCCTGGAAGGATAAAGTTTTCTGCAATGAGAGAAAAGTAACATTAGAGTTATAAAAGTAATAACTGAGGAGACAAAGTCCCGTGAGGTGGGAAAAGGACTTTATTCAGAGCCAAGTTCCATTTCCAAATGCTTCAAAACAATGGTAGGATTGTGCATTGGCTGGCTCAGCTCCATTGCCGACCATTACCCCGTGTTTCACTTGGGGATGAGGCAGGCCTCCAGTGTCTCTGCCTTTCAAGGCAGCGCTAGGTCTGGAGCCACAGCGCCTTCAGCAGCGTGTATACTTAGCACGCATGAAGCCCTGGGTTCAATCTCCAGTACCAAAGAAAGTGGGCATGGTGGAGCAAACTGTAATGCCAGTGTTCAGGAGGTAATGGCAGGAGGATGAGAAATTCAAAGCCATCCTTGGCTCATAGGGAATTTGAGGCCAGCCTGAGCTACAGATCTTGTCTAAAAAAAGAAAAAAAGAAAAAAAAAGAAAATCAGTAGTGCTGGCCATCAAAGCTCATCCCATCAGGTGACAGGAACACAACGCAGCACCTGCCCCATGGTGAGGTGGCCTTTGGTACTGAGGTCCTTGTGACTCAGCAGTAGTTAAGGCTTAGTAAGGAAAGCTAGCTCTTTCTGATGAAGATGATTAAAGCTCTGGCCTGGGTGGAGGCCTAACATTCTAAGCTTTCCAGAATATAAACAAATGAATCCATTTGGGCCAGTCAGTCACCTGGCCAAGGGATCAACTCAGGAAAATGCAACCACTTAAGCCATGCTAGAGAGATAGGAGGAGTGATTATCCCTTCAAGGAGATAATGTACTTCTTCCCAGAATTCACACGCCCTGCTTGCTGTAGTCACTGAGTTGCCATGAGGTTCAGGGGCATCCATTCAGCCTTTGTGAGTCCTGAGTCAGAAAGGCATGCTTTTTGTATGTTTCTTCCAATGTTGCCTAGAGCTAAAACATGCTTTTTCTGATACCTTGGGCTTCCTTGCTCTCTCTAAAGCTCTCACATGTGGCTGCTTGTCCACCATGTGTCTGACCCCCATGCTGTCTTAACTCAAACAGGGTGCCTTTTTTCCCTCTGTTCTCCATTCTCCTCCTCTGGGTAGCTGCTGAGACTTGCACCTTGCCTCCTCTGGGATTTTTTTTTTTTTAACTCTGTTAAATTTTCCTCTTTGGCTTTGCTTGACTTTCAAACTTTTCCTGCCTTAAAAGTGGCTGAGAATTTGAATCTAGTCCTGCACCCCTAGCTGGCCTCACTAGCTAACTGCAGCGGATCTGCCAAAATGCCCTGTGCAATCTCCTCTGCTTCTGTCCAAGAAACCTTGGGCTTGAGCACTTTTAAAATGAACATGTCTGCTCTTGAAGGAGAAGAAGACCTGCTTAGAATCTGGTGCAGAAGACCACGTACCCCAAATCATACCTAGAGGGCCTTCCCTAAGGGTCTCAGGTCAGCTGCCCAGGCTGTCTGCATCTTCTCTGTGTCATTTCCAAGCATTGACACCCCCCTCCCCACTTCTAAGACTTTCTTTTTCTTCATAGCACAACCTGTTCACCAAACGTTCTCAGAAGAGAGGAGAGGACCAAAGGTAAATAATATGCTCATGATATTTTTATCCTGTAACAATTTAAACAATACAAAAATGCAAAATAAAATGCTGACATTTGCCCTGCTCTCTTGTCCTTCAATCCCATTCACTAGATGAAAAAACCCATCTTTAAAGGATGTCCCTGGAGCCTCCTAAACTTTCCTCTATTCAAGTATAATCTTCAGCTTTGTATATAGTTTTAGCAGAGCCAGGAGAAATGGTCTTTCAAAAGCTATCAGCAGTGTGTGCCTGTTGCTCTTTTGTTGTTGGGAAACAAAACCTTCTGTGGGCTCTTTGAAAATGCATTGACAGGGTGCTGGGCCCAGTCCACAAAGGAGAGGCTGTGAGTAAGAAGCAGCAAGGGGTTCTGCCTGAAAAAAAAAAAAAAATCAAAGGATCTCTCCAGATGGAGATTGGTCTAACCCTAGACTCCTTAAGAATCTTCAGAAAGAATCAGGGAAGTCACTAGCTTTGAGAGCCTGCCATCCTGGAAAGGTGTAGGCCTGAACTATTCTTTTGGGTATCAAAGGAAATCGGGTTCCAGGTCCCAGAAGGTGAGGCACCGGGAAAAGACAGATTACCTTCTGCACGCTGCTCTGCACCCTGAGGGGCGCCCTGTCTGTTGTGCCTTAGAATCTTCCCCTGCTTCACAAACTCATGCAGCCTCTGTGGAAAACAGTGTGGAGGACTCTTAAAAAACTAAAAATGAACCTACCGTATGACCCAGTTATACCACTCCTTGGCATATACCCAAAGGACTCATCATATTGTAGAGACACTTGTACAACCATGTTTGTTGCTGCTCTTTTCACAATAGCTAAGAGATGGAAGCAACTTAAGTGTCCCTCAACTGATGAGTGGATAATGAAAATGTGGTACATTTACACAATGAAGTTCTACTCAGCAGTAAAGAATGAAGTCATGAAATTTTCAGGTAAATGGATGGATCTAGAAACTGTTACACTAAGTGAAGTAACACAGACTCAGAAAAACAAACAACATATGTTCTCCCTCATATGTGGCTCCTAGCAC
>NW_008345000.1:765284-817968 GCF_000622305.1 Nannospalax galili
ATGATTCAAGGACTTTCTTCTCCCCTTAGAGACAAGAGTTATACAATTTGGGGGTCTTTTAGATAGACCCACTGAAGGGGTACTCCACTTGCCTCACCCTGAGTCCCTGTTCAGCATGGAAGAAGCCAGAGCGGTCTTCATCCTGATTCCCTACCGGCAATTTGGGTAACCCTTTCAGAGGATGGCGTGATAAGAATAGGAGGTAAGAATTCACTAGGCGGTTAGGGTAAAAAGACCCCAAAGAAATGTAACCAGTTTCTTGGCTAAAAGTCAAAATGTCCTTGGGCCTGTTAGCAACATACTCTGTTCCAACGGCCAAAAATGTCAAAAATATTTGGGATCTGGTATCTAATCCTTAAAAGATTTTAGGGTTACTGTTATAGTCTGATAACTGCCAAGAATTCAGCCACGAGGTAGGAAGGATTTTATTAACGGCCGGGCTGTCCCTGCACTCCAGGAGTGAATACAGAGAGCAGCCCCAAAGGGAGTCTGCAAGGACTTTTATACATACTCAGATATTTCTCAAAAACGGGAATCCAAGGGGCCAATCATCATGGCTCAAACTCAAGCACGTATTTGCATAGTCAGTAAAAGTTTAAAATTATTATCACCCCCACCCCAGAGCAAGCAAGCAAGCATGGACAGAAGCAGGTATGGCTTAGGCAACAGCTTATCTTATCTCGGTTGGACATGTGGCAGCTTCTAAGAATTCCTTGTCCCTATAGGGTGTAGGCAATTTCAGGGAAATTGGAAAATAACTAGACCAGGTCATGTAGGATGGTGAGATGGATGTCTTTTAGTCAGGGGCCTGTTCCAGTTACCTCTTCAGAGGGGGGAATGTTGGAGGGGAGGGAGTGGGCATGGATTTGGTCAAAACACCTTATATGCATGTATGAAATTCTCAATAAAGTTTTTGTAAAAATTAAAAAGAGAGAGAGAGAGAGAGAGAGACCAGTATGGGGGAGGTGAGAAGGGGTCTCCCATCCTGCCCCTGTGGTTGCCCAGGATGGAAGTCTTTGTTTTCCAGTTTTCACATTCCTGTGAGCTTTGTGGCCATATGTTACCTTCTTAATTGTCACATGTACCTTTTACTTAATTGTCACCTATGTGCTGTTTTGCCTTTTGTTTGCATTTCCCCACACATGAGTACAAAAGCCCCCCAAAACATGAAAAAAAAAAAAAAAAGAATCTTCCCCTGGTGCATACTGAGTTCATCAGAACCGTCTGAGAACATTGAGTGAGGCCCCAGTCCAGAACACAGGGGCACAGCACATTCATAGATAATAAATGGTGATCACCGGGCTGGGAAGTAAATTAACTTTGCTTCAAATGTAAATGTCCCAGCAGGAGTTGGAAGTGCATTTTAATGACCTTTTCTGGCCAAATGGAAAAACACATCAGCAGACCCAGACCAGGGCTTGTCTTCTTTTCTAGACTTTAATTTCCTCCTTTGAACAAAGGGACAATGAGGTGTCTGATAGAATAGAAATGGTTGCACAGTTGTTAAATGTGAAAAGGAAAAGATTGAGTCTTTAGAAATGTGCTCAATTTTTCCATCAACAGGAGGCCTCTACAGAAATCATCATGCACTCCACATGGGCTCTGCCTGGGTTAGCAACAGTCCTGACCTCTGGGAAACAAGACTTAAGGCTGGCTGAAGTCAGAGTGTGGGTGGGCTCCATGCTGACACACTTGGTTTCCTTTCTGGACTCGTTCTGTGACTCAGTTTCCCTCCTTTCTTCCAAGGCTGTCCTTCTCTGGGCTCTCCAGAAACCCTCACCTGTTGCTTTAATTCCTGAGGACCCCCCTACCCCACAACTACAAAGAACAGAAGTTTCAACTTGAATTTGAAACATGAATTTGAGGTTTGACTTTGCCATTTAAATGACGCTATCTTCTATTTTCCAACTGGAAAGTACTAACAGGTGACTGGTGACAGTGTTATTTGGTTGTGCCTTATGAATCCGGAGGGTATATTCATGCAGGCAGATTGCATGAATAAAAAAGCTTTCAGGTTTACAATCTCTCCTATCATGGGTGAGACTTCACACAAAAACATTTCTAGGCCTTGGAACACATATGTAAGTGATGCAGGTGAAAACAGAATTCTCTTTCAGGGTTCTATGTCTCATTCATAAAAGAATTTAAGAATGGACTCAAACAGAAGCTTTAGGTCAGTTTTATTAGAGTTTAAATAAAAATCCTCAGGGCAGGCAAACTGTGAATCTCAGCACTTGCCCAGAGGGGGAGAATGGAGGAGAGAAGGAAAAAAAGTAATGAAGCCATGTTCCTGAGAGCCGTCATGGAGGTCAGACACACCGTGGACTAGCAGCCCATGGTGGAGAGGGGAGGGGAGATTTTTAAGAAAGAATAAGAAAGAGGAGTGATAAATAATGCTTAGTGGGTGTGAAAAACCAGAGGGAAATGTAGAAAAGCCTACTGAAAACTTACACATACTATATCTGTACATGAGTCCATGTGTATAGCTGAAGGCTATGTATCAAGAAACAGTGCCAGACAGGAGAGACCTCCCTTGAGTTGTTGCCTAGGAGATTCCCAAAATCACACAGGCTATTGCCACAGCCCTTGATTGCCTCCCAGAACCTGAAGATAAGATTCTATTGCTGAAGACAGGGCATACTTCAGATACAGGACTTGGAATGATGGAATTGGAATTGACCTAGAAGCCGCCTCCCTGAAGGCTAGCTCTCATAGTTTTGGAGGATACTATGCAAGCTGCTAAGAGATTATAACCTCAACCATGACTGGCACAGCAAACTATAGTGGGGCAGTAGTGGCACTTTTGTCTTGGGGGGTAATCAACAGTTACCTAATTGGACTTAAAGCCCACTCAATGGGAGGGAACTTGTGTGGTACTGTAAACATAGCCAAATACACATGAGTGGAGAGGTCATCGATCTTAGAGAAGACACTAAGTCTGTCACATCCCTAGACAAATGCAATGTCTTACTATATGCTAAATGTGGATCCTGATATTTACAGACAAGTATGCCAGTCACCACTCATCAAAGAAGCTTCATTTGCAACCGACAGAGACTATTACAGAGTTCCACAACTGGTCACACACAGAGAATAAGTGTCTGTGAAATGCCCAACCCTTAAGTGGCAAATCTACAATGGAACCTCTACACCTAAGGCTCATGGAACATAGTGGGAAAAGGGGTACAGAGAACACTAATGCATCTCTCAACTCTCATCAATAAAGCTCCCTCATGCAGCAGAGGGCAATGAACACAAAAGATCACAAATGGCCAAAGTTTAGAGAATAAGTCTGCAGAGTGTGGGTCCTTGGACAGGACCTCTATATTAAACTCCATTCACCCACGGCTCAGGGACCATTGCAGAAGAGGGGGTGGAAAGATTGTAAGAGCCAGTGGAGAGGGTACATGATTATATGGAAACAGAGTCTTATAGGCTCCTGGTACCCTCCTCATATGAATCTATAGCAATGATGTCAGCATGCACAAGACCCATGCAAACTCAAGTAGTCAAAAGTCCAGCATAGAACTGGGGAAATGGATAGCAGGCCCCAATCTTAGCCAAAGAACTATTGGCAGATGATGACTGCTGGGTGAGGGAGAGCTGATCTTCTTAAAGAGAAGGACTCTAGGTAGACTGACTAGACCTCAGTGAATAAACTTGCACTGAGGGATGTCTGGGTACACTAACTTGACTTAACATAAATGACAAAATGCATGAAATCCAGCAGAGGGACTATGGCAGAAGCGGTATGTAACCTGAAGCTCCTCTGAAGGGCTAAAATTGATCGGGAGGTGGGTCTAGAGACCCACACTGAGCACACTGGGAAAAGGGGTGGAGCCATCGCTATATTGAACATGGGAATGGAGCTGCAAATGGCTGGCAAGCAACCGCGAGGCTGTGTGCGAAAAGCTGGCAGAGACTGTGGGCAGGATACGGATGGCGCATGTGTTCCAAATACGGAAAAGGAAAAGTCCATGGGAATTCATGCCTTTGTAAGTTGCCTCCTCCTGGATGTCATAAACTATACAAAAGCCAAAGGGGATGTGTTATGTCAGTTTTGTCAATCTGCATCAGGACTGTGAGACCCTGAGTGAGCACAGGGTCTCTCAGCAGGGAGGGGAAAATTTACTGTAACAAATTGGCACAGCCCGGCAAGATCACACTGAAAACAACAAACAGCACAAGTTTGGGAAAAGCAATGGGGTTAGTGGCACATGTAAGTTACACAGTGGATTGTAAAATATGCAACTAAAATGATGCAGGCCCTGCAGACCAGACAGACTCAGAGGGGGGAAATCCCTGGTCCATAGCCATCCTGCAAATAGCTCGTTTTTACTTGAAAAATGGGGGCTGACACCATGTGTGTCTGAAAACTTTTTAAGGATTATAGAGAGCCTAGAAAAATTTTTACAAGCCTTGGATGAAAGAGGGGAATCCAGAGAGGAGGCCTGGCCACTTTCATGAATAACTAAAGATTTGTCCACTGCAAAGGCAACAGCCTCAGGGGGAGGCTCAAAAGACTAAGGAATTACTGGCAAATCCAGTCTCTGCCTCAGAGCCTGAGAGAGAGAGAGAAAAAACCCAGGAGATTTTAACTTGCATAAGATTAGGGGACCAGGAGTCAAAGGACCCAAGAAAAAAGACAGTAATGCGAAAAGGAATGACCTAGAAATAAAAGTAGCTAAGGCTGCCCCTCAGATTCAAACTTTGATGCAAAAAGAGAAAATAGTTGACAGTACTATAACTAGGAGAAAATATTCCACACTGGAGCTGTTGGGACTAGGAAAGATTTTCAAACAAGTGATTAAAGAGCCCCTCACCATGTGACTTGTGAGGATATGGGACATGGGAGAAAATAATGTCAGTTTAAGTCCTTCAGAAGCATCACGCTGAGTTATAGAACCACCCAGCCATCCTTAAGACATAGGCTGTTTAACCTAGGCCAATACAGGGGGAAGTAGTCCCCCAGTGGAATGGCTTGTGCAAGACATTAAAGATACATGGTCATCACCATGATTATCAGGGGCTAGAGGACTATAAAAGAGAGACAGGTGTTAATGAGAGAACTAGGTATGAGAAAAGCAACATATGATGACCAGTTTGCTGGGCCAGATAGGGCTGTATTCACCAGAGACATAAAGGAAAGCTTAATTCAACTGGGACCTTGAGAATGGTATAGAACTTTAACGGTTTGGCTAAGTCCCCAGAATCTTTGTAAAGTGAGGGAGACTTTGGCTGATGTAAGTGACTCAAACCAGCATGTAAAACATATCTGTAGAATAATAGAGAAACCTAGAAAAGATATAAAAAAGACAAGATAGAATAAGTGGTCTCTTTTGATTACTTGAAGACAATATGGCATGATTTATGTTGAGCCCAAATTCCCAAAGAAAAAATTGATAGAAAACCAAATTCAGTACTAAGAGTTTCTGGAAGGATTTACAATCTGAAGAACAGTTCACAAAAGGCATTCAGAGGATAAAAACTGTCCTGGGGTGGTTAAAGATCCCCAAAGATTAAATAAGGTACATTTCTTTCCTGAGAAAGGCTATGCTAGGGGTGGAGGTAGTTTTTTCCTCCAGGGCCTCCCCCAGCAGCCAGATATGGTCAATGGAGAGGCAGCAGATATGGCTACAGCCAGGAGGCAGACCCAGGGCCTGTCTGATTCAGGGAACCAACAGGGGCAAAGGAGCAAGACAGACCCTCTGCCTCCTTAGCCTGGTGCAGGGTCAGGCAACTTGAGGCAGCAACTGCAAATATATCAAGGGTAAAAAGATACAAAGAGGTTCCATGTAAAATCCCCCAAAATGTGGAATGACTCCAAAGGGATAACTACAGAGAGTAAAGAGCTAACCAAGTTAATGCCTCTTACCCATGTTATGGTACCTAACAGAGATCTATGGAGAGGTTATGATTTCTGAAGATTTCAGAAGAGTGGACAGACTTACAGGAAGTTGCATGTCTGTGGCCTGGTGTAAAACCTCTGCACTAGGGGGCAGGGACTCCAGGTGGGAAACATTCATCACCTCATTAATGCACTAGGTATTCCACCTGTCTCTTTACCACAATTTAAGGTGACCCCTTCATCCTAGGGGGACTCCTGTGGCCAGGCAATTGACCCAGTAAAACTGGGAAGTTGGTAAAGGGAGACCCTTCATAAACCTCAAACCATAAAGCAATTCTTGCTCTGTAAGCAAGTCCATCCAAGACCCCATAAACTTTAATCATATAGTGTTTTCTTTTCCACAAACAGGTCCTGCCCTGCAAAGAAGTCCTTCTGAGACCTTTTTGGGGGCATGTGGTACCCTAAATCCTTTAACCAACTCCCATTACTCTATCTACATACACAAAGGTACTTAAGCTCCCCTGCTGGTGTGGCTACCACAGACTCCTGCTGGTCTATAGTTGCCCCTCACTGACTAATAAAAGTCAGTTTGGATTGTTGAGGTTGGTTGTTTTTTATTTCCACCTGTGAGTCTTTCAACTCCTAATTCTAATATTTAATCTGAGCGTTCTCCATTTAAAACTCCTATTCTTAACAGTTGTCTTCATCCAGACTGGTGATTTTATTGTATTTTTATTGTGTGATGGTTTGAATGAGAATGTCCCCCATAGGCTCCAAATATTTAGACATTTTGTCCTCAGTTGGTGGCACTGTTTTGGGAGGTTTTAGAAGGTGTGGCTATCCTAGAGGAAGCACGTCACTGGGGGTGGGCTTAGAGAGTTCTTAAGCCTTGCCAGATCTCCAGTTGTTCTCTCACTTCCTGTGCCTGCTTGAAGATGTAGTGCTTAGCTTTAGCTCCTCCTCCAGTCACCTCTGCCACCATACCTCCCCTCCATGATGGACTTGTGCCTCTTTGGAACCGTAAGCTCAAGTAAACTCTTCTTTCTAAAAGTTGCTTTGGTCAGTGTTTCTATCACAGCAACAGAAAAGTAACTAATAGAACCAGTTTTCTTTTAACGGGCTTTTTGTCACTGTAACATAAGAAGGTGAGATCTAATGGGCTCCCCACAGATATTCTTTTATGAGTAGGAAAACAGTGGGCAGCAATGTTACCAAATTTTTTTGTTGTTCCCAAACGGAGTCCTTTTTCCCTTTTTAGATTGTTGGAGTCAGTAACAGGACCAAACACCAACTGAGAAGCCACAGGGAACTTTATTCCTAGCCAATGGTGGGAGAAGAGGGAGCTTAACTCCCAAACAACTTCTCAGCTTGGGGTTCAGAAGAGCATGACGCGGAGTAAAATTAAGCAAGGTAGAGGCATAGACTAGAAAAGGGGTAGTTTATCATGGTACTGGGGTGTGTTTGTCCTTTAGCATGCAGGAGGCATTGTAATGAAGTTAGAGGTTATGTGGCCACTCTGGGAGATATCATAGAGCCCACCCATTTCAGCTGGCCTTTAGGCTTTCTATCCTCAAAGATAGGCAGATGGACCAAGTAGAAGTGGAAAACCCCGTAGGGTAACAGAAAGTGCCCCAGGGCAAAGCACCAGGTGGGAAAGCCAGGCCCAGTTGGCAGGTTGCACAATGCCCTTTGGCTCTGATGCTGGTTCTACTCTGCAGTTGGCTGAGCTTCAAAGGTGAAGTGTCTGAGGCTGACACTCCTGATAGGACTGTGTTGCAGGGCATCTCTGTGCCATCGTGATCACCTAGCACCTACACGGTAGAGGTTTTGAAGGGATTTCTGACAGCAGTGTGCTTTGGGCACGAGAGAGAAGGAAACTGGTTGAAGCCCCTGTGCCTTCCCCTGTCACTAACTTTGGAGACAGGTTAGAAAGCACAGGCAGCACTGTGATGCAGACTGAATCGGTCTTTGGGTACTCATCCCAGATGTTTTTGCCTTTGCTGTAATGCTGGTGCCTCCTCTTGATCCATCCCCAATTGCATTCTATGTTGTCCTGAGGCAGCATTATAAGCAATTCCTGTAGATTCAAATTGAGGCAACATGAGAAGCTTAGGGAAAGTTTAGGAGACATGGAAGGCAAAGAAGGCTTAGACCCTGGGATTTGTTTTGCATTTCTCACTGGCTGGGAGTAAAAAATGTTGACATGAGTAACAAAAACCACTCTAAGGGTTGCCTGTATGGTGACAACGTTCACATTTCTGAGATCTCAAACAAGAGTGCTCTCTGGGCTGCTGAACCATGCAATGTCTTGACACCTCGTGCTCTAGTAAAGCAAGAATTCCTTTGCCCTCTTTTGGCTTATATAAAAAAAAATTCTTGCTAGAACTCTTTATGTATAAGTCTGTGCAGTGCATCTCATAAGTCACTTTATAAACTCTTTAACTAAAGAAAAATTGTCTCCATTAAAAATATTTACATCTTTACCTAATCTTTTAGACTTAGGTGTAGACCTTTGAACAATGTGTTTGAAAAGCATTAATTACTTTTCTGTTGCTGTGATAAAACACCACCACTAAGGCAGCTTATAGAAGGAAGAGTTTACTTGAGTTTACAGTTCAGGTTAAGGCTTCATAATGGCAGGATAGGTATAGCAGAAGGAGGTGACCAGAGCTGAAAGTCGAGCAATCACATCTTCAAGCAGGTACGGGAAGCAGGAAGAAACTGAAAAGCTGTCAAGGCTTAAGAACTTTTAAAGCTCACCCCACGCCCTGTGGCAAGCTTCCCTCAGCCTGGCTACACCCCCTAGAGGGTTCATGACCTCCCTAGATGGCACCACAAACTGGAGACCCAATGTCCAAATACTTGGAGCCTACCTGGGACATTCTCTTTCAAAGCACCACACCTGCCTTCCTGGGATAGACCTGTGACCAGGTGATTGACCTAGTAAAAATGGAAAGTTGAATCTTCATTGAGGCCAGAGATTCTTATTCTCTTGGCCAATTTTCTCTTAAGGATTGTTTTTTCTACTGTAACATTATTATTATTATTATCATTATTATTATTATTTTATTAAGACACTTAAGTAAGACTCTCCCTCTCAAGAAGGCTTCATCCACTTCCTGGGTATATACTACTGTCTTTTTCTTAACAAACTCCAACTTTGCTTCCTACTGGCCCATCCTAGAATTCTTTTCTGCAGATAATCAAGATCCCAAACACACCTGGTCGGAGAGCCTTGGGAGGAACTCCTCAGGCTGCACGGCTGGGGACATCAAGTTATATCTTGGGCTGCAGCTGACGGAGTTTCTCCTGGTCCCTTTCTTTTTTCCAAACATACAGTTCCCCATGAAGTCTGTGAAGCTCTGCTTGGCAAAATAGGGTTCTGACCTCAAAGTACTCAAAGGACAGTGAGTACTACTGATAACTTTGTTCTACTTGATAACTTTGTATAACTCTTGTTGAGTTGTTTATCATAGACAGTATAACGATAGCAATAAATGAAAATAATCCATTCACTCTTACAGCCTCCAGCATGATGACTATTTTCATGTCCGAATTCGCTATTGGTCTCTGTTTATATGCAGCCTGTTTTATGGAGTTGTAGCAAAATCCATTCACTCTTACAGCCTCCAGCATGATGACTATTTTCATGTCTGAATTCGCTATTGGTCTCTGTTTATATGCAGCCTGTTTTATGGAGTTGTAGCTCATTTATAATCGAGCCCCGCTTTCATCTGTAACATCCCATTTGTCCACCATGCTACTACCTAAGTTTTAGAATCATACTAAATAATCACATCATATTTCATATCATTGTTATATCACAATTTAAGTATTCTCCCCTTTTGATATGTGGATTAGTTCTGATTTTTTCATTATCAGTAGCATTGCTTTGAAAAAAAATGAATGCCTTTGGAGGCTGAAGAGATGACTCAGTGTTACAGTACTGACTGCTCTTGCAGAGCACCCAGGTTTGGTTCCCATCACCCACATGACAGGTAACAGCCTGTAACTGTGCAGGGGGAAAGCACAGGAGTGTGTGTGCCGAGGGGGGAACACAGGAGTGTGTGTGAGGGGGAAAACGCAGGAGTGTGTGTGCCGAGGGGGGAACACAGGAGTGTGTGTGCAGGGAAAAAACACAGGAGTGTGTGTGCGGAGAGGGGGGAAAACACAGGAGTGTGTGTGTGGAGGGTTCCTTCACATGAGAGACCAAAAAATGGACCAAAGACAGACAGAAGACACATACAGATAGAGGATAGATGATAGATGATAGATAGATACTGATAGATAGATGATAGATGATTGATAGATAGATATAGATATAGATGATAGATAGATAGATAGATTGATTGATTGATAGATAGATGATTGATAGATAGATACAGATATATACAATGAAGTTTAAGGGGGGGCTAAGAAATCAAAGACCAAAGGATTTGCCAACATGGGGTCAACTTTGGTGGAGTAATGAAGCTCTGGAAGCTCTGTTTCCATTAGCTCTGTTCTTTTTTGTTCTTAAATCCTAACTAGTTTATTGGGCTTGCTAACAGAGCATAGGGTGGGGGTTTCTTACAGAAGAGTGGGTACCCCCCATTTACAGTTGTGCTGGAATGTCCACACTCAAATATAGATCCTGTGACTTCCTGATGGCCCCACAAAATGGCAACAGAGGTGCCTTATGGCATTCTCCACTTGTATATCCTTATCCCCTCCCCCACATGCAGCTAAGGTAGACTGATTGGGTGGGAGGGGTAACTGACTCCTCCCTCGACTCCTTGATGAGCGTGGAAAGGAAGTGTGACTATAGTTTGCTGGCATAGTAGTCGGATGACACTTCTAGCTAACTCTCCACCCCTTCCTCCAGGTCTTACATTCTTTCCACCAACCTCTTCCACAAAAGTCCCTGAGCCTTGGAGGGGGTGGTAGGTGTGGGAAGATCTTCCTCCCATTGCGGCAAGGCACTGAACTTTTGGGTCTCTGCATCATCTGTTTTCCCTGGGCTGTTGGCCCATTTCAGTGGGATTCTATCTACTATAAAAACACAGCAAGAAACAAGAACATCTAAACAGTGTCTGCTATAATAACTTAACCTATTGTGTAAACACAAATGCTTGGATGGCACTTTAGCAGGTGCATCACATCATCTAACAAAACAATTGCAGTGACTTCCCACTGGGGCCTATGTTCTCCCCTGCCACAGGTCTACAGTACCAGATGTGTGTTCCACCCCTAGGAGTGGGTATTATATCCAGTCAAAAATTTGTTGGTTGTATGTACACTAGATGTGCTGCTATTGCACCAGCAGGAACATAAAAGCAAATTAAAATGACCTTAATGTTTCACTGTTCCCCAGTCAGACCAGCTAAGATCAAAACAACAAATGATACCAAATGCTGGGGAGGATGTGGGGAAAGGGGAACGCTCACTCACTGCTGGTGGGATTGCAAAGTTGTGCAACCCCTATGGCAAACAGTGTGGAGAATGCTTAAAAGACTAAAAATGAACCTACCATACAGTCCAGTTATACCACTCCTTGGCATATACCCAAAGGACTCATCCTATTGCAGAGACACTTGTACAACCATGTTTGTTGCTGCTCTTTTCACAATAGCTAAGAGATGGAAGCAACCTAAGTGTCCCTTAACTGATGAGTGGTTAATGAAAACGTGGCACATATAATTTTTATTTTTAATTATGTGTGTGTGTGTGTCTGTCTGTCTGTGTGTCTGTGTGTCTGTGTGTCTGTATGTCTGTGTATGTGAGTGCAAATGCCTGCAGAAGCCAGAGGTGTTAGATCCCTTAGGAACTGAATTTACAGGTGGTTGCTGGGAATTGAACTCAGCTCTTCTGAAAGAGCACTATTTGTTTTAAACCCCAAGTCATCTCTCCAGCCGTTTTTAAAATGAGAAAACAGGCTGAGGGAAACTAAATAGCTTATTGAAGGTCAAATAGCTAAAGAAGCTAAGTTAGGATACAAGCTTAGGTCTGCCTGGCTTCAAAGCTCTTGAACTTCTCAGGCGACCCAGTCACTCTTCAGTGGTGTAGATATTGCTAAACTGTTCTCCTCAAAGATTGTGCAGCTTGTCAACAGGTGAGTCTTTCTGTTTCATTTCTGTTCTGACAGCAAAGGTGTAATTATTTTCCTATCCAATTTTGTAGATTTTTTAAAATGTCAAAGTCTAAGCATTATTGAGCTTTTAGAGAGTAGATTTAAAGGACTTAACTGAAAGGAATAACAGAGAGCGTGGAAAGGCTTGCCCTTATCTGCTACTCCAGAGGGTGCTGGCTATTCCCAGGGTTTTGCCTTGATAACAAGGGTGGAGATTACTCCCTGGAGTCTGCAACTGACCATCTGGGATAATGTCATCACTTCACCATATGGGGATTTGTGGGTTGCTTAATCAGGATGGGATTGTAACAGCTACCAATTTCTTCGGCTTATGCTCTAGGACATGAGAGCTGCATCATAATACTTTTTTAAAAAATAATTTTGATTACACAAAGAATTCAATTTATTGTAGCAACATTATGTAATCTAATAAGACAAAATTAGATTAAAATAAGCCATCAGTCCATCTCAGAGCTATATTATCTCTGCATGTATTTTGTAGTATACATCCATCACTTTTTCTGTGAGCTCATTTCTGCATTTAAGATACAACATAACCCATCTTTCCAGTTGCTTCTTCTGTGGTGTCTCTCTAATGGGTACATGGGATATCCCTGTGCCACAGTGCTCTCTACAGTCTTAGTTACTGGATCTTGAGGGGGATCCCTACTTTTGCCATGGCCTTGAAATGAACACTTTTACTCTAACATTCTTAATGGCCTTCTAGTGACAAATTCTTAGAATTGCTAGAACAGAAAAAATATGTCCTTTAAAAGTCTTTGTCAGTATTACTAAGTTGTCCAACACAAAAACCTACTGTTTTACACTCTTCAAACCCTCAAATCACACTATATACAAGACTTAATTTATCCCACCCTCTTTTGTTTTGTTTTTGAGACAGAGTCATGTTATAGAGTCCAAACTAGCCTGGAACTCTCAACCCTTCTACCTCAGCTTCCTGAGTGTTGGGATTATAGACATGATTACATGCCCGACTCTTCCTGCCATCGTAATAGGCTTATATCTGGTCTCATTTTAATTTTTTTTTTGTCTTTTTGAGAGAGGGTCTCCCTGTAGCCCCAGCTGTCTTGGAACTCACTATGTAGGCCAGGCTGGCTTTGAGCTCACAAAGATCCACCTGCCTCTGCCTCCCAAGTGCTGGGATTAAAGGTATGTGCTACCATGCCCGGCTGTCTCATTTTAATTTTTCCAATGCTATAATGAGGTTGAATTTAGAAAAATATGGTTATTGGTAAAATGCACTTATTTTGGATATGTGTGACCAACAGTATGTTTTAACATTGCATTTGGTTACTAGGCCATGAAATCTGGAAGCTTTCATCCTAATAAAGGCATTTATGAATACAGTCACCATGATGAGCACGTTGGAAGAAAAGGATTACAGAAGAGGTTTCTGGAAGTAGGATTTTATTATGTCACTGTGGCCAAAATAAAAATTACAGTTGGACAAAGAAATGGGCAGAGTCATAAGCATCCTTGTGTTTAACCTAAAAGACCTTCAGGGGCAAAAGTTCTGGAGAACAGTGGGTATCAATTCATACACAGTGAGGGGGTTATGACTGATTTAGGCCCACATCATTCTTCTTTGTTGCTACTTAAGCCCAGTCATCTGTTGCCAAACTTACTTTCTCTTGCCCAGGAGAGTCACATATTTTAATTAAGCTAGGAGGAAATGGGTTGTTCCCTTTGCCTGCCAGATGATGCCTCCTGGCTAAGAAAATCATTAAAAACACCCTTTAAATGCACCTGCCTATGTTTCCCTTGGAAATGAAATCTCTCAAGGAAGTCTTAGCAGGACGGGACTTAAGAAAGACTTACATTTTTGTTAATGCTTATTTCAGTAAAGTTTTTTGGAATTATTAACCAGAGGCAGATGATGCTGGACTTTACAGCTACGAAAGACTGAATAACATTAGCACAAATTCATGGGTTTTTTTTTAATTAAAAAATTTACTTTATGTGTATGAGTGTATTGCCTGCATGTATATAAGTGCACCCATATCGTACAATGCCCATGGAAGTCAGAAGAGGGTGTCAGATCCCCTGGAACTGGAGTTACAGATGGTTGTTTCCTGCCATATGGGTGCTGGGACTCAAACTCTGGTTCTTTGCAAGAGTAGCCAGTGATCTTAACCACTGAGCCATCTCTCCAATCTCCAAATCCATGTTTTTAATAAATAAAATTGAAAAAAAAAAACCTAAGCTAGCACTTGCCATGGAAGCCATATTTGTGGTTGAAATATAAAGATTAAAAGTCACACTTAAATCTTCTTATGCTCAATAGCAATAATAGTTTCAAGATGTGCAAATTCAATATTTAATCTTTTACATATTCACTTCTTCACTCAGTAGACAGTTTTTGGTGTCCAGTCCATGCCAGAGATGCCTAGCAATGATGATAGTAAACACAGTTGCAATCCACAGGAAATTTTTGTAGAACACAGTGAACAAATGATTCTTAACAACAATATAAACACCATAAAACGTGAACCACATGCTGGGAAAGAAACAAAACTGAAAGTGGGTTTTAAAAGGAAAAGTTGCCAGGCATGGTAGCGCACGCCTTTAATCCCAACACTCGGGAGGCAGAGGCAGGCAGATCTCTGTGAGTTCAAGGCCAGCCTAGTCTACATAGTGAGTTCCAGGACAGCTGGGGCTACAGGGAAACACTGTCTCAAAAAAACCAAAAAAAAAAAAAAAGAAAGAAAAGAAAGGAAAAGTTGCTGCATAAAAAGTTAACTTTGTCCCTTAGGCAGACGAAGGCTAGGAAAAACAAAAGGTCACAAATGGCCAAAATGTAGAAAATAAGAATATACAGAGTGTGGGTCCTTGGACAGGGTTCCTGTATTAAAATCCACCCACCCAGGACTCAGGGACCATTGTGGAAGAGGGGGTAAAAAGATTGCAATAGGCAGGGAGGAGGTGCAGGACCATATGGAAACAGAGTCCTGCAGGCTCGTAGAACTCTTCTCATACAAACCTACAGCAATGGTGTCAGCATGCACAAGACGCATGCAAACTCAGACAAAAACCCAGCACAGAACTGTGGAAATGGACAGCAGGCCCCAATCTTAGTTGAATAATTATTGGCAGATGATTACTGCTGGGCGAGAAAGAGCTGATCTTCTTAAACGGAGGGACTCTAGATAGACTGATTAGACCTCAGTGGATGAACTTGCACTGAGGGACATCTGGGGACATTCACTTGACATGATAGATTTTAACACAAGTGACAGAATATTTGAATTTAAGTGGGGGAGGATGATGGGAGGGGCAAATAGAGAAGGGGATATAAAGGTGATTAAGATGTTCTATACTAAAAACACAAAAATTAGCCAGGTGTGGTGGCGCATGCCTGTAGTCCCAGCACTCAGGAGGCAGAGGCAGGCGGATCTCTGTGAGTTCAAGGCCAGCCTGGGGTACATAGTGAGTAGGACAGCTGTACCTACAAGGAGACCCTGTCTTAAAAAGATGAAAAAAAAAACCCACAAAAAATTCTTTAAAGTTGACTTTATGTGTAATTTCTTGTCACGTAAATTAAAACATACATCTTATATTATGTTGCCAAAAGTGACTACCAACTGCAGGGTGATGGAAATAGGAAGGGAAAAGACATTTTCCTTGCCTTTTTCCTCAGAAGAAATCCGGTTCCTTAGCATAATCTATTATCAGTTCTAAACCTAACAGGTTCCGAAGACTGGCCCTAAAATGCAATGAACATTGAACAGTGTTTTCATGTTCAACAACATAGAGTCATAGAAAACTCTTCTGTTTCCTTGTCTTGGTGAGTTTAATTCCACCCAACATGCTTCTAGTTGGGTGGAAAAACCCAACTTCACAGGCTGTGGTGTTGATGCAGTCTTCTCTGGATGCAGTCTTCATCTCCGCAGTGTTGGAGATGACTGGTTTGCATTCAGATATGCTGTGAGTTGCTGACTCCCCACAGGTGGGAGGTCCTATGTGTTCTCTGCGTGTGTGTCTTTGCTTGTCTTACAGGAACGTCTGACCTTAGAGCCCCACTAGCTTTAGCCACCAGCAGTGATTGTCTTGGAGATAATTTTAACCAACTGTATTTTGTCCTTTTTGTTTGCACTAAAGATTTAAGATTGTAAGCACCGAGTGAGTATTGTAGGCAGTTCATTTTATGTTGTGATAACAGAACAGCACGGATGATGCAATTTGTTGAGAAGAGAGATTTCTTTTAAAACCTTTTTCCTATTTATTATTTTTATTTTCTGTGTATGTATTTTATGTGCATGTACGTAAGTGCATCTGTGTTGTGCAGTGCCCACAGAGAACAGAAGAGGGCACCAGATCTCCTGGAACTGGAGTTACAGATGGTTGCTAGCTGTCATGTAGGTGCTGGGAATTGAACCCGGGTCCTCTGCAAGAGCAGCCAGTGTTCTTAACTATTGAGCTCTTTCTCCAGCCCTGACCTTTATTCCTTATAGTTATGGAAACTGGGAAGTTGAAGATGGAAGGGATTTATCTGGTGAGAGCTTTCTTGCTTCATTGGAACATGATGGAAAAGCATCATATGGTGGGAGGAAAAGAGGGAGGAAGGGAGAGAGCCGGCTTTAAGGGAAAACATAGATTCAAGCTCTTACCGTTTTCAAAAAAGTTTCAAAAGAGGCTGGAGAGCTGGCTCAGCAGTTAAGAGCACTGGCTGTTCTTGCAGAGGACCTGGGTTTGATTCCCAGCACCCACATGGGGGCTAACAATCATCCATAATTCCAATTCCAGGGTATTCAACATCCTCTTCTGAGCTCTGCGGGTACTGCATGAGATGGGTACTCTTGCATGTATCCAGAGAATACACTCAGACACATAAAATAAAAATAATAAAGAAAATACTAAAGAAAAGCTTTAAAGATAAAAATCACAAGTAGGGAGAGGATCACACCACCCATTTGTCAAAGGATTTAGTTTAGTGTAGCCAGGGCAAAGGCTTGAAAGCCTAGGATTGGCTAACTCAAGTAATAAACCTAACCTTATCATCGTACCTGATTTTAATTTATACTACAGAGCCATAGTAAGAAAAGCACAATGGCACTGGCACACAAACAGGCTTGTAGATCAGTGGGATAAAACAGAGAGCCCGATACAGCACCTGATTTTGAAAATACACATTGGAGAAAAGATGTCTCTTCAATAAATGGTACTGGGAAAACTGGATACCCATTTGTAGAAGATTGAAACTCTGTATCTCTCACTTTGTATAAAGTCAACTCCAAGAGGCACAGGTAAGGGCTTTCTGATAGCATTCCAGTCACTCAGGGAGGTCAAAAAAATAAGACCTCATGGAATTACAAAACTTCTGTACATGAGAAACACCTGAGAGTTCTAGACTGGTGGGGTTTCAACATAGGTGGGAAAGGAGCAAACAGTCTACATGGAGCTAAGCATTTTCTGAGGGGACTGGGGCCATGGCTCAGTTGGTGGAAGAACTTGCCTAGCATGCAGAGGTCCTGCGTTATCGTGCCCCCATCCCACGACTACAAAGTTCTCTGAGACAAATATGATTAAGTCTGGTCTCTCATGTCATCTTGGCCTGAAATCTTAGGGTGTGCCTCAGTCTGTTTTCTTCTTGATTTAAATTTCCTCTACAAGAGAGAATGAGAGAGTATAAGAGAGAGTGAGAGAGTACAAGAGAAATCTTGCTTTCATAGCAAAGCCAAGTCCATGTAATAACTACACCATCCAAGATGTGGAGGAGCCCTCACAATCTTCAAGGTCCCACCTCCCAACAAGCATCACAGTGACAACTGAGCATCAGCATGAGTTTTGTAGAGGAAATTCTAACCAAAGCGGTATGATTTATATGTCGGCTAAATGTGCACCAGTCATTTCAGTGCCACTCATGTTCAAAGTAGTTACCGTGAAGAGACGCCATAGCAATCAACAGATCCTTGAATAACCACTGTCCTGCCTTAGTCCGGCTTCTCTAGGACAGAACCAATAAAATATACATAATTACTGGACTGGCTGACACAAATGGAGGCAGTGGCTGTCTGCATGCTGAAGAGGCAGAGAACCTGGGAGCTGCTCAGTCCAAAAAGCTGGAAGCCTCAGAATAGCAGGACGAGGATGAGCTCCGGGTAAGCTGCAGGCCTGGAAGCTCCCTGCAGAGTCACTGGTGTCCTGTCACATTGAACAGCCAGAGAAACTGATGTCTGGTGTCCATGGGCAAGGGTAGCCCCTTGCTCAGGGCACTGGCTCAGGAGGTGTAGAGCTTGCAGAAGCTGGCTGACTTCCACTTCCGCTTGTAGTCCAAGCAGGTCCTGTCTGTTGCATGGTGCTGTGCACATTCAGGATGAGCCCCCACCCCCGGCTCCCCATATAGTTGTTCTCCCACGTCAGTGCTCTCTGGAATACCTGCTTGGCTGCTTCCACAGTGTGCTGTAATAAGCCCCAGGCCTCACTCAGTGTAAAGTTGACAGGATTAACCATTGCAGATCCCTTAGAGGGTGAGTTTTAACCCTATCAGTGCAGGCAGGAAAAGGTTTCCTGAGAGCAGGAGGCCTCTCAGAAGCTCTGTGACTGAACAAGTCTGATGCCCATCTGCTCTTCCTGGTCAGCTCTATCTATGCTGTTCAAGAATGGCCATATACGGTCTATGCTGCTGCTTATGAATTACTGTACATACTTTCCTTGATCAGACTACACACTGTGAAATTGCTGTGATTTGACCATTTTTCACCTACAAAAATCAAAACGCTTTGTTCTACTCAACATATAAAACAAAATACTTAATATGAACCCTTCTAGGAAACAGAATGGAAGTTCCTCTTGCATGAACTGTGACTGGCCTCTTCAGGTGTCACTGTTGAACACTTGGTTGGCCTTTAAATCCCACATCAACCAACCTTCTCTGTGGAAGTGTCCAGTGGTCGACTCTGTCTAGGGCAGGACTCTTACCCTGCAGAGTAAGGCCTCGTGGACCCAATGCTTGCATTGAAAGCTGATGCAAGATAATTATTACAAGTGCAAGTCTTACAAATTTGTGCCAACATAACATGCAAAAGCTGGAGCGTGTTCTGTGTACTGCACTTGACGTTAGCCTGGCTCCTACACGATTACTTTGTACAGTTTAGAGCCCCACAGCTTGACAAATGAAGAGAAACAGAAGCGAGGACCAGAGAGAGACGTGCTAGTCAACTGAGTAAGGGGCTAGAACATCAGTTCTTTGAGGAAAGGATTAAGGGCTTGAAGTTGTTTAGTCTGGAGAAGAAAAGGATTGGACACAGTTTAACTTGTATTTGTATTTAAGGCACTGCAAAGCATCCTGCCACAGCTTTCTTCCTCAAAAGAATCCTGACTAAGGGAAAGGACTTCAACTGCAGTATGGAATGGTGTATTTGCCATTATGACAAGTAAATGTAGAAGGTGCTAGGTGACAATTTAAGATCACCTTTTCCCAAAAACTATGTAGAGTATTGATCATACATTCAAGATATTATCAAGGGGTATGTTTGTTTCACCTTTTATCTCTAACTGGTCAGAATGAATGTTTAATAGTGACTCTTTCAGGGGCTGGAGAGATGGCTCAGCAGTTAAGTACACTGGTTGTTCTTGCAGAACAACTTAGCAACCACATGGCAGCTAACAACTGTCCATAACTCCAGTTCCAGGGGATCCGATGACCTCTTCTGTGCTCTGAGGGCATTGCACGACACGGGTGCACTTACCTACATGCAAGCAATACACACATACACATAAAATAAAAAATAATAAATAAAATGTTTTTTTAAATAGTGACTCTTTGAGAGTTAGGAACAAGTTGAGTTTGAGGGCCAAAGGACCTTCATGTTGTCTTAAACTGAATGATGCTGGCTGTGGAGCAAATTGCATAATCTATCTGAACCATTTTTCATTTGTTGATGAAAGATAAATGGTCTAAAAATGCCACCAGAATCTACATATAATTCATTGAAACCCACAGAACACAAAGTGGATGAGCTCATGTATTCAGAACACTACGCTCATTTCATCAACCCGAAGTAAAAATCCTTACCCATTTTTCAACTTCTCCCTCCCATGTCCCCAGCTCCTGCATTCAGCAGCCTGTGCTCTATGTAAATAGATCTCGGGGCGGAATCGTGGGTCACAAACACACTATCTTCCGTAGAGACACAATCATTTAAATCATTTACTCTCATCAGCAATGTGCAAGAATTTCAGTCTCTAAACATACTTCTTGACATGAATGGTTGTCTTTTTTTATTTTAGTCACCTTAGTGAGAATTAAGAAGCACTTCATGGCGGGGCGTGGTGGCGCACGCCTTTCATCCCAGCACTCGGGAGGCAGAGGCAGGTGGATCTCAGTGAGTTCAAGGCCAGTCTGGTCTACATAGTGAGTTCCAGGGCAGCTGGGGCTACAGAGAGACCCTGTCTCAAAAAGACCAAAATAATAATAATAATAATAATAATAATGAAGCACTTCATGTAACTAAAATGATACTGAGCACTATGTTTCATTATATATAATTTCTTGGACTGGGAAGATGCCTCAGCACGTAAAAACACTTGCCATTCAAACCTGGTAACCTGAGTTTGAGCCCCAGAACCCAAATAAAAGTTGAGGAGAACCAACTCCACAAAGCTGTCCTGTGACCTCCACATGTGAGCCACTGTGCACACATGTACACATTCACATATCATACACATACAATAAAAAATTAAACTTTAAAAATTAATATGTCATTTCTTCTAAGGAATGTCTACTTAAATTCCTTATGCATTTAATTTTTTGACTTATTAATTTTTTATTTTATGTGTGTGTTTTGTCTATATGTATGTAAGTGTATATGTGTCATTGCAAAATGACTAGAGAATTGTGTGTGTGAGGGGTTTCAGGGTGTTTTCAGAGATCTGTGTGTGAGCTGGTGACCCAAATGGGGAAAACCCACTCTGAATGTGGGGCACCATCCAATCGGCTGGAGTGAAAAGCAGAGGTAGGACACGGGGCGGGGCAGAGGGCGGGGCAGAGCACGGGTTCACAGGTGTGCACTGGAGCAGCTCTTCTGAGCAGAAATGTATTTTGCTGTGGTCAACCAAGAACTTAAGATTCCAAATTCTTCAGCTTATTTTTTTTCTATGTAGACCAGGCTGGCCTTCATCTCACAGAGATCTGCCTGCCTCTGCCTCCTGAATGCTAGGAGTACAGGTGTGTGCCATGATATCAGGCCCAAAATAATTTATTCACTTTTATTTCATGTGTATGAGTGTTTTGCCTGCATGTATGTAAGTGTACCATGTGTGTGCCTGGTGCCCACAGAGGCCAGAAGAGGGCACTGAATCCCCTGCAACTGGAGTTAAGGATGGTTGTTAACCACCTGGTGGGAATCCAACCCAGATCTTCTGCAAGAACAGTAAGTGCTCTTTCCATTGAATCATCTCTCCAGTCCCTCCTTCAGATTTTGAACTTGAATTTGCACCAGACTCTCTCCAGGAGTCTTCCAGGTCTTCTGCCTCCTCTGGCTGGGCTGTATCATTTGTTCTGAGGCTTCTGGATTCTTGGTTGGAGCAGTACTGGCTTTCAGAGCTCTGGAGCCTATAGATGTCCATTATGAGATGGTCCACTGTCTGATTATAAAAGCCAACCCAATAAAGCTCTTTCATAATTTCCCTCTGTGCCTCATTTCAGTAAATACTAACAGAATGTAAAAATGTCAAAACTGATTGGATATTTAATGTGAAAACTGGTAAAGAAGCGTAGCCATTGCTACAGGACCAAGTCAGGACCAGATAGTATAGAGCACAGGGTCACAGACATCTAAGGCCTAGGAGGATGCTGGTGAAAAACACATTGAATTTCTAATTTTCAAAGATAAAACAATATAAATAGTACTTGCAAAGAAAAAAAGCCACAAGCCCGAGGTGAGAAGATGAACAAGCCTCCAGCCTCTGCCCCTGCATTGTGCTCTCGCTGTGAGCGTGTGGGCCTTACCTGGGCCAGCTCCTACCGTCCTCCATGAAGGTCAGAGCCAAAGTCCCCTGACCTGCACCCTACCCTTCTCCACAACACTGCAGCTCTCCTGTGGAGACAGAGGTCTCTTCTAGTTTCTTATCCCCTGGGAGTCAGTTGTGCTACTTTCTTGGTGGTACCCACTGGGTCACTCTGCCTGCATCCACCCTCTGTGAGATGGCCATGATTAAAACTGTAAGGTGGTCTGTAACTCTGGGCCTTGGTGTGTGTACTACAGCGACAAGACATGAGCTTGTGGGTCTTCCTCCCCCAGGTGGCAGCCCCATCCCTCACAGCCCGGGGGCAGGGTGGAGGGCGGTGGGGGTGGTGGACTTCTTCTTAGCTGTTCATGCCATCCTTACAAGACAACAGTACTGTCCCACAGTACCTCCACGGTAGTAGGGGCCAAAAATTGCCCATTTCCCTGGATGTCCCCAGTCTAGGCTGGTTATTCTCTAAAGTGAAAGGGGGAAAACTACATTCACTTGCTTATAATGGATTATGCCATTTTCCTGGTAGTTCTCAGGGGAACACCACAATAACTAAAGGACTCAGGCTCCCAAGAGAGGCTGCTGGGTGCACCCCAGACCTATCCCTCCAGCAGTCTTGGCTTTGGGGACACAGTGCTGAAGAGGCCGCTTATGCAGAGACCTCTAATGAGTGCAGAGGACGCCTCTTGGTGGGGAAATTTCTCTCCTGGAGACGGAATTTGACATATGCCCAGGGCTGCAGCTGCCTCTGTCAGCTTAGAGAGTGGGCGACTATCCTAGAAACTGCCTATTTTCATAAATGGCATAGTTGGTTTGAAGGGTGGGGCATGAATTGGCCTTAAATGAAAAAAGAGGCACAGAACTTGTAATAATCCATCCTTTTCCACATCAGCATGGGCTGATCTTTGGGAGCACCCGTGTGTCCAGGGTCCCACCCGTGTGTCCAGTGTCCCACCCGTGTGTCCAGGGTCCCGCCCGTGTGTCCAGTGTCCCACCCGTGTGTCCAGGGTCCCGCCCGTGTGTCCAGTGTCCCACCCGTGTGTCCAGGGTCCCGCCCGTGTGTCCAGTGTCCCACCCGTGTGTCCAGGGTCCCGCCCGTGTGTCCAGTGTCCCACCCGTGTGTCCAGGGTCCCGCCCGTGTGTCCAGTGTCCCACCCGTGTGTCCAGGGTCCCACCTGTGTGTCCAGGGTCCCACCCGTGTGTCCAGGGTCCCGCCCGTGTGTCCAATGTCCCACCCGTGTGTCCAGGGTCCCACCTGTGTGTCCAGAGTCCCACCCGTGTGTCCAATGTCCCGCCTGTGTGTCCAGGGTCCCACCTGTGTGTCCAGAGTCCCACCCGTGTGTCCAATGTCCCGCCCGTGTGTCCAGTGTCCCACCCGTGTGTCCAGGGTCCCACCCGTGTGTCCAGTGTCCCACCCGTGTGTCCAGGGTCCCACCCATTGTCCAGTGCTCCTGAGCAATGTGGCTTTGGCTGAGAAATTTCTTCTTCCCTTCCCTCGTCTTTATTGTCTGTCTGCCCCTTATTGTCTTTGTACTACCTTCCCTGTCTTTTATTTCACCACCTCTCCTTCATCCCAGACCTGTGGATGGTACTTCCCAGCATTCATCCTGCAGACAGCACTTACACGGAATGGTCATCGTTGGACAGTGTGCACAGGCCTTAGATAGAGAGTAGAGGGTGGTATGAGGGTAGGCGTCAAGTGCCAAGGAACCTGTGTTAAACACAAGCAGAAAAAGTTTCTCTTCAAATGGCCGAAAAATGTTCACACTAACAAAAAAGGACAGATTCCTTAAAAAATGAGTGTTAACAGTTCAAATGCATTGGCCAGATCTACAGGGGATGTCCAGTACATATGACCACAGGTCCCTGAGAACACACAACTAGCTCAGGAATGCAAGGAGGGTTTTCTGAATGTTCTGTAGTTCCAGGACAGTGCCGGGCTGTTCCTTGTGCTTCTGTTTTCTACTTTCCTTTGTAGTTAACAGATTCTCCCTACAGCACGGACTGCTTTCCTCAGGCGGGGGAGCGGGGAGAGAATGCCCAATATAGTCACGATTGTCTTAGAACTCGATATCATCAGAAGTGGCCCATCATCACACTGGTCACAGGGACTGATCTTGGTAGAAAGTGGATGTCGCTTGCACAAATATGTGAACCCCAGGAGGTGGGGACTATTAGGGACCAACCTGGAGGCTAGCTGCCACACCTTCTTTGGAGGCACTGGTTACTTTCTACTCGGTATGCTGGCCATCTGGCAACTATCGCCATCTTTTGATGCTTCCTCCTGTATCGCAGCATGGGAGCTACATGTCTCAGACTTCTACCCCATCAAGGTTTTGGATGTGGTTCAGATTTGGCCAAGAGATGATCGTTGGGAGACAGAGAAAGTGGAAGCTGTTCACTACCTATCTTTTAAGCTGTAGGTTCCTCACCTATAAAACCGGGGAAAAAATGTACCTGGAGCATTCATTGTATGTATAAGCACTCGAAGAATATGCATTATTATTATTATTACTATTATTATTATTATTACTGCAATTGCTGAAGACCTGGCAGAGCACAGGGGTACCCCAAATCTCTACAGCCTGGACAAGAGTTCTGACAAAGAGTAAGAGACAAGCTCAAACTTTCAAACCTTTTGTCTAAATGGAGTGTGGTAGTCACCATTCGAACTGACAAGAACAAGTAGATTGTTGAGAGTTTAGAGGAAGTTAACTCAGGAGCACTAAGTGCTAGAGATGAGCTGGGGGGTACAGATGACATGCCAGATGGGGGTGAGGACAGGCTGATGAAGGATTCCCTACGGCAGTTTAAGTCTGACCCACTAAACAGATGACACATGCTCTCACAAACTTGGATCATTAAAGACCACGAAGCCCTAAATAAAAAAATAAAAACCCTACAGATGGAACCGGCATGTCTACCGATGGTTGGGAAACTCAGCAGGGATGGACTAGGTAGAGCACTCTCTGTTGATGCATGAGGGATTTCTGTCATCATACTGGCCTGTGGGCATGTCTGTGGGGCATTTTCTTAATTGTTAATTGATGGAGGAGTGTTGGGGACCCCTGCTGTCTAAGGTAGCAGTCTCTACATGTCCGGATGATGGAACCGGCATGTCTACCGATGGTTGGGAAACTCAGCAGGGATGGACTAGGTAGAGCACTCTCTGTTGATGCATGAGGGATTTCTGTCATCATACTGGCCTGTGGGCATGTCTGTGGGGCATTTTCTTAATTGTTAATTGATGGAGGAGTGTTGGGGACCCCTGCTGTCTAAGGTAGCAGTCTCTACATGTCCGGATAGCCGCAAGCCGGCTCGGCGTTCATATGCAGAGGCTCCCTTTCTCAGCTGGGCGCCTTCCTACTCTCTTCCTGACTCACCTTTTGAAGTGCCCGTCACAGATACATATCCTCCGGCATGAAACTGCCAGGTTTTCCTGTGTGATAATCAGGCAATGTCTGACAGCCTGGTGGAAGCCCACCACTACATGTAAATGGGGCATCCTACAAAGCACCTATCAACTAAGGCTTTTGCTACTGCCTTCACACTATAAATATCCTGGTTTCCCCTTAATTAATCAGAGCTGAATCACTAAGATCTGGAGCCGAGCTGAGTCACTGAATAAAAGAGCTGTACCACTGAGTCTGACTGAGCTGAGTTCTGTGTCTTACTGCCTACGATTCAGTCTCTCCAGAGGGGGCTGTCCCTTCATAAACAACGACTCGCGAAGATCCTGCTTTCGCTGTTCTTGCACCTCCCCTCGTGACCCCGCTGCCGATGGATCGCGAAACAGAGAGGGAGTGCCCGGTAGCTTGGAACGGAACTCGCCTGGAAGCACAGCGACCCATAGAGTCGCCAGCATCCAGTAGCCGTGGAGAGCCAGGGACCCGAGCAGCAACGCGGTGCGTGGGACCCGCCCATAGAGGAGGATCCAGCCCACTGTGGGTAATGCCATCCCTGGGCAGGTAGGCCTGGGTTGTGTAAGAAAGGTAGCTGATGAAACCAGGGAAAGGCAAGCCCAGATTGCAGTACTCCTTCATGGCCTCTACTTCAGCTCCTGCCCCCAGGTTCCTGCCTTAAGTTTCTGCCCTGACTTTCCTCAGTGATAGACTGTCACTTGGAAGTACAAGATAAAATAAACCTTTTCCTCCCCTAGTTGTTTTTGGTCAGTGCTTCTTCTTCTCCTCCCCCTCCCCCTCCTCCTCCCCCTCCTCCTTCTCCCCAGTCTAAATGGTACTGGACAAGAGGAACTCACTGTTCTGATTTGGTTTCTGTTGCTGTGATGAAACACTGACCAAAATCAGTTTGGATTTTGTCTTTTTGAGACAGGGTCTCCCTGTAGCCCCAGCTGGCCTGAAACCCACTATGTAGACCAGGCTGGCCTTGAACTCACAGAGATCCACCCGCCTCTGCCTCCCAAATGCTGGGATTAAAGGTATGCACCACCACGCCCACCCTTTGGTCAGTGTTTTATCATAGCAACAGAAAGATACCTTAGTGAGTCTTCAGTTACTTGATACAAAGCAAGGGGAAGACTTGTGTCCCTTAATATTTGAGATTTATGTTGTGGCACAGCACAAGGAAGCTAGAAGAGTCGATTAAAAGTATCCAAAATGTCTGCCTTCTGCATTCTGTAGAAACAACTATAAAGTTCCAAACAAAGAAGGTATCATTGTTCTACTAATAAGGCTCCAGAAATTCTTCTCCTGCATTTAAGTATCCCTAGGGGTTCTATGAATCAATCTGGAGCGATATATGAGACTATGCTTATGTGAGAATGAGACTATGTAGCTTTCAATATAGTTACATGAGACTCCATAACCCCCAAGTGTAAGCAGCTTTGCTATTGAATTTCATACCCCTCTGGCACTGGCTGAACTGATTTTATTCTTCCATTAAGCAGACATGTATTGAACCTACCGGACAACACAAAGGCATTAAAGCTCAGCACATCTAAAATATGAATCAGGGTCTGCCATGGAAACCTGGCAGAAACTTGCTCCATCATGCAGTAGGTCTCACAGTTAGAGCTGGGAGTCTACCTTGGCCCTTTGTTTTGCCCAGGTGCCAGTGTCTAGTCCATGGACAATACTGTGGATTCCACCTCCCAACTTGTACATCCACCCATGTGGCTTCCTCTCTGCCGCCACCTCTCCAGCCCAGGAGGCCACCGACTTTCCCCAGCCCTCACCAGTCTCCACACACAAACCCAGAACCCACTCTGCAGCCCAGGTGGCCTTCTGGCAGTGAAAACCCAAATCCAGCGTGGGCAACAACTTTCTCCTGCAGAGACCCTGCTGAAAACCTTAGCTGGGTTTTTGGAATGAGTGACCTCAGAGCTTCTTTTCAAGGCTGAGTAAAAGGTCCACATTCTGTCCTGTGATGGGCGCTGTTGCTATGGTAAAGGTGCCCTGGACTTCATTGCCTTCCTTAAGCTCTGGTGAGGTCTCCTGCCTCCATGCCACTACACAGGCAGCTCTTTCTAGACTGTTCTTTGTCCCCCTCCTCCTTTTTTTGTCTGGTTTGCGCTTTTTAGCCATCAGATCACCTCCTCACTCCCAGACCATGTGCAGTCCTCTGCTTGGCTTCTCAGCTGTCAGGGCCGTTTACGATGATGCCTCTCTCTGGACAATCAACATCTGAATCTCTCACTATGTCATAAGCAAATCGCTGCATTCTCTGAGCCTAGAATGGTGTTCACCACATTATAGGTGTTCATTCAACTTTTTAAGTAAGTGAATAAGGGGTAAAGATGAGACTTTGCCTGTGGTGTTTTAGAACAATAGCTGCATATAGTAAACACTGACATAACTTAAATTCTGTAATAACTGTCAACTCTGAATTAACTTCTAATTTTGGAGTCTTCCATTATCGAATGTTCTGTTGACATAAGATAGTCACAGATATTCCCACTGATAAATGTGCAGCGCCTTCTCGGCATTTTTGAGTCATCTCAAGCCTGCCTTGACTATCTCCTTTCTCCGAGAAGCACACCACCATGACCAGTCTTTTTGGTGCTGTCTTCTTTGTATTTTTGGTGCTGTAGGTGGACCCCGAGCCTCACTCCTGAGCTGCTCATCCAGGTCTATTTTTACTTGTTAATCTGAGTTGTTTCCTGGGGATTGCTGCCCTTCTTCTCTTCAGGCTAACCTGTTATACAGGGCTGGTGGAAGAGACACAGGTAGCCACTGTATGGAGGCACTTGAGGTCTCAGATGAGTCCAACTGAGCACTGGAACGGGCAGATGATTAAGTGACCAGTGCATTCTTTCCCAGAATGTTACACGTCTTTCCATAAAATAACCCAGATTGGTGATAATGCACAAATATCTCACAAAATCGTTATAAAGAAACAATTTTTTTTTGAGACAGGGTCTCCCTGTAGCCCCAGCTGGCCTAACTCCCTATATAGACCAGGCTGGCCTCGATCTCACAGAGCTCTGCCTACCTCTGCCTTGTTTTTTTAAGGTTTTGATAATGGGGATTCTTTTTTTGTTAAAAGAGGATAAGAGAGAGTTTATTCTGGAGCCAAATATGAGTGATTCAGGTCACCCCAAATTCCATGTTCTGGCGTGGAAGCAGTTTCCTGAAGTTCTTACAGTAACAGAACAAAGAAAAATTATGAATCAAGGCACTTTTCAAACACACTGGTGGAAACAGTAAGTAGGTGGGTAAAGCAGGAGAGAAGTCTCAGCTACAGGCCTCAGATGACAGCTGATGGCATTCTTAGCTTTTTGATTGGTGGGAGCTCTTTCTTTTGTTAAGCTAATATATGCCTTTAGTCACAAGTTGTTAATTCAGAAACAGAGGTGAGCAAGGAGTGGCTATTTAGGGGTTAAGATAGCCATCTGAGGTAAATGGTAATTAGGCTCAGGACATAGCAACATTCCAAACTCTCCACAGTTGGTGGATAATCAGTTGGTTAGCCTTGCAGGAAGTTCAGTTCAAGATGCAGGATTTCCCTGGGAACGTTCCTTCAGTTTCCCCTGTTGAAGGCAGGACAGCAGTGTTCAGGAGAGAGGAATAGCTGGTAAAGCCAATAAGGAAGAAACTCCTGGATCATATCAAAACTATCACCCATCTTGATCTGGATCAGACATTTTTCTTTTCTTGTTGTCCACATCTGTCCTGAGTGGGGCAGTTACTTGAACTGTCCTGAGTGTGACATCCAGAGTGTGTCACTGCTTCTCGGGAGAGCTTAGGACAGGCGCATATGGAACAGAAGAGATTCTCCACATGACTGATTGGTTGCAATATATATTTATCACACAGTTAAAGCATAACAATACACATCAACACAAACACTCAAGGGGAAACCCGGTCCTCTAGCAATTCAGAGTCCCAAAGTCTCAAGGGAATACCTTCCAGAGGTTAGTCCTTCCAGTACTCCGTGTGGAGTCACTCAGTGTCCGCTGTGATCGCTGCACTCTCCTGGCTGGAGCTGTCAATTCGCAGGCTCTGATCATGTCTGGTCGTGGCCAGCTCTCTCCAATCCAACAGAATTTCGGCCTGGCCTTGGCCAGAATTTCGGTCTCTTGGGCAATACGTCGGGATGAGGCACACAGAGTCAGCGTCTTGTGTAGCCAAGCATCGATGAAGTCCTCGAGCTGTCATTTTTTTATGTTTCTTTTTTGGCTGGAGTCCTTCTGACTTACGTCAGTAACTTCAGTGGTTTCTTGAGATATGGCTTCTCTACTTATCTATCACACGCAGGCATTCAAGCTACTTAGTTTCAACTCTCAAGTCCCCATCTGCTCCACAGTTTCACATAGTTCCTGTGTGAAGTGATAAGTGAGCCTGAGAAGCCGAGAAGTTCCTAGTTTCTAGTTTCATTTCAGTCACTCTTAATATCCATTTTAATTTATTCCTAATTTCCTAATACATTCAGTACAACATCTGACACAACATTTGCTGTGACATAAAACAGGATTATCATCAAGAACCTTGCTTGGCCTAATGAAGTAAATGTAACAGATTAAGGAAAGAAACACTTAAAAAAAACCCAAACGACATTGACTGTTTTCCCCTATATTTACAGTTATTTGTACTCTATGAACTATTTGATTTATATTTGGAATATTTAAACAAATCTATTACCATCTAATCTTTGTTTTTCTTTGTTAAACCTTATGCCTCATTGGTCTAGTTCAAACTCTGGTAGCTCTTATCTGAGGATAATGACTTCATCTGTTTTATTATATTGGTATCATATCAGATTTAGTTTGGAAAAGTAAATGAAAAACATATCACAGAAGGAATTACATAATATATTGTACCCCTTAAACTTTTCTTACCAGAATGCCTTCATTTACATTCCAAATAATGTCATTAATAGAAACAAGAGATCAAATCTGTTAGAAATTGAAATTTTATAGATCGTGAAGGCATAACCAAATACATTTTTATTTTAATGACAGAACTGAGACCCTAGAGTCATTGATTAGTAAAATATACATATTGTTTAATTATTTTTTCTCATCCAGGCTAATTGGACTACATAGGACACCTTACATGCTCATTTAACCAAGGAACATCAGTACTTAAACTATAAAATATCATGAATATTGTTATTAGAGTGATGTCTCGCCAGGCATCGTAGCATACACCTTTAATCCCAGCACTCAGGAGGCTGTAGAGGGTAGATCTCTATGAGGTCAAGGCCAGCCTGGACTACATAGTGAGTTTCAGGTCAGCTGGGGTTATAGGCAAACCTGGTTTCAAAAAAGATCAAAAAAAAAAAAAAAAAAATAGAGTGGTGTCTTGTAGAGCTTGGATAAGGAGAATTAATCTTTGGGTATTTCTATCTAGAGAAAACAGGGTTGCAGTCACTTTGTTAAACATTAAAGTATGTTATAGGGCCTTTTAGTCTAATTGGTTGGATTCAATGGAAACATATATACTAAATGTGTATATATTCATGAATTTGAAAACTGGACTTTTTATCCAAATTATACTGAATAATTAGAATTTACATATATGTTTAGAAAGAGTGAAAACATTGGAATCTTTTAAACATGAAAACTATAGTTAACTAAGGTAGGAGTTCTGGGTAAGCAAAGAAAATCAAAACAAAAAACCATAATTAATGAAAGGAATCATCATTTATAACTTAATTTAAACCAAAATTAGCATTATTTTATCATATAGGAATATACTAAGTGAAATATTAGATATCAGCTGGAGAAGTGGCTCAGAGGTTAAGAGTTGAAGATGAGTGCATCCAGCATCTCTGAGGTCCACGTGGGTGAGTTCTTAGAGGAAGTCGGCACAGGAGACCCTTAAAGTCCATCTCTTTGAACTCTGTCATACAGGAGCAGGGTTAGAAGTACCTGAATACAGACTTTTTCTTCCAGTTGAATGGACTTTTTGATGTGATATCTCCTTTTTTCCATTGATGAAATCATCTGGTTTTCTTTATCCTTCAAAGAGGACTTTGCAACCACAATACTTCAAGATGGAGCTCACCAGGAGTGCCCAGAAACTTCAGGAGTGACTGAGACATAGAAGCCACGTGGTCATCCTTAGAAGCCTGAGTTCTCCTAAGTTTTAGAGACCTCCATTCAAGCCCAACCAAGATTCATGATTTCAATTGCTGAAGGGAATTTTAGGACTAACTAGTATAATAAAGACAATCTAATACGGGCTTGAACATGAGAGTCAAGAGCAAAAGAGATTCTCAAGGGGGGAATAATGTGAAATATATCCAAATGAGTAGAACTTCCTGGAAGAAAAGTGGACTTTCTTAAAACAGGCCATAATCTACTTCAAATTTTAATCGTGCATTAAAATAGTACCCATGCCCACATCCACTCAAGTTAGCGCCTCCTGGTCTACCATTTTTCATCTCTTTTCGTCCTTCTTGCTGGATTGTTTTAAAGCAAGACTCAGATGTCATGTTTTGTGATTTGTAAATGTTTCAGTGTGTTTGAAAGTGTTTAAACCCTTGTTAAAAATACAGCTATCATGACTGTAAAAGTTTAACAAAGATCTCGTAGCCAATATAAGTCAGCACACAAATTACCCAGTTTTCTCAATGTTGACTGTAGTCTGGTTTTTTATGGTTTCCCCAAATCATGATAGAAACAAGGTCCACACGCTGAGATTGACTGACGCACCTCCCAAGCCTTTCCCCGGCTATCTTTCTACCTGTTTTTCTGTTTAATTTTTTGTTTTGTTTTTGTGTAGTTTTGCTTTGTCTTGAGGCAGGATTTGACTCTTTGGCCCAGGCTGGCCTTGATCACTGTACTCCTGCCTCAGCCTCCCAAGTGCCGGGATGACCGACACACTTAAGCTTCTTTCTACCATTTTCTTTATCAAGAATTTCTTAAAGAAAAAAAATTTCTTGTAGTCTTTTTCATGATTTGCTGAAAAGTTCTCTTAGATGTGGAAGCTTTAAAACAGGTGAGCCTGAATGCAAAGTAGTGATTGTGAAAGACGGGAAGGGCTGGGGGAAGGGATGGGTAAAGGGATGTTGGTTAGCAACATGGGGGCAGGGGCACGGGTTGGGGGGGCTGTTGGCTAGAATTCAGCAGATAAAAGGAATACGTTCTGACATTCTGCAACACAGCAGATGACTATCGTAATAATCCATCATGTAGGGCGTAGTGGCACAGACCTTTAATCCCAGCACTTGGGAGGCAGAGACAGGCAGATCTTCGTGAGTTCCAGGCCAGCCTGGTCTACATAGCACGTTCCAGGCCAGCTGGGGCTACAGGGAGACCCTGTCTCAAAAAGACAAATAATCATCATCATCATCATCATCATTATCATCATCATCATCCATCACATGTACGAAGTTCTAAAAAAACAAGAGTTTGAAGGATCCCAGCATAAAGAAATGCTGAGGGAGAAATACTAATCACCAGAACTGGACCATAGCATGCACTATGTGCATGACTGAAATTCCGCACTTCCCAGTTAATGGTCACAATTATTACATGTTAAAGAGATTTGAAGCTGATTTCAGAAATAAAATAATTCTTTAAATATTAATAAAGGTAATAAAAAGACGAATCAAAAATATTCTATACCCATTTTAATTTTGTTTGTCTTTTAAAATTTATTTTTATATTATGTGTATGAATGGTTCATCTGCATGTACCTGTGTGTACAATGCCCATGGAGGTCAGAAGAAGGTGTTGGATCCCCTGGAACTGGAGTTATGTGTGGTTGTTAGTTACCATGTGGGTGCTGGGAACTGAATATGGGTCCTCAGCAAGAACAGCCAGTGCTCTTAGTGACTGAGTCATCTCTCCCGTTCCCTAATTTTGGATTTTTAATCATTTTTAAAATTTTTATGTGTATACATGTATTGCCTGCATGTAGGTAAGTGCACCCGTGTCATGCAATGCCCGCAGAGGACAGAAGAGGCTGTCAGATCCCCTGGAACTGGAGTTACGGACAGTTGTTAGCTGCATGTGGGTGCTGGAATTTGAACCCAGGTCTTCTACAAGAACAGTCAGTGTTCTTAACCGCTGAGCCATCTCTCCAGCTCTTTTAATCATGTTTTAAAATAGCCTAGCATAATAGCTCATACTTGCTGAGTTGGAAGGGATGGGATGTTGGTGCTGCTCAGACTTCTTCCACACCACTGGAAACAGATGCCTTCAGGTACCCGGCATGAGATACTAGCAACCATCAACAACCAGAGTTTGCCGTCTTCACTCCTACGCAGACCTAATAGTGTCTTCCTTGCCACCCTGACTGTCCTTCTCAGCATCGATCAGGCAGGGATTATCATGTGGGGGCACTCTCACTAAATGCCAGGACAGCTGAGGTTTCCAGTGAAGACCCAAGATATTGAAGGGTAAAGTTATGTGATGTGAGAATCAGATTCTGATTCTCAAAACTGGTCATTGTTGTAGCCGCCCTTGGTGACATTCCTAGCCTACCCTCATCAAGTGTTCCTGTAAACTGGAGCAGTTCAGAAAGCATTTGGAGGAGTCTGCCCACCTTCTTTCCTGCTTCTGTAACCCCCTTTCTCCTCTGTGGAATTCATAGCTCTTTTTTGAGGCGGAGGCACTTTGTTTCTCCGCTGTAACTGGAATTTTTGGAAAAGCATTTAATGACGTCATGTAGGGGTCAAGGCCGTGGCTGGGTAGGGGCACATGTGTTTTGAGAATCCTGTCCAGGCTTTGAGAGTCTCTCGGCTTGGCTCACGGGCCCTAGCGGGCCTCGTTTCTCTTTCCTGTGTCTCCCACCTCAGTGCCAGCCCTTTTCAGCCCTCTTAAGCTCCCCTTATTAAAAATTTTCAAGACAGTCTCTGAGATGCAAAAATCTCAATATTAAAAGAGACCGAGCACACAGACAGACTCTGGCTCCTTGACTATGACTGTTTTCATTTCTTCACAGAGGGTCACTGACTCAGACTGATAGTTTCTGATCTCTCACATAAGGTTTTCTTTCTAACGTGGAAAAAAAATCATACATTGCTTTGAAACGCACTGCTTGCAGAGTTGATCTCAGAGAGGTTATCTGTATTCCTTTCCCAGAGTAGGGAGAGTGTGGTAGTAAGTCAATAACCACTGCAAATAATGTGTTCATCCAAAACCAGGCTCAGGACTGGGGTTTACAAGGCAGTAAGAAGTGTGACCTTGTCAGGTGTGTTGGTCGCTTTTCATTATGTGATGAAATATACGAGAAAAATAATTGAAGGAAAGATTTTGGCTGCTGGTGTCACAGGTCTGGCTTCATAATTGGCCCCAGTGCCTTAGGCTTGTGTCAAGACAGGCTTATCTTGGCAGGAGGAGGTGGTCCACGATAGCTACTCAGCTCAGGGCAGCCAGGAAGGATGTACAAGGGCCTGGGGGTGAGAGTCATACACCAGTGACCTACCTCTACCAGCTGGATCCTACTTCCTAAGAGTGCGTTCAGCTAAGAAGGCACTTAGTCGCGGATGATTGCCTGATCCACTGCTCAAAGTATTGCCCTCATGGGACAGTCCCTGCTTAGTAGCACCACCAGGTGGTGATTAAGCCTTTGGCACAGAAGCCTTTCTGGAGCTGGGGAGAGGGCGACGTCATATCCAAACCACAGGCACCACTGGGTGAGGCTCCTGAACACTCCTGCTCCTTGAAAGGCTGAGGCTCGAGAACTGTTTGAGCCCAAGAGTTAAAGACCAGCGTCAGTAACGTCATGAGATTCTGCTTAAAACAACAAAGTCTGATCTTCGCTCCACAATTTCAGAACATAATTTGCCACCCAAGTTTGGAAGCACTTATTATTTGACCTTGGACTTTCGTAGCCTCCCTAAGCCTTCTTTGTAATATCAGAGTAATTATTCTATTTCTCAGAATTTTTGTAAGGCTTTAATGAAAGAATAAAAGAGCTTAATATAGTGCCAGATATGTAATGCTTAGTAAATTTAACTAACAGCGCTGTCGTTATATAGAGAAGTAAGGCACTTTATTTGGAGCAGATTGTGAAACCACAGGAAGGAATTTAGAGTTAATGGGATTGGAAACATTAGGCAAGTCACTCAATGCTCTTGACCCAGCGATACCATGGAAGTAATATTCTGGAAACTCTGGTCCAGGTAGCTTCCTTAAGGCAGGAGTGTGTTAAAGGGAATCTGGAGTGTGGTGTGAGGAAGAAGGGCCCAAGTTGTTCTGCACAGAGGACGAGAGGAACAGGCTCAGCAGCATTTCCCCAGAGGAAACAGCCTGCTCTGCCTTGATGTAGAGAAAGCTTCTTACCCTTGCACAGCCAGAGAGGGAAAAGAACTGCCATGTTAATAACATGGCATTTTGGAAAAGCTATTTGCACAGCAGATGTGCATTTAGCTTTGGTGTTATTGAGCCCAGATTAAATTACTGACTTAACTGCCCATTTGACATTTCTCTAGCAGGCTGTAATGGCCATGAGGATAAGGGTATTCTCATCTTGTTAACCTCAGCATCTCCAGCGTCCACCACAGAGCAGGTGCTTTGTGGATATCTGCTGATTGACTCATTGACTGAATTGAGTGGAGTTATGGTGGCAGCTGGGAAGTCAAGTGATGCAGCAGGTAGCTGGGACTGTAGCTTCATTTAGGAGACATCCAGTTAAAAGTGGCACTTAACAGTACATGACAAATTGGCCACATGAGTAACTGCAACCTTAGAGTCATCCCCAGTAAGAGCGTCAAAGGAAATACTCTATACTTTCTTCAAGGAAATTCAGAGTGACTGTTCACATAGGAAGGTTCATTGGCATTCAGTGCAGACAGTCTAGGACTTTCGAACACCACTTCCAACCTCCAGTAGACTCAGTCTTCAGGTTCAAGTTTTCCCACTCCTTTGGGGAGTCGATATCCGTTCTCCCACTGACTCTTCTGCTGTCAGTTGGGAGACAGGAAGGAAGGAGAGAAAGACTGCGGAAGGACGCCTCAATGTCTTCTGTCATTGGCAGCTGCTCGTACAGCAGCCAGTGCACCCGCTTTAAGAACAGTCTGTGGCCAACACCTTTGATTAAGGACATTTATCTTGGCACACTGGCTAGTGACAAAATTTCTGGATTATATCTGCTTCCGTTGCTAGGCCCTGTGATGAGTTCCTTTCTTTGAAAAGCTTCTATTTTGTTTGCAATTCCAAAATTAACTTTCATTTATTTTAATGGTATTTGTTTTTAAAATAGGAAATCTAGACATATGGCACAAAATTCAAGTCAATGAGGGCCTGAGGTCAAAAGGGCTTCTGGTACAGCCTGAACCAGAGCAGCCCCGTTGACGGCATCTGTGTTCCCCTGGCTTTCTTCCCATGCACACATTTTGTTATGCATCACAGTCTTTGCATTGAAAAGTACAGCTTGGTAACAGTTTATTATGGATATATGGAGTATGCTTCTTTTTATAGGGATATCATATTCCAGTACCAAAATATATTTCAACGTGACACTAGGTTATCACAAGCCTTTTATTCTGGTCAATGCTGCAATGAGTACTTTGAAACAATAAAAATATTGATGAGCTAGGTAAGAGCTAAAGCAGATCTAGAGAGTTGTCCCACGATCTGTAACCTGCAGCCTCTATCAACACATTACTGATGAATTAAAATAGATAAAATGTATTATGTACACTAATGAGCACACAGCATGCACAGAGCCAGGCAGAAGCATGCACCCGTGGTCTGGTAAGATGGCTCAGTGGTTAAGAACACCGGCTGCTCTTGCAGAGGGTCCCAGTTTGGTTCCCAGCACCCGCATGACAGCTAACAACTGTCCATAACTCCAGTTTCAGGTGATCCAACACCTTCTTCTGACCTCCATGGGCATTGCACAACATGGGTGCACTTATATACATGCAGACAATACACTCACACACATAAAATAAAAATAATAAATATTTAAAACTTTTTTTTAAAAGGATGCATCCATAGGGCCTGCTGACTTTATTTTAATGTAAGACAGTTGCCTCATGACTAGTCACCAAAGGCTCCAGGATGCTTGTATTGCAGCAAAGTTGGTTACATAGTATTCCTATTTACTGAATTTCTCCATTTTAAAAACCAAGAGCATTTCAAAATTTTAATTTTGAAAATAAAATAATTTTGCAAGTTGTTATTTATTGAGCGCTTACCATAGTCTGACAGGATTCTAAGTGCTCTATAGACATTGTCTTGTTAACCCTCTTACACCCTTTGCAACAAGTGCTCTTCTTATCCCAATTTTCAGTTTATTCTTTGTACATATATATAATCACCTTTTCACCCCCATACCTCATCCCCTTGTCTCCCACTGAAAGTCTTCTTCTTCCCAGAAAGTCCCACTCCTATTTTCCTGGTGTGTGTGTGTGTGTGTGTGTGTGTGTCCCACTGAGTTTAATTAGGGTTACCTGCATGAGCATGGATGGGGACTTATTTACTGGAGTATGAGCAACTTATCAGTGGTTATATCACTGAATAAAATCACTCCCTCTTCCCCAGCAACCATTAACTCCTCATAGTCCCTTAGGACTCATGAGCCTGTTTTCCATCCGTGATGAAATATTGATGACTATAATCTGTGCAGGTCTTGGACAGGGAATCAGCTGCAGGGAGTTCGTGAATGCAGCAGCCATCCCTATTTTAAAAGTGAGAGGCCTAAGGAGGTAAAGTGGCTCACCCAGTCCCACAGGCGTGGGCAGTGAGTGGAGCAGCACGTTTTGTTCTGGGCAGCTGAGTCTTCCCTTCTTAAGCACTCCCACCTGGCAGCAGTGGGTCTTCCCATTCAAGTCTCCACTTCTGTGTTTTCTGCCCCCAGAAAAACACAATGGGAAAGAATTGAATTGCTTTTACATTCTGAAGTGGGGAGTTGGGGTCAGCCTTGGGGGCTTTAAGAGCTCCGGCCTGGCCTGTGATCTGGCGTGTGCTCATCTGTCATCCCGCAGGGCTTTCTTTCCTCCGTGGGTGGCTCTTCTGCTTCTGTGTACCATGACTGTATTTTGATTCCTGCTTTTGTTCCTCATAAAGTCATCTGCTTGAAGGACAACATGAAATCCCTGCTTGAAAATGACTCTGGCATTTTACAAGAGACAGCGGTACTGTGTTTACCCTCCCTTCCGCATTCTTTCAAAGCTATGAATTTGTTCTTCACTTAAGCTTCCAGCTGCTTTGTGTGCTGATTCACAGTTCAAATCCCCTCGTTATCCTGGGTTGGATCGCTTGAGAAGAATCATAAAGCTCACTGAAATATCAGAAGAGACAGTGGCAGGACAGTTTTAAACAAAATGCAAAGTCTTTCTTCAGAGTCTTTTTGTTGGTTGTTTGGAAGTTTCTTGAATTTAGGCCCAAACTTGCTCTACGTTGTGAATCAGGTTATGGGTGATAAGTCCCAGTTCTGACTGCTGTAGGAATTATCCTCACATATTTATCATTTACAAGCCACTCAATCCCAAACAGCATGTGAGTGGTGGTTTCATGGCTGAGCACGGACAAGACAGAGGTTCTGTGCTCATCTTGCAAATAACTGATTCTTCAAGTCCTGCTTCTATGGAAACATTTATCTTCTTTTAAAGAAGATTTATTTTATTTATTTATGTGTGCATGTACATGTGTGTGTGTGTGTGTGTGTGTGTGTATGTGTGTGTGTGCAGGTGCCCATGGAGGCCACAAGTGGGGGCATCAGATCTTTTGGAGTTGGAGTTACAGGTGTTTGTGAGCTGCCCGATGTGGGTGCTGGGATCAAAACTCCAGTCCTCTGATAGAGCACTAAGCACTCTTAACCACTGAGCCATCTCTCCAGCCCTCAAGGAATACCAGTCTCAATAATCCAGGCAGGAGTAGAATGAACCCGGGTTCTCCTGATCTGTGGTCAGATGTGTTATCCCACTGTGCCTCTGGCCCTGGGACTATCTTCTTCCTAAGCAATGTCTGCTTACTTACAGGTAGCGCAACCTCAACCTCTTCTTCCCTTTTGAACAGTCCCTTCTTTTATATATCGGAGGAGAGGGTGTGTGCTTGTCCAGCATGATCAATGGCAGCTGGTCCTCTGGGTCACATGGTTGGAACTACCACTCCAATTTCCACAGCCTGCTTCTCTGTTTGCTGTCAGCAGGGGAGGGACTAGGATGGGGGTCTGTGAGCAGAGCTTAAGGAGGAGTCATCATTCCAAAGGCTGAGTTAGTGCAGGTCGGTCTGCATGGGGCCTGGCCCTGGAATTATAAACTTCGGCCCTTTTAGTGGACAGAGGGGGACCTGGTGTGCACTGGCATGGTGGCACTCGGCACATGCAAAAGTGAAGCGCGTGAACTCTGGGCATGTTATCTGATCTCTTTGTACCTTAATTTATTTGCTGGTAAAAATATTGATGCTAAAAATGGCCCGCTTGGCAATTGTTCAGTATGGCTTTAGGGAAATTCAAAGCACAGCCCTGCACAAAGTGCAAGCTTCCCGGAGAGTTGCTGGTCTTCAATCCACATTGGAAGGCTAAAGAGCCTGGGATCCCATATCAGTGAAAGATGACAGAAGCAGCAGCAACAGCGATGGGAGAGACGCTCAAGGCAGGTGTCTGGGAGATGCCTCGGGCACATGCGTGAGGACCTGAGTTCAGAGCCCAGAACCCACACAGAAAACCAGGCATAATGGTGTGTGTCTGTAACCTCAGCGCTGGGGGAGGGGGAAGGGGGAGCAGAGACAGGGAGATTCTTGAAGTTTGGTGGTCAGCCAGTCTAGCTGAATCAATAAGCTTCAGATGCAGTCAGAGACCCTGTCTTGAAAAATAAGATGGGGGACTGGAGAGATGGCTCACTGGCTGCTCTTGCAGACCCAGGTTTGGTTGCCAGCACCCACATGGCAGATAACAACTGTTCTAACTCCAGGTCCAGGGGGCCCAACACCCTCCTCTGACTTCTACAGGCATTGCATGCCATGGGTGCACTTACATACATGCAGGCAATACAGTCATACACGTCAAATAAAATGATAAAATATTAAAAAAATAAAATGGAGCGGGATCAAGGAAGACATTCTGACCTCTATGTGTATTTGCACACACACTTGCACATACCTACACTAACAAGTGCATCCAACACACACACACACACAAAGTGAACCGAAAGCAGGAAACAGCACTGCTTTTCTCAGATGTTTTTTCCTTTCTTTCTTTCTTTTCTTTCTTTCTTTCTTTCTTTCTTTCTTTCTTTCTTTCTTTCGTCTTTCTTTCTTTCTCTTTCTGTGTATGAGTGTTTTGCATGCATGCTTGTAAGTGCACCACATGCATACAGTTCCTTTGGAGGCCAGAAGAGGGCACTGGATACCCTGAAACTGGATTTCAGGCAATTTTTAGCTGCCATGTAGGTGTTGGGAACTGAACCTGGGTCCTCTGCAAGAGCAGCCAGTGCTCTTAGCTGCTGAGCCATCTCTCCAGCCCTTCCTCAGACTTCTTCACATCTGGGCCGCCCACTGGAAGGTGCTGCCCGCTCTGGAGTCAGGTCTTCTCCCCTCAGTTAACCCTTCCTGGAAATGCCCTCACAGACCTGTCCAGAGGCCTGAATCTAAGCTGATTCCATGTTCGGTCCAGCTGACAATAAAGATGAACCACAGAGCTCAACATAGCCACTCCAACCACAAAACAGGAGGAGATGTTTACTGGGGCTTCTGGCAACACTAGCTTCTTTCGCAGGAAATTCCCAAGGTGACTTTTTGTCTCCTTCACTGGACTGCAATGATGAAAAATATAGCCTTGTCACCGCAGCTCTTGCAGAACCAGAAAGGCAGCACTTGCCCGAAGATGGTATCAACAAAGAAATGGAAGGTGGGGAGGAGAGAGGGAGAGGGAGAGAGAGAGAGAGGAAAGAGAAGAAAAAGAAAAACGAGGAGGGGAAGAGGGAGAGGAAGAGAAGGAAGGGAAAGGGGAGGAGGAAGGAGCCTTGGGCTGTGCCAGAACGTCCCTGGATTATTCAGGTACGTGGGACAGTAGATTCTCTTCATGGTTTAAGCCCATTGTGCCTTCTGCTGCTTATCTTAAGAGATAAGACATCTTTATTTCCCCAGTGGCCAAATAAGAGCCGAACAATCAAAATTTTGGTCTCTCACACACTCCCAAAAGAAAATATAAATTCTTACATGTAATAAAGTCACTATCATTCATAAGAAGGAAGAAAAACACTTTTTACAATGCTGATTCCACAAGGTCCTGTTGCTCCAGGAAACGCAAGCTTCCACACAAGGTACAGCTGCTGGGCACATCACGTTCACTGGCACCTCAGCTTACCTTGAGTAAGAAATGGAACCATTATCGAGCTGTGTACTGACTTCTTCCAGGCTGCTCCTTAAGCTCCGTGGAAAGTAAGTTAAAACTTCCAAAGTATAACTTGTAAAGGTTTAATCACTTCTACAAGGCCATTCTCTCTTCTAGTTTTAATTTGGAGAGGATGAATGGGAGAGAGTTTGTTTCTTAACACACTTATTTCAGAGCTCTAGTTGAAACAGGATTTAATCACATTACATAGAAAATTGTGGGCTCTGGCTGATCACACGCTTTCTCATTTATGACCCATGTTAGTTTTACTTCTATTCTTTTAATACTCAGGGTAAAGAAAGAGATGGGGGTTTTCCCTTGACACAGAATCTGTAATTCCTCCTCCAGTGTCCCACATTCTGTATTACTTAGCCTTCAGGACAAGAACACATCCAAGAGCACATTTAGTTTCACTGTAGAGCCTTGGAAACAGATTAGAGACGAGATAAAAAGAGACTGTCCACGTGGGAAAGCTGAGATCATGTTTGAAGATATCCTGATCTATGTACTGAGATCCTGTCTCATAAAACCAAGGGCTGGGGGTGTGATTCAATGGTAGAGTGCTAACAGTATGTGCAAGGCTCTGGGATCAATATCTAGCAATACACACATGCATGTGCACACATGCATATAGACAGAGACAGAGACACAGAGAAACAGACACACAGACAGACACACACAGACACACACACACACACACACACACACACACACACACAGAGGCGGGGAGAGCGAGAGATCCCCAAACAACCCTCAAAGGGCCCTGTTTTCCAACTATTTCACACTCAGTAACTAGAGGAAAGCTTTTCTTTTCTTTCTGTAATGGAAAGGTCCTGATTCAAGGGAAAGGCTTTTGTCTGAATGCCAGGGAGAATAAAAAGCAAACACATTTACATCAATCCAATTTTCAATGCTGTTACCTATTGCCTATAAATTGAGTGGTAATATAGTATATTGTATAAACCAAGACATTTTTAAGTACAAAAAGCATCCAACAAGGCTAAGGTAAAGCATTAATGCTGAATTAATCCTCTTTTCTGAAATACTAATTAAGCAAATTAGATGAAGCAATAGTTTTCAAGATACAGGGCATCAGACCATAAAGGTCAGGTATCCCTGAGATATGGAAAACAAGTGAGGTGGACCCCGTGATCCACTATCCTATATTATCTCCTGGTGTTTCTAGTTTCAACACTGAAGGAAACCTGTGACCTTCCTGAAACTAGGAGACGTTTCTAGGGGTGTAGAACAAGACAGCTTGAGTTCACAGGGGCAGAATATGAGCATGCGCCTCAGAGATCTTTAGTTGAGTGCCCCCACCCCGAGTACTGAACACTGATCAGTGCATAAACAACCTGTATAAAGAACGAACAGAGTGCTAGCCACCTTACAGTCCGCAGGAGACTTTTGCCTCAGTGGTAGGGCAAAACTAGAGCTACATTCTTCTGGTCTCACCTAACAAACATACTTAAAACTATTTACAAGTATTTCAATGTTGCCCCCAAAGTTCAAGGATTTTATAAGAATACAAAAATATTTAGTACTCATCAATATAAAATCCACAGTGTTTGGCACCCAATTCAATCTTGCCAGGGTGCAAAGAAGAAAATTTTAACTCTGCTGGATGCTTCAGTTGTGAACTTGACACATGTGGGAAGAGGGAGCCTCGCCTGGGACCTTCCTCTATTGGGCTGACCTGTGGCCATGTCTGTGAGGCATTTTCTTGACTGTTGAGTGATGTAGGATGGCCCAGCCCACTATGGGCAGTGCCACCCCTGGGCAGGTCACCTAAGAAAGCGTGCTGAGGACAGCTAGGGGAGCAAGCCACTAAGTATGTTCCTCCGTGGTCTCTGCTTTGGTTCTTGCCTTCAGGGTTTTCCTTGATAATGGACTACGAACTGTAAGCTAAATAAACCCTTTCTTCTCCAAGTCAGTTTTGGTCAGTGTGTTTTATCACAGCAATACAAAACTAACTAGAACAATAACCCATGACGAGAAAGAACAAATCTAATAAAGACAATCTAGAACACATGTAGAACTAGTAGACAAAGACCAAAACAGAAATCATTAGTTTCTGTAAGCTAATGACTCTTAGACTAAGATTAATACATTAAGTTAAACCATAAAAAAGACCAGAGTAAAACTCCCAGAGATGAAAACTATAATATATGAGATCCAAAGTATATCAGATCCGATTAACATCATCTTAGCTTCTGCAGGAGAGATCAGTGATTTGAGAACATAGCCATATAAGCCACTCAAAATTAGACATACTGAGAAAAATACTAACAGAAAGGAACACAGAACCACTGAGCTGTGGGAAAACGTCAGTGACTAACGTGTGAAACTGGAGTCCCTAAAAGAAGGGGAGAAGAAAAGATATTTGATGAAATAACAGAAGAAAAGAAATCATAAAGTCAAGACAAAAAAGAATCCCATACATGAGAAATACCAAGAAACTTATACTAAGATACACCATAATCCACTTGTTTATAAACAACACTAAAAAGAAAATCCTGTAAGTGGTTAGGCATAAAAGACACATTATGTACCAAGGACTAAGGAGAGGAAGCAGTAACTTTTTGGTAGAAACAATGCAGGTTTCACAGCAATGGAATGATAATATTAAGAAAAGTGGGAAAAAGTCAAACTACAATTCTATACACAGGAAAGTGTCTTTGAAAAATGTGAAGGAGGCTTACAAACGCTGGGAGAATTTATCACCAGTAAAGCTGCACCACGAGAAATGATAAAAGAAAGTGGCAGGTTTAGGCAGAAGAAAAATGAAATCTAAATTCACCAAGGAACTGCGGAATACTCAAAATGGTGGCTGGATGAGTAGGTACAAGAGCTACTTTCTATTTATTTTTAATATTTTTCAAATTTTATGTGCATGAGTGTTTTGCTTGCATGTAAGTGCACCTGTGTCATGCAATGCTTGCAGAGGCCAGAAGAGGGTGTCAGATCCCCTGGAACTGGAGTTACAGATTGTTTCCTGCCATGTGGGTGCTGGGAACTGAACCCATGTCCTCTGCAAGAGCAGCCAGTGCTCTTAACCACTGAGCTATCTCACCAGCCCCTATTTATTTATTCATGCATTTATTTATTTACTTATTTTTGAGACAGATTCTTACTCTGTAACACAGGCTATCCTAGAACCCACTATGCAGTCTAGGCTGGCCTTGAATATCCACAGCAATATTCCTGTCTCAACCCCACAGGTGCTGGGATTACAGCCATGAGCCACCATATCTGGTTAATAATCTGTTCTTAAATTTTTTATTTATTTTATTTATTTTTATTTTATGTGAATGAGTATTTTATCTGTATGCATGTAAGAGTACTACATGCATGCAATGACCACAGAGGCCAGAAGAGGGTGTTAACTCCCCTGGAACTGGAGTTACAGACCATTGTTTGCCACCATGGGGGTGCTTAGAACTGAACTCACTCTGCCACAGCAGCCAGTGCTCTTAACCACTGAATCATCTCTCTAGCCTCACAATCTATTCTTATTTGAATTTCATTCATGATAACTTTTTAAGCAAAATTAATATCAATGTATTATGTAGTTTATAATATGCAAAGTGTGACAGGCACAAAAGTTGGGAAGGGAAAAGCAGAATTTTACTGTCTTAATATTCCTATATTATACATGAAATAATATATTGTTATTATTAAGATACATTGTATCACATTGGAAATATACAAGCCCCAAAACAACTGCTAAAGATAATTACAAAATATTACAGCTAATAAGTCCACAAAGTAGATTAAATGGTATCGTAAAAATGCTAAATATAAAGGAAGTTAAGAAAGGAAGCATGAAGAATAGATGGGACACAGAAAACAGATTGCAAGATTTTTTAATCCCAACCTCATCAATAATCGCATTAATGTAAATAGTCTAAATAACCAGCACCAATTCATTATCAGATTGGGTAAAAAAGCAAGAGCCAGCTGTGTGTTCTCTGCAAGAATCACTTTAAATATGGGGCTGGAGAGATGGCTCAGCAGTTAAGAGCACTGGCTACTTTTGCAGAGGACCCAGGTTCAGTTCCCATTACCCACATGATAGCTTACAACTATCTATGACTCAAGTTTCAGGGGATCTGATGGCCTCTTCCAGTCTCCATGGGCACTGGGCACTACACGCACATGGTGCACATACATACATGCAGACAAACATTCACAAACATAAAATAAAGCAAGCAATTCTTTTTAAAAAGAATAATGGGGGGGGGGGCTGGAGAGATGCCTCAGTGGTTAAAAACACTGGTTGTTCTTCTCAAAGACCCAGGTTCAAATCCCAGCACCCAACATGGCAGTTAACAACTGTCCATTACATGCAGGCAATACATGCATACACATAAAATAAAAATAATAAATTAAAAAAAATTTTTTAAAAGAGTAATAGGTTAAGAGTAAAAGGATAGAGCTTAACACTGAGGTTTGAGTCTAACCTGAGACTTTCGGAGGTTTGTTTGTGGAAGGCAGGTCATCTTGCCCCCTAAAATCATAGAGTTCTGGATTGTAGTCAGTTTTTCAGACTAGGGGAAGCTCATTAAGGGAAGCCCAGATTCTTCATCAGCATGGGACATGGTGTATTTATGTGGGAACTAGATGCTGGTAAATGTAAGAATAATTCCAGATTAGAAAAGATCTTTCACAACAAACTGCTCCTCTAGGTGAAGACAAAGTTTTTTTTAATGCAAATAAATAAAATTAAAAACTGCATAGCCTATGTTTTGTGGTTAGGAGATCAAGAACATCTCTGCTTGGGTTCCCTCTCTGGTACTAGGACCGGAACCCACTACTAGTGTGCTCTGAACCACTCTGGTGAGCTAGTTAGAACCAATCCACTCCTTCGCCATCTTCCCTCTCTGAGACTAGGATGGGAACTTCTGCTCCCCCCTGCCTTGCTCTGGAGCCCTTTGCAATGTCCACCCTCACAGCCCTCCTTGTGATTGCCCATCTGGCACACCAGACCAGACCCGAATCACTGTATCCCTCCCTAAAATAGTCAAAACTGGGAACCTAAAGCACAGAGCAACTATGTATTCCCACCTGACCAGAAATCAACCAATGTACAACAGCAATAAAAACAGAAACAAGATTTCACTTAACAAAAGCAGGCTAGAATTTCATACCAGACACACAACCAAAAAAAGAAGGCGGGGTGGCGCACACCTTTACTCCCAGCACTCAGAGACAGAGACAAGTGGACCTCTGCGAGTTCAAGGCCAGCCTGGTCTGCATAGTGAGTTCCAGGACAGCCGGGGCTACAGGGAGACCCTGTCTCAAAAAGACAGAAAAGAAAGAAGCCCATGTGCCAAGGTCACAACACAAAAACACAATAATATGAAACACCAGTAAAATATGCTCCCACTAAATCCCACCAGTCCTATAGAAGTGTTCTACAGTGAGAACTACCTACCCAGAGGAACCCGGGACACAGAACTTAAAAGAACAATCATAAAGATGATCAAAGAATTCAAGACTTTGAAGAACACCCAAACACCTCAAAGAGGGTGGGAATAACCTCCTGGCTGAGGCTCAAGGAACTACAAATATATGACTGAATGAAATGACAAAGACGATCCAGGGCTGGAAAAATGAATTCACAAGCTAGAAATGCTGAAGAAACTCAAGCTGAGGTGAAGATGGAATTATAAAACTCAATAAGCCAATTAGAAAAGGAAGGAAAAAGTCTCACCAGACAAGTGAATCAAACAGAAAACAGGATATCAAGACTTGAAGATGACATCGGACTACTGAAGCAAAGACTATGAAAACTGTTTTAAAAACACAGGACTAGAACATGCAGGAAATGTGGGACACCACGAAAAGACCAAATCTATGAATTATCAACATAGAAGAAGGAGAAGAATCTCAAGTCAATGGTTTTGGGATTATAGAAGAAAACTATTTCCCTGAAATTAAGGAAAGACACACCCATATAGATACAAGAAGCACACAGACATCAAATAGACAGACCAGAAAAGAAACACCCCACAGCATAAGATCACGGAACACACAGAACAAAGAGAAGATACTGAAAGCTTCAAGAGAAATACAAGTTACATATAAAGGAAAACCCATCAGCATAACAGCTGACTTTTCAATGCAAACTTTAAAAGTCAGAAGAGCCTGGAGCAATGTATTCCAAGTTCTAAATGCCCACAGATGCCAAACCAGACTTTGTGTGTGTGTGTGTGTGTGTGTGTGTGTGTGTGTGTGTGTGTGATTTCACAGGTGTTACTGCAAATTTTCAATTTATAGTAGCAATATATATATATTGTGTGTGTGTATGTGTGTCCATGGTGATTTTATTTTTTAATTGCATTTTTGCAAATTTCATGCAATATATTTTGATCATATTTAGACCCCTTGTCCTTCCTTATGGCCCTCACCAGATTTTGTGTACTCTGTCATATATGTTAAGGTCTCTCGAGTTAAATTTATTCCCAAAATGTGCTTTGCTGTGTGTCCATTCACTGGAACCTGGTTAACTTATTTAGCATCACACTTTTAAAGAAAATCAAATCTCCCTCTCCCAGCAATTACAGGTTGCCAGTAGTTCCTCAGCTAAAGTTAGACTTCTTACCCACTTCCCAGCTTCTATGCTGAGATTTTCTGTGACTTGAGTTTGCATGGGTTTTGTGCAATGCTGTGAATTCATATGAGTAACTTCCCAACTGTCTGAAACTGTGGTCATCACCACCCCTGGCTCTTATAATCTTTTCACCCCTTCTTCTACAATGGTCCCTGAGCCTTGGGTGGCAGAGGTTTGATACCGGTGTCCTTCAGGGATAAGCACTCTGCAGTCTGTTATTCTCTATACTTTGGCCAGTTGTGGCTTTCTGAGCTAATCACCTATTGCATGAGGAAGTTTCACTGGTGAGAGTTGAGGGATGCATTAATAGTCTTCCTCCTGTTCCACTGTTACCTGAGCCATAGGTGTAGAGGTGGACACATTATAGATGTGTCACCTTAGGGCTGGGCATCTCACAGACACTTATTCTCTGTAATTGACCCCTTGTGGAACTTTTTAATAGTCTGCCTCTCTTACGAAAAGAAGCTTCTTTGATGAGTAGTGAGAGGTACACTTGTCAGGTTAGTTGGGGGCTCTCTGGCAGCTCAAACCAGCCTAGTCTCAGAGCAAGTGGGTGGTTCTGACTAGATAAGCAGGGTAGGTAGGAGCCCTGAAGCAACATGATCCTTTCCTAGTACCAGAGTAGGAAGATGGCAACTGAGTGGGCAGGTTCTGACTAGTTCCAGTCCAGACTTTACCCAGAAAAACTGTCTATCATAGATGAAAGAGAAAAAAAAAGTCTCCTAAGATATAAATAGGCTGGAAGAATTCATGTCCACCAAACCAGCCCTACAGAGAGTACTGTAAGCAATACGAAAGACTGTAAAAAGGAATAACCATACCTAAGAAATGATGGAAAGAGCAAATACAGCTATAATTATGGGAAAACAAAATAGGACTAAGAACACAGCAGAAAATAAAATGACAGTAACCAATACATTTAATAACAACTTTGGGGGCTGGAGAGATGGCTCAGTGGTTAAGAGCACTGACTGCTCTTGCAGAGGACCCAGGTTCGATTCCCAGCACCCACAGGGCAGCTGCAAACCATCCTTAACTCCAGTTCCAGGGGAATCCGAAGCCCTCTTCTGACCTCCATGGCATTGCACGACACAGGTGCACTCACGTACCTGCACGCAATACATTCATACACATAAAATAAAAATAGTAAATAAAATTTAAAAAACGACTCAACACCAATGGCCTCAACTCTCCAACTAAAAGACACAGGTTAGTTGAATGGATTAAGAAACAAAAAAATCCACCTTTTTGTTGTCTATAAGAAACTCATCTTACCTTCAAGGACAGGGATCATCTTAGAGTGAAAGGATAGGAAAAAAAAAAAAGGATTCCAAGCTAAATGACATGAAGAAACCAGCACATGTTGCTATCCTAACACCAGGAAAAATAGACTTCAAACTAAAATTAATCAGAAGAGATAAAAAAGGTCACTTCATTCTGATCAAGGGAACAGTCAACCAAAAAGTCATTACAGTCATGAACATATATGCACCAAACTCTGGTGCACCCAATTTCATAAAAAGAATACTACTGCACTTCAAGACACAGATTAACCCCAACTCAGTGATAGCAAGGAAAGGAGAAAGGCCTTAAGCAACTGTCGATTGTGACTCAGTTAAACTGTCAATTGCTTTTCTGCCAGCAAAAGGCTTCACCTGGAGTCCAAGGTGGATGGTGATAAATCCCTTCTCTTGTCTCCAAGATTTTCCCTGCCTATGTATCCCATGCATTTTGGGTAAGAGATACTCAACCTGTTTATCTTGTCTGTGTGTGTGTGTGTGTGTGTGTGTGTGTGTGTGTGTGTTCACATGTGTGTGGGGTATGTACCAATGAGTATATGGGTAGAGGCTGCAAGTTCACATCAGGTGTCTTCCTCTATTGCTTGCTATCTTTTTCTCTTTTTTGTTTAAGACACAGCTTCTCGTTGAATCTGGAGCTCACCATTTCAGCTAGACTGGCTGTCTAGCAGTCCCCTGGCACCTGCCTGTCCACCTGCTCAGTGATAGGGTTATAAACATGTGCCAGCTGTCCTGGCTTTTCCATGGATGCCAGGCATGCAAACTCAGGTTCTTATGCTCGTGCCTCAGCATAAGCCTATGGAGCTAGCTCACCAGTCCATCTTTGGTGAAGTGGATATTTCAATGTTTGGAACAAAGAGGATGAACTAATTCAGAATTGGATGGAGAAATGTAGCCCCCGCTGCTGCTGCATAGCCTCCTGCTTGATCGATACTGAAAAACTGAGATTAGACCAGGAGACCCCTTGACATTTGTCCTCTCAAGAGCGCTTTCACTGTTCTCTTGAATGCTTCCATTGGAAGCTCAGTGTTCAAAGTTGACACAGAATTTACATACGATAAGTGCTCAAGCAGTACAAAACACATAGGAAGTTGCCCATCATAACGGTAAGAAAGCAGCACAGTGCGCCCAAGGCCATGGAGACTGACCCAGCAGCAGGCCTCCTTTGAGGTATGTAGAAACATAAAAGGGGGGCTACACCTGCCCTGGCATCCCAAGGACAGCTATCTGGTCTTCTTTCCAGCATTCTGAGCACAGACCGTCCCCTCCTCAAGCCTCTACATCAACAAAGTCCAGAGAAATCTGTTAACTCTTAGTGAGCCAAGGACAGGAGCCTCTTAACTATTAGTGAGCAGGGAGGGGGGCTCACTATAGGGAAAGGTCACATGGTAACTATTCCTGACGGGATTTATCACCATTCACCTTGTATGGAAAAGACCGTGAGGTTATTTGCTGGAGAACCAGTGTTGCCACGAACAGCTGGCCATTTGACCTTTCTGATGTTCAACTCCTTAAGTTTTTGGCACAAACAGCAAGCACAGTGATGCTTCCCAGAAATGAGTGCACCTTTTTATTTTTTAATTTTTGTAATTAATTTGTATTTTATGTGTATGGGTGTTCCACCTGCATGTGTGCAAGTATATCAGAAGAAGGCATAGGGTCCTCCGGAAGGAGTTAGGGATGGCTGTTAACTGCCATGTGGTGCTGGGAACTGAACTCTGGGCGCTCCCCAAAATGGAAGTGCTTGTAACTGCTGACTCCTCTCCAGCCCAGACTTAGTGCACTTTTTGAAGAGTCCCAAAAGATAACAGCAAAAATTTAGTCACCTCTCCCTCCTTAGGCTGTAGACTTGATGCTAGGTGATCTTTTAGGCTATTTGGTCAGATATTCATAGTGGAATAATAAGTTTAATTTTAACATTAAATCAAGTGTGAAAATGTGTATAAACTGTGTTTTTGAGGCTCATTAAATTCAGTTTCCCTAACTAAATCAAGAACACTGGTTTCTGTGTCAATATAATATACACATTTAACTTCAATATAAATAAAAGCTTACTCTCTGAAATTATAACTACTTAGTATATTTTATCTGAATATGAATCTTAGCCTTTAAGTCAAATACATCAGGGTTATCTCTGAACTATAAATAATGACAGGTAACAAACATAACCCAAATGCAGGAAACATCTAAGCTCCTATCTCACATTTTCCTTAGGTCAAGGAGTAGGAGATAAAGCCTATTGAGGCACAGTCTGAATTCCTGTTCATAAGAAAATAACTCTTCTAATTTATGCAAATAAATGCTCAGACCTCAAGTTGGGGTGACAAATTTAGCTGGTTGCCAGAAGTCACTTCTGCTTAGATTCTTTGTTTTTCAGTCTGCATCCTTGACAGGCAGTTGGCTGCATCTTGGAGCAAAGCATCTAAACGGAATACCCACTGTCAGGGAGACACGATTGCTATCCCTTTGTGATAATTTCTAAAAGAGACGGCTCCCAGGACCTTGAAGAAAGAGCTTCAGGATTGTGCAGTAGAAAGCTTATCTAGGCTTCCCTGGGCCTGCAGGACCCACAGGCCTCACTCTGACCCGCACACCTCTCTCCTGGAACAACCCAGCTCCTCAGTGCAGTCCCCAGGAGCCCTTGGGGCCACTTCCTGCCCCCATCTTCCTTTGCATCTCTGGGTGGCACCACCACCAGCTACCCTAGACCAGAATCTTTCCTGGGCCCTGCTCCCAGGCCAGTCCAACCCCCAAATTCCTGAGGCCAAAGTATTTCTTGGAGGGATCCAGACCTTAGGAGAAAGCTGGAGAGCATCTGATCCTCATCTGACTTGGGCCTCTGTGGGAACTCCTGAAGACAAAAGCAATCCAGCGACGCCAATGTAAAAGCAAAAGAGAAAACTGGAAGCTTAGAGGAACCAGCTTCTCATGCCCGAAAAGTAAACCAAAATGACACATAAAGTTCACAAAAAGAAGCAGACCTAAACTTGAAGACCTGAGTCTCACACAAGAATCAGAAACTACAAAAGAAATTCACATGTCAAAATCACCGAGAAAAAATAATAACATGAAAAACCAAAATAACATATCCCCACCAAATACCAGTAATCCTCTAGAGGAGCACAATGAGAACCCCCTAGA
>NW_008345000.1:818167-819893 GCF_000622305.1 Nannospalax galili
ATGGAAAACAGAGTATCAAGACTGGAAGATAAAGTGGATGAACTGGACCACTCAAGCAAAGATTATGAAAAATTTAAGAAATCACAAGAATGGAATATGCAGGAATTGAGTGATACCATAAAAAGACCAAACTTGCGAATCATAGGCATACAGGAAGGAGAAGAATCCCAAGACAATGGTATGAATCAGATCTTCAACAGAATTGTGGAAAAAAATTTCCCAAAGTTAGAGAAAGACATGCCCATACAAATACAAGAAGCATATAGAACACCAAACAGACAGGACCAGAAAGAAACTCTCCACGGCACATTATAGTAAAAACAATACACATAAAAAACAAAGAGACAATACTGAAAGCTGCAAGAGAGAAACAACAAGTCACATATGAAGGAAAACCCATCAGGATTACAGCTGACTTTTCAGTGCAAATTACGAAAACCGAAGAGCCTGGACCAAAGCATTCCCTGTTTTAAATGACCACAGATGCCAACCCAGATTACTATACTCAGCCAAAATATCTATTATAGTCAAAGGGGAAAGAAAAATCTTCCGTGACGTAAATAGGCTGAAGGAATTCATGTCCACAAAACCAGCCCTTCTGGAGGCAATACAAAGAGCTGAAGAAAGAAATGACTATACCCAAGGGATTGCGGAAAGAAATCCAATGAAGGTATAACTGTGGAAGAGTACAGCTATGTCAAGAATGTAAACAGAAATAAAAATGACAGGATTCAATGCTCATCTTTCATTAATAACTTTAAATATTAATGGACTGAAATCCTCAGTCAAAAGACACAGACTAGGTAGATGGATTAAGAAACAAAGCCCATCTTTTTGTTGTCTCCAAGAAACTCATCTCACCTTCAAGGGCAGACACTATCTTAAAGTGAAAGGATGGAAAAAAAATATACCAAGAAAATGGTACTAAGAAAAAAGCAGGTGTTGCAATCCTAATATCTGACAAAATAGACTTTAAACTAAAATTAATCAGAAGAGATAAAGGGGCCATTTCATTCTGATCAAAGGAACAATAAATCAAGAAAACATTAAAATCATGAACATATATTCACCAAACTCTGGTGCACCCAACTTCATAAAAACAACACTACAGGACTTTAAGACACAGATTAACCCAAATTCAGTAATAGTAGGGGACTTCAATACCCCACTGTTTCCATTAGACAGGTCAACTGGACAAAGAATAAACAGAGAGACGTCTGAATTAAATGATACCATACATCAAATGGACCTAACAGACATCTTTTGGTTATTCCACCTGAACACCAGACATAGTTTCTACTCAGCACCCCATGGAACCGTCTCCAAAATCGACCATATACTGGGGCACAAAACAAACCTCAACAAATACAAGAAGATTGAAATGATTCCATGCATTCTATCAGACCGCAATGCAATAAAGCTTACAATCAACATGGGAAGAAGCCTTAATCAACATGGAGATTAAACAACACACTCCTGAATGATGAATGGGTCAAAAGAGAAATTAAGAAAGAAATAAAAGTATTCCCTGGAACTAAATGTAAAGGACATACCACAACAAAATCTCTAGGACACGCTGAAAGCTGTTCTTAGAGGGAAGTTTATAGGTCTAAGTGCCTACATCAAAAAATCGGTAAGAACACAAATAAATGACTTAACACTCCAACTCAACACACTTGAAAAGCAACAGCAAACAAAACCCAAACCCTGCAGACAAGAAGAAATA
>NW_008345000.1:820219-820703 GCF_000622305.1 Nannospalax galili
CCAAGAAGAGATCAACAGCTTAAACAGACCCATAACACAAAAAGAAATTGAAACAGTAATACCAACCTCTGACTGAAAAAAGCCCAGGACCAGATGGATTTACAGCAGAATTCTATCAGACATTTAAAGAAGATCTACATCCAATGCTACTCAATTTATTCAAAAAGATAGAAATGGAGGGAAAACTTCCAAAGTCCTCTATGAAGCCAGCATCACTCTAATACCAAAGCCAGGTAAAGCTACAACCAAAAAAGAAAACTATAGACCCATATCCTTAATTAACATAGATGCAAAAATTCTCAACAAGATACTTGCAAACCGCATACAGAGAAACATCAAAAAGATCATCCATCATGATCAAGTCGGCTTTATCCCAGAGATGCAGCGATGGATCAATATATGTAAGTAAATAAACTTCATCAATCATATAAATGGGCTCAAAGATAAGAAATTTATGGTCAACTCAATAGATGCAGAGAAGGTC
>NW_008345000.1:822391-824113 GCF_000622305.1 Nannospalax galili
ACAAGGGCAAGAATTAACAAATGGGACCTCATTAAACTAAAAAGCTTCTGTACGTCAAAGGAGGCAACCAGGGAAGTGAAGAGAAAATCCACAGAATGGGAGAAAATTTTCACCAGCAACAATGGAAAGGAATCAGGGAGGTAAAGGAAAAGAAAGAACCTGAAAGAGAAGAACAGTAGGAAACAGGCCTTAATAAGGGAGATATGGATAAAAATTGGGTTAGTTTAAGGGAGTGGGGAGAGAAGGGTATACAAGGAACCTAGGGGATAAAGGGAAAGAAGGAGCTCAAGAGAGGTAGGACTGTAGGAGAAGGGTATTATTAAGGGAGAAAGGGGGAAATGGGGACACCTTAAGTGGGAAAACCATGATGAAGGGGTGAGACAACGGGAGAGATAAATAATGCCTAGTTAGTTTTGAAAACCAGAGGGAACCATATTACTCCTACAACCTACTGACAAATTATACATAGTAGATCAAGAAATCTATGTCTAGGTATGGTTTATCTGAGAACAATTGATCTTTGCCCAAGATTTATCTACATGACACAATGTAATTAAAAGTACCAGACTGGTGGAACTAACCTTCTTGGATGTTTAACATACATACTTTGAGGCCTATAATAATTTGGTCAGAGGGACATAAAGGACAGTTTTTGCTCCTTGCCCTCCTAGGTCAACTAGTTTCTAGGTCAACTAGTTCCAGGGGACTATGAGCATCTCTCAAAATGTCCTATAACTGTGGTGGGTCACCTGTCCTCTTGATCAAGCTGGCCAAGGAGACCCCACCAGATGGACTTGAACCAGTGTCCAGTCCTCAAAGAGGAGGGTCCTCAACACAGAAGAATCATTTCCTCCGTGCTTCTAAGCGAAGCCAACCATGGTCGGGTAAGACCTTTGACTTATCTTCACATAGGCGGAACTGGTAAAAGAAAGGATCCAGGGGTTCCTCCCAAGCCCATGTGACTCCTGAGGAACAGATCCTCAAATGACCTTAAGAGTAAAAATAAATTGGTTTAACTGGGCCAACTGTATGGCCTTAAACACCCAAAAGGAAAGTATAACCAAAGATTAAAGGGGCCAATATAATTTCTTGAGAGTCCATATGCATAGCTAAAGGCTACACAACAAGCAACAATGACACCTTGTTTTGAGTTGTTGGCCAGGGTGGCCAAAGGGATTTCCAGATAGTAACCCAGCATAGAACTGGAAAATTGAACAGCAGACCTCAATCTTATCCAAAGGAATACTGACAACTGATTACCACTAGATGAGGAACAGCTGACCCTTCTGAAACAAAGACCTCTAGATAGGTTAACTAGATTCACCAGAAGGGCAAGTGGTGGGGAATGGCTTGGGGTGCCGACAACACAGCAGACAGTAGCAGGGATATCAGAGTATAAGGGCTCTAGTGGGGGGAGGGAGGCTATGGGAGGGTGCCATCTGGGAAGTGGGTGTATAGTCGAATAAGATGGTTTGGGATGTTCTATGTGATACACACACAAAAAAAAAAAAATCAGCAAATTTTTTTAAAATGTATTATATTTGAGGAGGAAGCATGGAAATTTACACCATGTTAATTATTAGAGGTGATAAACATTACCATTGAAATCTACCTGATGACTTTATATCCACACTCAGGTGCCAAGGATCCAAGTGTAACCGACTATGACTAGTAATAATCAGATACATAGAGATTAAAGACACATGTGCAAACATCTAAGTG
>NW_008345000.1:824788-861078 GCF_000622305.1 Nannospalax galili
GAGGCATCTTAGCTCTGGAAATTGTTATTGAATATGTCAATGCTGTTGTAATGAAATGCTTCTTCTAATTATGTGGTTATTAAATAAATAATTTTTAAAAATCAGCCCACCCAGGGCTCAAGGACCATTTCAGAAGAGGAGGTGGAAAGATTCTAAGAGCCAGGGAGGAGGTGCATGACCATATGGATATAGAGTCCTACAGGCACCTGGGACCTTCTCATACAAACCCACAGCAATGGTGTCAGCATGCGCAAGACCCATGAAAACTTAGACAAAAACCCAGCACAGAGCTGTGGAAATGAACAGCAGGCCCCAATCTTAGTTGAAGAATTATTGGCAACTGATTACTGCTGGGTAAGGAAGAGCTGACCTTGAAAGAAGAGACTCTAGATAGGCTGACTAAACCCTGGTGGATGAACTTGCACTGAGGGACATCTGGGGACACTAACTTTACATAATAGGCCTTAATACAAATGACGGAATGTATGCACTCCAGTGGGGGGGCCTATGGGAGGTGCCAAAGGGGGAGGGGGTATAAAGATGATTTTGTATATGAAATACACAAAAATTCAATTAAAAAAATCAACAAAAAAAGAAAGCTTATCTAGCCTTTGCAGAGATGTGTGCATCTATCAAAGAGATAGATTCCCAGACATTAGGTTGGGTGTAGAAATGCTCTTTAAAAAGAGAAGAGGGAAGCAAAGTCCCTTTTCCTTTGGCAACGGGGAAAATTCCGTATGTTTTCAATTCACCTGTGTAGTATCCAAGGCCCAGGCAGGCAAGATGATACCCTGTAGGGAAACGGAGAGGCAGAAGACAGTACCCAGGCTAAGCTCCCTCCTCAAGCCATTCTGAGATTCTGCATGTCTCTTTCCTAAAAGCTACTTGGTGCCCTAAGGGGCGTAGAGAGCAGGAAGGAGCCTGAGGTTCTGCACAATTATCCTGAGGGGGTTCAGAGGCTGCTTAAAATGTTTGTTAGAACCGAGTTCATCTGATTGGACTAAAGTATTTTTTCCTGTTGACTAACAGGATAGGTGTTTGTTTAAAAAAAAAAAATCAGTTATGAGAAATGTAGAAGTTATATCATGTTTGCCACTTTGTAGCTAATGCATAGATTCTGTGCGGTGCTAGACAGCTTTCTATAATTCACAAGGTCTTACATAGCTCAGGTTGGCCGTGGGCTTACTGTATACGCGGGAAACCACTGTAAAGCATTCAGGTCTTTTCTATTAAAAGAGTGATCACAAGAATGAAACTTTCCTAATGCTATTTTGTAACCCACACACACCTGTTAAAACTTCTGGTTTTGTAAGCAACAGCCCTGCCACATCCCTGGAGCTTCCCCAATCTTCCCCCTTTCCTTTATTTCCTTTGCGAGATTCTTTTAAAACCAGTAGGAAACATTGTGATATCGGACCCCAGCTAGTGGAAAAGGGCACACTACTCCTGAATTAGGATAATAACCTATAGGAAACTTCTGGCATGGGATGTGCTTGCTTGATCCAGTGACTTATGACACAATGCACCGTTACTGACCGTGTTGGGTGTTCTTGTGTCCAGGTGTTCTTTGTGTGGTATCAGTGGGGTCCTTGGGCCTCAGATTTTATTTCTAATATATAGGCCAAAGCTGATCTTGAGTTGCTGATCCTCCCGATGCTACTTTCTTGCTGCTGGAATCTGTGAGGTGCTGGAGATCAACACAGGACCTTGTGAATGCTAGGCAAGCACTCTACAAACTGAGCTACGCTTGCGGTCATTACTTTTAATGGTAATAGTTGGTTCATTTGTGTGCTAATCAAACAAAACCAAAGATGTACACTTTTAAATACAGAATAAGTGACTATCTGATACCATAGTATGAAATATGTATACATACTTAGGAGCTGATAGCAAATCATGAATACTTTAGCTTCAGAGTAATATAAAAAATAAGGTTTTGGGGCTGGAGAGATGGCTCAGCGGCTAAGAACACTGACTGTTCTTGCAGAAGACCCGGGTTCAAATCCCATCACCCACATGGCAGCTAACAACTGTCTGTAACTCCAGTTCCAGGGGATCCGACAGCCTCTCTGTCCTCCGTGGGCACTGCACGACACAGGTGCACTTACCTACATGCAGGAAATACACACATATACATAAAAAAATAATAAAATGTATTTTTTTAAATTAAGGTTTTGCCTGTTATTTTCCATTTCCAGGACTAATCTCTCTCTAGAAAAATCAACCAACCAACCACTTACATTGTCACACATACCTTATCAGAAAGGAAAAGTAAATATGGTATTTAAATATTTGTTCCATATTTGGCTTAACTAGACCTGAGAACTGAGAGCTCTTCTTTGTCCTCAACACAAAAGATTCACAACAAAAACACAAAAGATTCACAACAATGTTGGCTCAGTCAAACTATAGAGAAAAGCGTGATTACGTATAATCGTATTTAAACAACAAAGAGAGATGCTATTTTACAACTAGTTACAAAGAAAGACACTCCCATGGGTGATACCTTCGGTGCAGTTATTTCCAGCTGTCCACTCAGCATGCTGAGCTCTGGAGACTCGGTGGCCTGCGACCCTCTTGGCTGATGGCAACCCACACTAATGACCTTTCAACTCCCTGTGTTGGCCCCAAACACATACTAGATGCAGCTGAACTAAGATATCACATTTACTTTCTTTTTAAAAGCAATGAATCCAATTTCCTGGGAAGCCTAGACTAACTTGCATTGAAATGAGTAAGATTTTATGTCTACAAAAAGCAGTAATTGGATTACATGTACACAGCTTCCCCTGGACCACGCCATTTCACAGCTATGTAGAAAAAAAAAGAAAAGGTCATACTGTATCTATTCTTTTTATTTAATTAGTTTTCTAATTTTTTTATTATTTTTATTTTATGTGTATGTGTGTACTGCCTGCATGCAGGTAAGTGCACCCATCTCATACAAAGGCCAGCGAAGGACAGAAGAGGCTGTTGGATCCCCTGGGACTGGAGTTACAGACAGTTGTTAGCTGCCATGTGGGTGCTGGGATATGAACCCGGGTCTTCTGCAAGAACAACCAGTGTTCTTAACCACTGAGCCATCTCTCCAGCCCCTATTTATTTATACTATGTGTGCATGCAGGTGTGTGTGTGTGTGGTACAGGTGCCCTTGCCTGTGCATTTGGAGGCCAGGGAAGGAGTGCCTAGCATCTTCCTTTGTTACCTTCTGCCTGATTGCCTGGAGACAGCGTTTCTTGCTGAACTGGAAGCTCACTTGTTCTGGTTAGGCTTTTAATAGGTTTTACATAAGCATTTCACTGCCAAGCCATATTCTGATAAATCAAGAGACCGCTTTATCAAATTTTGTTTTGGTTTGTGATAAAGCACTTTCACTTGTGGAAGTCCGTGTTGAAGTCTGGGCTGACTCTAACCTCTGAAAGTTAAGGGCAATTGGCCCAGGGTGTGGGAACACATCAGCAAGGTCCTCGGTTGCCTTGAGAACAGGTCAGCATGTACCTGAGTTCACCTGCTAACTGTAGATTTATGGCTTCTGGGTTATGCTTGGCTTGCTTTTGCAAAATAGTAACACTAATTACAAAATAGAAATTGTTAAAGGGGCTTTCCACCTCTAAGCTTGGAAGCTTAAACTTTTCACCCCTAGATATAGTTTTTCTGTATAAAAGCTTACCCTAGAGACAACTTGAGGCTGCACTTGGGACCCAAATGCCCAGTGTAGTTGCCGGCTGGCTAATAAAGCCTTTCCTTTTTGACAATTTTCTGTCTGAATGGTCTTCTCTGGTGAAATATGTCACAACAGGTTCTTGAGCAAAGATGACTATTGTTCTAAAAATTGAACACTGTTTATCAAGAAATATATGATAGGTCTGGGGATGTGACTCAGTAGGTAGAATGCTTGCTAGTATGTGTGAAGTCTTGAGCTGAATCCCCAGCACCATGTAAACCATGTGTGGTGTGATAGTACTCCCCTGTAATCCCAGTATTTGGGGAATGGAGACAGGAAGATTAGAAGTTCAAGGTCACACTCAGCTACTTTGTTAGTTCAAGGCCGGCTTTGGCTACTTGAGACGAGAGAGAGAGAGAGAGAGAGAGAGAGAGAGAGAGAGAGAGAGAACAGGGTTATAGCTTTCTGGAAAATTATGGGGACTGGAGTTCTGATCTTAGCACCCATGTAACAAACCAGGTGTCACTATTGCATACCTGTAACCCCAGCTTGAAAGCAGCAGAGAAAGGATTGCTGGGTTTCCAGCCTAGCTGAGAAAAGAGGAGCCCCAGGTTTAAAGGGAGATTCTGCCTCAGAGGAGATGGAGAATGATGGAAGAGAACACTTAGATGCCTTCTTCTGGCTTCCACATGCTTGTACACATATATACACACACGTACATACACCATGTACTTAGACACATGTAAATAAGTAAATCTTTAAAAATACAAAATTTCCTTTTGCTTTACTGCTCGAGTTGGAAAGTATTTGCTGGTAAAAGCTCCCTTGCTGTTGCTGTGGTACTCTCTGATAAAGGGGACCCTGACACTCATTGCCTAAATACTAGGATAAATTCACTCATACGTGGTTCCTGGGTATATCTCTGGAGAAATGAAAAATGTACTTTTTTACAGGCAGTAACAGTTCACCTTGTCTGGACAAACAGGAGATAGGAGGTAAAAAGAACTCCTAGGCAGTGCCTGGTCCTCAGTGGGAGACTCGATATTGATTGATGGTAGAGCTCACTTGCTGGAACCTAGGTAGTAAAAGAAACTTTTAAGCAAAATACTCAAAATATAAAATAAAAGCCAGATGGTAGAGATTCCTTTGATTACTTTTCTCAAAGAACATTTGTAATTTCATTGCAAAGTATGCGCCTAAGGCCTAGAACTCACTATTGTTATTACTCAAAGCCTAACACTCCAAAAAGCAAGAGTCTTATGCTTTTTAACTGGGTAAAGAGAATCCATGCTTCAATTTTAATTGACACAGCTCTTGAGAGAGTTAAGAAGTGGAGTGAGGCACTAGGGAGAGGAGACTGGAAATGTTATTTGAGGCACATCAAAAAAGCTCAGTTAACATCAAGCTCTATGGTCACATTTTGTCTTGTGCATTAGGGGTGGTCACCATAGATTTTCAATGGGCGTAAAGGAACAGAGGAACAGGAGAGTGGAAGTATTTTAGGACAAGCAATCTGGGATTTAGAGACTTGGAATCCTTAATTTTCACACCAGGTTTGATTTAGGCATGAAAAGCATTTGGTCTACTATGGATCACAAATGTTCTCTGCCAGGTCACCTCTCTGAATTTGTTGGAAGCAGCAAGAATACCCCATTTTAACATCCTTGAACTTCACACCCATCACCTTTGGAACACACTATGCTTTTATGATCTGTTATGCCTTACCTCCTCCAAGGAGAGGTCTCATATCCTCACATAAACCCCACGGTGGGCTCTTGGTTGGGCCTTTCCCATAAAGGCTAGGCTGCAGGTGGCCTTCTACATGTGTTGGTCTTGTCTCTGCCATTAGATGATTACAGTGTCATTCAGCAGCTGGAAGCAGCTTTCCCCAACAGCAAGTTACAAATAGGACTTGAGCTTGAGAGATGCAACATGTGTCAACATTAGCTGTGATGGTTCACCCCAGTTGTCAATTTGATGAGATCTAGAATCACCTGGGAGACAGGTATGCCTCTGGGGGTTTATCTTGATTAGATTACTTGAGGTAGGAAGACCTGCCCACTGTGGGTGGTACCAGTCCCTGGGCTGAGATGCTGGACTATGTGAAAAGGAGAGCTCAGTGCATCAGTAGTTGCTCTCTGTCTCAGCTGTGATGCAATGTGACCAGCTCTCTCAAGTTCCTGCTGCTGCGACTTCCCCATTATGAAGGACTGTATCCTCGAACTGTGAGCCCAAGTAAGCCCTTTCTCCCAGAAGCTGTATTTAATCTGTCAGGGCATTCTATCACAGCAACAGGAAAAGAAATGGAGCCATTAACTTCCTTCTTTTCCCTATACTTCATCTGTAGCCAGAAACCAGAGACAGGAATTGTAATATCTGTTTGAACTTTTATGCCCCGTGCTGTCTGCAACAAGGTGGTCTTCATTTTTCCTAAGGAAGATTATAATTCAATATGAAGGGACAAATGGTAATACTATTTTTTCAGTTCCATCAGAAGGTAGGGTGAGTTTCTCCATTCTTGAACTTTGGTTTTGATGAATGGGACATTAATAAACATGATATAAGCAGAAATCTGATGAGTGCTTGTGCACCGGACATTATCTCTGCCTTGCGGCCTTGGAGTTCAGCTGCTGCATGGGAAGCCTGGCTGAGAAGACATTTGTTTGTGCATTGATGGTGCTCACATAAAGGTGAAATCACCTAATGATAAACTTCCGAGTGCATCTCCATTGTAAAGCAACGACTATATTTTAAAGCTCTTAGTTTGGAGATGTTTCGTTACACGGCAAAATGTAACTGGTTTAGTCAATAATGAAGATGACACATAAAAGTATTTTCACACAAACCTGATAGAAAGCTTTAAGAGAGATTGAACAGAGTGTCTTTAAAGCTTAAGTCAGAACCAAAGTATTATCCCTGCATAAATTTAAATAAAAATTAACAAGCAAACAACCAGAAAGAAAACAATTACTCTGCTGGGTTTATTAAGTCAAATAAATTTATGTAATTTTAACACCCAACAGCTGGATCAGCAACTAATGTCCCTGTCTAGACAACAATAAAGAGATAAGAGCTGTGTACAGCTTTCCAGTGCAGTCTGTTTCCCTCTGAGCTGATGTATCAGTCTTCTAAAGAGTTCCTTTTGTCTTCCAAGGTTGGGCTAGTTGACTGGAAAGAGTGGCTGGATACTCAAGTGAGGGTCCAGGACCCTGCTTGGCACTCCTTTAATGAATGAGCACAACCGTCAGCAAGCCCAATTGTGACTATGTTTAGTGATCAGGCTCAGCCGAAGTTGTGATGATGGTAGTTATTTTATGCAGAAGGGACTGCTGTACCTTGGAAGACAAAAGAAAAATGAGGAGGAACCCAATAGAGGGATGCTTTTGGAAGCCCTTGTCAAGAAACTCCAATGGACTTTCATCATTTGAAAATTGCCGTTCTAACTTTTTTCTAGTTCCCTGTGTAAAACTTGTAATGCTAATTACTCTTGCCTTTACTTCTCCTTCACATCTCCTATTCAGGATTCAAGGACTTTCTTCTTCCCTTAGAGACAAGAGTTATGCAATCTGGGAGTCTTTTAGATAGACCCACTGAAGGGGTACTCCAGTTGCCTCACCCCGTGTCCCTGTTCAGCATGGAAGAAGCCAGTGTGGTCTGTGTCCCTATTCTCTATTGGCAATTTGTGTAATCGTTTCAGAGGATGGCAATGATAAGAATAGGAGGTATGAATTGGCTAGGTAGTTAGGGTAAAAAGACCCCAAAGAAATGTAGGCAGATTCTTGGCTAAAAGTCAAAATGTCCTTGGGCCTGTTAGCAACATAGTCTGTTCCAAAGGCCCAAAATGTGAAAAATATTTGGGAGCTTGTATCCAATCCTTAAAAGATTTTTAGGGTTACCTCTTCAGAGGGAGGTATGTTGGAGGGGAGGGAGTGGGCATGTACTTTATGCATGTATGAAGTTCTCAATAAATTATTTATTTTAAAAAAAAGAATCTGCAAAAATTCTGGTCCTTGGATAGGATTCTTGTATTAAAGTTCACATGCCTGTGTCTCAGGAACCATTGCGGAAGAAGGGATGAAAAGATTGTAAAACCCAGGGAAAAGTTGCATGACCATATGGAAATAGAGTCCTGAAAGCTCCTGGAACCCTGTGCATATGAATTTACAGCAATGGTGTCGGCATACACAAGTCCCATGCAGGCTCTAGCAGACAAAAACTCAGCATAGAACTGAGGAAACAGGCAGTAGACCCCAGTCTTAGCTAAAGAAATATTGGCAATGGATTACTGCTGGGTGAGGAAGAACTGATCTTCCTAAAGCAAGGGACTCTAGATAATCTGACTAGGCCTCTCTCTGTAAAACCAAAACAAAAACAGAAGAATGAGTTTGGTCCTCCCTCCTCCTCCTCCTCTTCTTCCTCTCCCCCCTCCCCCACTCCTTTGCAAAGGGTTAATGCGATAGGAAATCCTTGCTAAATGCCAGTCTTTGATTTGAATGACCCAGGCTTCATACAAAAACAAAAACAGAAGAATGAGTTTGGTCCTCCCTCCTCCTCCTCCTTTTCTTCCTCTCCCCCCTCCCCCACTCCTTTGCAAAGGGTCAGTGCAATAGGAAATCCTTGCTAAATGCCAGTCTTTGATTTGAATGACCCAGGCTTCAGAACTACAAGCTGATAAATTATTACCCAGTCTGTGGTTTTCTCCAAAATGTGCCAAGGTAAGAGCACAGCTCTGATGTTCATATTACAGATGACAACGTTACTAAGAAAATGATGAGACTGGGATTTGATCTAAGAAGCCTGGACTGCTAGCAAAGAGTTTCCATTCCTGACAAAGAGAAAACTAAAACAAAACACCCTCTAAGCACTGTTTGATAGCTCAGTACTCTTCTTTGGCTAAGGATAGGGATAACTTCACTTTCATCGTAACTGCAGTTGTTAGCTGTGCAGCTAAAAGGAAGAGGCAGCGTCATCAGGCCACTGTCAGGTTGAGAGTGTCTGTGATTTTCCACTTCTATTTTAAATCATTATCATCATCTCTGTGTGTTCAGCTCTAGCCACAGCAGGAACTAACATGTCTTCACTTGTAGGAAGGCTTTGGGAACATCAGAACATAAGGTTTCTTCTGTTCCAGAAGACCATACTAGGATCAAAAAGCATGGATTCAAGGAGGCTTACAGATCCACATGACACACACAGACTCAGGCCCAAAAGCCATAGAACCCACTTCCTACTTGTAACTCAATTCACTAGGTGAAGGACGCCCCATGTTTCAAGGACTCTACATACTGTAAAGAATTATACAAACGTGAATTATTTTTGACTAAATCAAATTTTCAGAAATGTAGACCTGGTGAGAAAAAAAAAAATTGTCGTGGTAACTTTTAGGCACCTTTATAGTATACAGGACCGCTTGGGGGACAGTAAAACTATTACATTTGCATAACTAGCTGCATGCCTGAGTCAGTTTCAGAGCTCTGTACATCTAAAACAGAAGGACATTTAACCTGTTGATCAAATAATTTAATCCATCCTTCCTTCCTTCCTTCCTTCCTTCCTTCCTTCCTTCCTTCCAAGACAAGCTCTCATGTAGCTCTGGCTGGCCTCAAACTTTAATTGCTCATAGAGAAGAGAATGACCTTTAGTTCCTGATCTTTCTGTCTCTACCTCCCAAGTGCTGGGATCACAGGGCTGTGCTACCTGTGTTCGGGCTTGCCATTTCATCCTTTGAGCCTCAGCTTCCTTCCTGAAAATGAACCTAACAGAATTGTTGTATATGTGTCGTGCTGGTTAGTGTTTGTCACCTTGACACAAACTAGAGTCACCTGTGAAGACGGAACCTCAATCGAGGAATTTCCTCTATCAGACTGGCCTGTGAGCATGGCTGAGGCATTTCCTTAACTGTTCATTGATGTGGTTGATGGCCCAGCTCTCTGTAGATGGTGTCATCCCTGGACAGGAGGGCCTGGGAAGGAAGCCGATAAGCTGCATTCCTCCATGGCTTCTTCTTCAGTTCCTGCCTCCAGGTTCTGCCATTTCCTGTCTGACTTCCCTCATGGACTGTGGACCTGATGGACTGTGACCTGAGAATCATAAGCCAAAATAAATCCTTTCCTCCCCAAGTTACTTTGGGCCAGGAGTGTTTACCACAGCAACAGAGAAACCAAACTAGAACATGTGTACTAGGATGTTGTTACAACAAACTATCCATTCACTAGTATTACATTTATTTTTCCTTATTTGAAAACTACAGACTAAGACATTCTTCTAACGCAGAATATTTTTTAAGTCTACATGTCTAAGTCAATGGTCCCCAAAAGGCCTCATTACTGTCTATTTGCAACCCAGGCAGAAGGGAGTAGACGCGGCATGCCAAGTCTCTGTCCTTGCTGTGTCTCCTCTGTCTCCTCCCTCTCTATCTTTACCAACCACAGCCACATATCCAGCCGTCATTCATGTTTTATCACCACAAACCACACTTTGTAGCTGTTTCCCTGTGACCTTTATTTTCTCCCATTCAAAGATGTATGCTGAAAGTAGAGATGCTTCCTGGCCTAATGGGTAAAATCATGATGATTTTCTCAGAAATTAAAGCAGAGAACAGTCCTTCCTTAAGCTGTTATTTACACTTTAGGCCAGATTGCTCCTTTTAAAGCTTATGGAGCATGTTTCATTGCTCTTATTAAACATTCTCTGCATACGGATGGAAGAAAACTCCCCTAACTTAATATATGAAGCCTGATGAGATCTTGATTAAAGATTCTCAGTCAAGATGAGTTTACCTAAGACATGAAGAAGTCAGCAGATAGATGAATGTAAAACAAACAAACAAACAAACAAAAAAAAAACCCGGCAGATTTGAGAAGTCTCAGGGACCCTCAGGAATTCTCTGTACACAATGGAGACAGTGTGAGATGTCAGTAATTCTAGCAAACTTACTGTTACCTTGACCTGTTCCAGCTCCACGGAGACACAAGGTTCTACCTGTGGGAAACTCTACAAAGGTGTTGAACCTAGCATTCTCTAACCCCTTGGTAGCTCTTGACATCGTCTTTCTGTTTTTCAGACAGGGACTTGCTGTCTGGAAGTCTCACTGGCCAGCCTGGAAGCCTTGATCCCTTGGCCCTCCCACCTCAGTTCCTCACCAAGCCCTGTTCCCGTTCCATCCCACCTGACAACAATATTACCTCCTGAAACGTTCTTCCCCCAAGAGGATTCCTTTCCACCCAGCCATTTTCAGGACCCACCTTGGGCAGAACTGTGACGTTTCTTTAGTTGTTTGCTTTTGTTTCATTTCTCTGACCTGCGGGGCATTCATCCACATCCCATGGAAACTTTATACAAGTTCTTAGGCAAATTGGTGTTTCCTAAATTCTGTCATGAAAGAGGGCAGTGCTCTTCCATTGCAGACAATGGCCAAAGCTCCAGGATGTAGACATCTACTTTAGCTGTCAGACAGACTTTACGCTGTGTTTGAGGGGTATGTTACAGAGAAAACTTAACTGGAGATTTTCTACTTAAGGAAAATCACTGCCATTGCCATGGTAATTTTTTTCTTCTGAAAATCCCTGTCTTCATTTCCATTTCTTTTAAAAAAATATTTTATTTATTATTTTTATATGTATGAGTGTATTGCCTGCATGTAGATAAGTGCACCCATGATGTGCAATGCCCATGGAGGCTAGAAGGAGCCATCGAATCCCCTGAAACTGTCCCCAGACAGTTGTTAGCTATCATGTGGGTGCTGAGATTCGAACCCAGGTCTTCTACAAGAACAACCAACGTTCTTAACCACTGTGCCATCTCTCCAGCCCATTCATTTCCATTTCTATCTGACTTGGATGTGCGTAAATCCAAGACCCTTGGTGGCCCTGACCTTGAGAAAAGGCATTTCAGCACTGCATCCAACCATCCCAGAGACTGGATATACACAGGCAGGCATGCTGAGGTGGCTGTGAGGCCTGTGAGCATGGAATGGATTAGGGTGGACAACCCCAGTATCATTTGTTAGTACTCAAAGTATGGGAGTTACAGGGGAAGGAGATAGTAGGCCCACCATCAGAAGGCTGTTTGCTGCAGTTGTAAAGCTGTTCTCTGGTGGGCAATCTGTTCTTCACACCCCAGCTACTCCCTCCTGACAGACAGAAGCTCAGAGATTTCTGCAGCTTGTTCCCAGGAGATAAAAGACCCTGAGAATCATTCATACCCTACTTGTGTCTTTCTGTTGCTCACGTTCATCTGCCCATCAGTTTGGTTTTCACACGCTGCTTGAAGTTTACGGCATTATCTTCCAAAGGGACTGTATTAGTTACTTTTCTGTTGCTGTGATAAAATACCATGACCAAGGCAACTTGTAGAAGGAAGAGTTTATTGGGCTTATGGCTCTAGAGGGTGAAGAGTCCATTATGGAGAGCAAGGCACAGCAGGAGCAGAAAGCTGGGCGCTCACATCTTCAAACAGGCAGAGGAAGCAGAGACAGCCAGACTGGAAATGGGCAAGGCTACATCCTCCCAAAGCTCACCCCTCAGCGATGTTTCCTCCAGCAAGGCCGTATCTCTTCACACCACCTGAAACAGTCCCACCGATGGGGGACAAGGAATTCAAATACCTGAAGCCTATGAAGCGTCTTCAAACCACCACAGTAATGAAAAGTAGAACCATTTCTACTTCCGTTCACGTGTGATGACTAAAGCTGTGTTTACTATGTTCCTGTGGGTAGAGGTCAATTAGATGACTGTATTTTCAGATATATCCAATTGGACTTTGTGATTTAAGATAACTCAACAGGAACAGAGGCAGGAAAACAAAGGAGATGGAAAAAAAATTGATAAAAGTATATTCTGGCCGGGAGGGTTCATTTTAGGAACACAGGATTAGACGTAGTTCACTTAGCTCTACAATAGGATCGGATGCTCTCTCTCGAATGTTTGCTAAGTCCTTACAGTTTCCAATGTTTCTGAAGACAGCTCTGAAGTATTTGGAGTTCAAACATAAGCACAGACGAGAGCAACAAAACAGTGATCTTTCCACTGAAGTCTCTTGAGGTACAGACAATATTTTTTCTTAAAACTAGTTTTTGAGTTGTATCCATTCAGATCACAAAATAATGGGGGTGGGCAAGAGACCCTCCCCCAAAGTCATTATGTCACCAACCCTCCCTACTTCCAGGGTGCACATATGTGCATTAGAGTCTTCTGGACAGATTCATGGGGCTATGATGTAGAGGCAGCCACTTGAGAGACTGGCAGAATACTGAGACACATCTGGGCTGCTGGTTGGGAGTGATCAACATGAGGTATTTCTGGGGTGGAAGGTGGTGGAGGAAAGCTCTTGGTCACAGCAAAGGATGAGCAATTCTTGAGTTGATGGCAGCACCTACAGCATGACCAGCCAGTCCTGGGGACTGGAGCTATGAGCTGTGCCTGGTAGATTATTAAAAGCTATTCTTTTAGGATCTCCCAATGACTCTGGGAGCTTTCTAATGTTCTCGAACAAACGTATTCTACTTCAACTGAAGGGAGTGAATTCCCTTGTCTACAACTAAGAACTTGGACTGATGTTGAGAACGAAGGAGCGATGAGAATCAGAGCTCACTGCTTTGCATGTAGAACTAGTGATATTCCTTAAACTATCCATATTCCGCTGCCTTCTGGGCTGTGCCAAAAGCTACACTGTGTGGTTGGAATAGTGGAGCAACAAGAAGACATGTGTGGCTTAAATTATTCAAGCAGAAGCTGAGAGAGAAGTTTACTGTCTGTTTCCCTGTCTTTCCACACCAGGGAATTCTCTTTTCTGAGTTAAAATGAGAAGGTTTGGGACTGTGGTTATTAAAGAAGACAAATTCCTTCAGAGATAGACTACAAAAAGAAATCAACTTCTTATCAGTGGGTATTTTCAATTTTACTCTGTTGACTATGAGCAAGGATTCTTAAACATCTTCCCCTTGTGACATTCCCCCTGGCCCAAGAAACTTATATAACTCGTATAAAAACAGGCAAACAAATCAAACGCTTACTGATAATAAATCATAAAAGACTATTTAAAAATAATTACTTGTCAGTGCTGGAGAGATGGCTCAGAGGTTAAGAGCACTGACTGCTCTTGCAGAGGACCTGGGTTCGATTCCCAGCACCCACATGGCAGCTGCAAACCGTCCTTAACTCCAGTTCCAGGGGAATCCAAAGCCCTCTTCTGACCTCCGTGGCATTGCACGACACGGGTGCGCTCACATACATGCAGGCAATACACTCATACACATAAAATAGAAATTATAAAATATTTTTAAAAAATTACTTGTTATAGATATGTCTTAGTTTGTGACAAAACACTCTGACCCCTACCAACTTGGGGAGGAAAGGGTTTATTCATCTTACATCTCCCGGGTCACAGTTCATCTGGGAGCCCAAGGTGCAACACAGGCCCACCTGCCCAGGGGTGGCACCACCCACAGTGGGCTGGGCCCTCCCACATCACTCATCAAGAAGATGCCCCTCAGACATGGCCACAGGCCAGTCCAATAGAGGCAATGCCCCAACTGAGGCTCCCTCAACCCAGGTGTGTCAAGTTGACACTAAAGCTATCCAGCACAATTGACCCCTTGTCAACTTGACACACAAACACATCACTATTAAATAATAACCTTTCCAATTCTTGTCCCCAAGATATGATAACATTGATATCACAACATAAGAGAGCACAACCTTAAAAACCCCACAGTCCTTAAAAAATCCAAACACTTAAAAGTCCACAGTCTCTTTTAAAAGTCTCAACTGTGGGTGGGCTTCTGTAAAATCCAAAACAAGTACTGTCTTATTTCAAAGGGAAGAATCGGGCACACCTAAGCAAAACCAAAGTCCAGCAAAGTAGCTCAAGCCTGGACATCTGGGATTCACTCACAATCTTCTGGGCTCCAAGGGGTTCTGACAGCTCCACTTCTGACTCTGCTGTGCACAGCACACACAGCTCATCTCACAGACCCAGGCCAACTCCATTCCATACTTACTGCTGTCCTTGGTGGTCATCCCACAGTCCTAGCATCTCCAAAAAGCTTCATTCTCCACTGAAACTGAGGCTACACCTTCACCAATGTCTTCTTCTTGCCTCTTGGGGTGCAAAACCTCAGATTCTCTCCATGACCCCTTCAATCCTTGTATATTCACTGCAACTGAAGCTGCACTTTCATCTATGGCCTTTCCTGGCCTCTTGGAGTGCCAAGCCTCAGCTGCTCTCTGTGACCCCTTCATGCGTTCAACACCAGAACCATGCAGGAGACTCTTACACATTACCAAGTCCTGCTTCCAGCTTGAGATAGAGGTGCAGGTCCCCTCTGTGTGCTGACCCTGAGGAAATACCTCCCGGAAGACTTTACCACAGTGATGCTGGTCTCTTGTTACTTACAGCTGATTTTTCAGCCCCAGCTAACCAGCATCAATTGTCCCAATAAAGCAAAGGTTTTGCTTCAGGTTCTGGTCTCTTCTTAATCTCAGCTGATTCTTCAGCCCCAGTCGAACAGAACCCACAGATTCTCAATTCAAAATATCATAGAAACAGCCCTGATAGTCTCCGCTTCCCTTTGAAGCTTCACAAGCCAGGTCTCCATTGTCCACAACTCTTTCAGCATAACTTTTTCAAGCTCCACAGCAACTCTGAGCACGCAATGGCTTTTCCAGCCCAAAGTTCCAAACACTTCCACAGTCCTCCCCAAAACACCACAGTCAGGTCTGTCACAGCAATATCCCACTCTCTGGTACCAATTACTGTCTTAGGTTGTTTCTCCACTGCTGTGACAAAACACTCTGACTAATACCAACTTGGGGAGGAAAGGGTTTATTTATCTTACATCTCCTGGGTCACAGTTCATCAGGGAGCCCAAGGTAGGAACTCAGGGCAGGAACCTGGAAGCAGGAAGCACAGGCCATGGAGGAATGATGCTTACTGACTTGCTCCCCTGGCCCCTGCTCAGCCTGCTTTCTTATGTAGCACAGGCCCACCTGCCCAGGGGTGGCACCACCCACAGTGGGCTGGGCCCTCCCACATCACTCATCAAGAAGATGCCCCACAGACATGGCCACAGGCCAGTCCAATAGAGGAAATTCCCCGATTGAGGCTCCCTCAACCCAGGTGTGTCAAGTTGACACTAAAGCTGTCCAGCACAAGATAAGATTTTGCTGTTTATTAGCGAGGAAATCAAACTTGCATACTAGTGAGATGGATGTACTTTTATGTTTCTACTTAAAGAATTAAATCTTGGAGGAATATTTGAAGTTGCATCTTCAATATTTTTCAGAATTGATCAATATTTTGACTTCGTAATCATCATTGCTGAGAAAACCACTTCACATAAATACAAAATGGCGTATTTAAAGCAGTTCAAAGATTGTTTGGGATTGTGTCCTAGTCCCAAGCCAAAATTCATTGAATGCTTTTTTAAAAATGAGACTCATGCTCCTCAAACAGCAAGTTTTAAATTAAAAAAAAAATTATTTTGGTCTTTTTGAAACACGGTCTCCCTGTAGCCCCAGCTGTCCTGGAACTCACTGTGTAGACCAGGCTGGCCTCGAACACACAGAGATCCACCTGCCTCTGCCTCCCGAGTGCTGGGATTAAAGGTGTGCGCCACCACGCCCGGCCTAAATCAAATATTTTTAAAGAACAGATTTGATTTATTCGTTGACAGTTTCATACACTTTTATAATGTATCTGGCGCATATCCCCCCTCATAGCCCCTCCCACTTCCTTTAGACCCGTTCTTCTCCTCAACAAGCCCCCTTCTTTCTCCTCTCTCTTTTTTAAATAACTCACGGAATTTGATTAGGGGTCCTTGCATGAGCATGGGTGTGGGGTCATTTACTGGAGCATGTTCAATTTATTAACAGCTTTACCTCTGAAGAAAAATGATTCCCCTTTTCCCAGGAGTCACTCACTGCCCTGGTTCGTCAGCTGGGGGTGGGGCCTCATGTGCCCCTCCCCCATCCTCAGCGACTATCATAGACCTAGTCTTGTGCAGGTAACCACAATTGCTATGCGTTCTATGGACCATGGCATGTCCAGAGACGTTTTTTCACAGCACTCCTCCCACCCTCTGGCTCTTACATTATTTCTGGCCCTGTTCCGTAGTGTTCCCTGAGGTCAGTGATGTAGATGGTGCATTTAGTGATGGGCACTCAACAATCACTTATCCCTAGCACTATTATCCATTGTAAGCCTCTGTATTAACTGCTGCTCACTGAGAAAAAGAAACTTTGCTTACAACAAATATGGACAGTACTAATTTATGGATATAAATGTAAATGATTAAACCAGTTTTAATAACATGTCCATTTAGAAAAATAAAAATACTGGGTTCCCCTATATGATCTCTGACCTCCCAGTCATGGGCTTTTGACCAGGTTTACAGTAATAGGCATGAATACTTTCTTGGGGAGTGGGCCTCAAGTCCCATCAGAAAGGACTGGCTACTCCCATAACAGTCATACCACTATAAAACTAAACATTTTAATGCAATACCATGCACAGATATATGAATTGGATACTTAACATGCAAAGGAATGGTGGTTGGAAAATACTTAAAGTCTGTTTTCTATATTTCTGCAAGCAGAAAACGTTGTATGTATAATAGAAACACCGCAGTCCATGATGTAGAATAGTCTTGAACCTGAGGGAGGGTATCTCAGGCAGTATTCCCTGGCATTGTGTGGTGTGAAGACACACAGTAAAAAGCACATGTGAAGTGTTCAAAACCAAGTCTGCAGCAAAGTAACATGTCTTATGCAGCAAGTGTGAGCTCTGTCAGAAACACCTTGAATTCATTACAAGTTTGAGTCTGAGTTAATGTTTGGTGGTTTTGTATTCAGAAACCTTTTACCACTGCCCTATTTGCTGTGAGTCCTCACACTCAGGTGTGTGACCCTGCACAGAACTGTGACCCACACCTTTGTGAGAAGCTGTTCTCTAGAGAACAGTGATGACTTGAGTGTTATGCTTTGAGAAATTTATGCATTTTGCTTAAAAATCCAAACCTCAAATAATGCTCTTGTGCCAAAGGCATGTCATCTGTACCAGACTTCTAGAGACAGATGGTTTTGGTTTGTGTGAAGAAATTTAATGTAGTAGACACTGACCCCACAGGACTTCTACCCTCACTGCATCTATGTATCCTGTCTTTCTGAAGTTTAGAACCTGAACTGAACCTCTGCTTGTAAGACAACTGTTAAACATGAGGGAATTTTGAAAGCTGGATATTAGTTTGTAGTTTGACATCAGGAATAGCAAGAATTATTTACACTGTAGAAATCAGCAAACACTATAAATCAAGGCTGGATTTTGTTTTTCCCAGAGAGCCTGTTTACCAACACATTATTGTGTCAAATACCAAATCCTGGGTGTGAGCATCTGAGGAGTTAAGTCGAAGATACACACCTGTATTTTAGATGCAAGGAGTTGGAGCGAGTGCCTGATCTTTTAGGGTGTGGTGGGGAAAGGATTTCTCTCTTAACCAAGGCTGAAACAGTTGGAGGATTCTTCCCCCAAAGGATGAGGGTATCAATGCTGAATAGTTTCCTCAAATTTCACATATTCTCTGTAGGCTACAGAAGGCTTGCCTGTGTTTATACCTTTTCCTAGAACAAGTGCACAGCACATTTTGTGTCCTTTTCTTTTCTCCAGTTTTGCCACATGTGCACTCCTTCCTTCTGATGCTTTGGGGATAAAAATAATAAATTACTGTACACAGTGGACAGAGTACATGGGCTCCAGTGGGGGGGTTGCTATGGAAAGGTGCCATTTGGTAGGTGCATATATAGATGAATAAGATTGTGTGGGATGTTCTGTATGATATACACACACAAAAATCAACAAATTTTAAAAATGAGTTATATTTGAGGAAGAAGCATAAAAACTTACTTCATGTTAATTAGTAGAGGTGATAAGCATTACCAGTGAAATCTACCTGATGACTATATATCCATACTCAGGTGCCAAGGAGCTGAGTGCAACCGACTGTGACTAGTAATAATCAGATACATAGAGATTAGAGACACATGTGCAAACATCTAAGCGTTAGTACCATTAAAAATGAGTCTTTCTATAGGAAACAGTATGTTTTAAAAGGAAATGGAGATCTTTTTAAAAGGTTAAAACCTAATTCAATTTTATGACTTATAGAGTTTATAACAAATTCAATACTGTAGAACTGTACTAATTCAACTGTGAACCTAAAAATTTACAGCCACTTTTGAAAGAGATGCATCTTTGCTCTAGAAATTGTTATTGACTGTATTAATGCTATAATGAAATGTTTCTTCTAATCATGTGGTTATTTATTTATTAAATTAACTAAATGCTATCTAGAGTAATTTTCAATGTTTAAAACATTAGAGAATCTTCTAAGTGAGAGAAGATGCCAAGCAGCTATTACTATTTTTTTCCCCAAATTAGTAAGTGTAAGGTGCTGGCTAAGGTTAACTAAAATAATATGCTTTTAAAAAATAGAAACTACCTCTTTATATCATTTAGGAAGAATTTATATCCTACGTCTTAAATGAAGATGAAAAATGGTTTAGTAAAAGATACTGCATAGCGAATATTTTTCATTTGTACTGTGCTAGACAGCTTTAGTTGTTAACTTGACACACCAGGGAAGAGGGAACCTTAACTAGGGAATTTCCAATATCTGATTGACCTAACAGGCATGTCTGTGGGGCAGTTCTTGATGGTTGAGTGATGTGGGAGGGTCCAGTCCATTGTGGGTGGTGCCACCCCTGGGCAGGTAGTTCTGGGTTGAATAAGAAAGCAGGCTGAGCACAGGCCAGGGCTGCAAACCAGTTAGTAGTGTTCCTCTGTGGGTTCCTGCCTCTAGGTACCTGCCCTGATTTCCTGCCCTGGGTCCTTTCAATGGTGAACAATGACTGGGATGTGTAAGCCAAACAAATCCTTTCCTCCTCGTGTTGCTTTGGGTCCTGGTGTTTATCACAGCCAGAAAGAAGCTAAACAAACACCTTGTTTAAATTTACATGCTGCACATCCATCCTTCTGTGTGTGTAGCTAGAAGGGACCTGAACTCATTTTGAAATTAGGAAAATTTGTCACTGTTTAGACTCGGCTTAATTTTTCTAGTGACTCATGAGGCAGGGACAGCTTTTGGGGTTTTTTTCTCAGAGAATATCATTCACTTTAAAAGAGGCCTTAGGTGTTCTTTCACCTGACGCTTTTGTTCAAGTGTTTGGAAGCACTGATGCAAAGATATAGCTGGGTTGAGGCTGTGATGGCTCCACAGCAGGCGGGAGGACATCAGGATCTACACTGGCCCAGGTTAAAGAAAGTAGAGACTCCCTGTAGGAGTCGCCTCCCAGCCAGTTCTAGTTCTGAAATACAAGAATCCATCTGGAAGTCCTTTGTATTTTCCCTTCCTGCTCAAAATTTCGCATCCTAATGACTAATTCTAATCTTATCTGAGTTGAAAATGCAAACTTGATTATTTATAATTCAGCTGGGCACCAGCAAAAACTTGGCAGACAAACCACAGAATTCCAAGACCCTGTCGGATGCCCAGGTCATAGCTACATTATGGAGAGCCCCTCATCTGGCTGTTCTTGAGTAAACCTTTATTTCTTACAGTGTTGGCTTCGTAATAGCATCTCTAAGGGAACCGCTGCTTGGGTGAACCCTTCTGTGGTGACTGGGCATCTTCTTCACATTTGTGTGTCATTTTAATTGATAGAACAGGTAGATTTTTCCAGGTCTCTGAGTCTTTTTGTCAGCTTTCGAGTCAAATCCTAAATTAGATGCAACACCTGAATGAGCATGTGAACTGAGAGCACCAATAGGGTTGTCATGACAACTGGGAAATGCCATGTCTCCTCCAAAATGTTAATTCAACTGCCATTGTGAATTTTCACAAATCAGTAGTTGTTATATTTTTCAATTCTGAGTAGAGATGAAGTAACATTTGGGGTTTTCCTCGACGGATTCCGACATTCGTAGTGGTTGTGTTTCTTCTACTGCGATCTGGGTGTTTTCAGAATCATGGGGTCTGGTGGGACTCAGTCCCCTCAAGATATCTATAGAAGCTCCCCAGCCTTGGGGCACTAGGTCTGGAAGAGAGTGGATCAAGAGCATCTACTCTTCCTTAGAGTCCAGCTTCTCAAACAGAACTCTATAAACCAGCTTCGCAAGATAGCTTAGTAACAAATAGAAAGGAATGGAAGATCCTGAATGGATCTCTGGTTCCAGCACCACTGCAGCCAGGAATAGCTTTAGATTTAATCCTGAAATCACAAGAATAAACTGCAACATATGCAATACCAACTCCTTTATTCTCTCTCAATTCCCAGTGTAATGCTCAGAGACTCACCTGGTGGAATAGTGAACTCTGAACATTTTCTGAGGTATTAGCTATAATTGCCAGCCTTACCAAGCTGAATTTTCGTGGACCCAATATGATTGACTGAACTAAAAAGCAACATAACTATGATCTGGTTTGGAAATCTCAGGAAGGTTTGCGACAGGCAGAGAGGTAGGGAACGTGTTGTTCAAAGGGTGATATGTTAAAATTCTCATAATTGTGAAGCAGGCCTGTTATTTAGAATGTGGGGTGGATGGAGAAGTTCTGATTAAGAGTCGCTCAGGACTTCCTGCTGGATGGAGGTGTCACAGGTCATTTTGTCCCCCTCAGAAATTCCAGTCCCACTTCTCACAACCAAGTGCTCCCTGTGTTTTGACTAGAGAGAGGGCCCTCTCTGCCACGAAGCACGCGCTGCCCTTCAGGAAGGATGGAGACCAAGAACCCAAATGGCACACACGTTGTTTTCTGATATTTGGGGAACAGTGTGTACCTCTAAATTTACTTGATGCTTGTTCAATTTTCCGTTTCCTGTGTGAATTCATCCTCAGATAGAGAGCAACTTCATTACCCACACATTCAGATTAATTCCTGAGTCATGCCTGGCTTCTTCTCTTTGAAAGCAAATTACAAAATCTGGGCTTTGGGAGCTGGTATTTGACCATTTTTCAGTCCAAGTGTTCCAGGATAAGATGTTCCATGAAGATCAGCTGTGATTAAGCCACCTCTTAGCTGGGCTGAGAACCCCAAATCATGCAGAGAAAAGAAACAATAACAATTCAACAAAGCCATTACCATTTGTTAAGTGTTTGCTAGATTCCAGGCATTTTGCACACATTAACCTTATGTACCCTGCATAACAGCATTGTAAGTTTGATTTTACTTTCAGATGAAGGAACTTGTTTCAGAGACTAATTTGCTCAGGTCACACACACAGCCCTCAACTGGAGCCAGGATTCAAACCAGAGTAAACTGATTCTTGAGTCAGACAGCTATATATTAAGCAATGTTGTGTTACTGGTCAACAAATCCTGTTTGATAAAGTTTTGCTTGCACCTATTAGGTTAGTGTTTTCAATGTTTGTATTCTAGAAGATTGTGGTTGTATGTGACAGGTAAGGCAGTTGGAATCATGAGAGTGGTGAGGGAAGCCTTAGATGAACAGAAATTGAATGGTGACAAATAGGAACAACATTATGTAAAAAGAAGACATTTCTGATACTAAACAAGACTGTGGTCTTGGACAGAGGAGCCAGTCTTTCAGTACTTACTGTCCACATGGGCAGAATCCTACAACAGACTTAGTATAAACTACTGATTAACAACTACCAGAAAAAAATTCAATTTTGTTTGAATTACAATCATTAGGTAAGTGTTCATTAGAATCAGTCAGTGACACCTTGTTTGAAAAAAGATGTTTAGGGAAATACTAGGACATGAAATGTCACTTTTAAAAAACCCACCGGAGCTGGGCGTGGTGGCACATGCTTTTAATCCCAGCACTCAGGAGGTAGAGGCAGGCAGATCTCTGTGAGTTCAAGGCCAGCCTGGTCTACATAGTGAGTTCCAGGACAGCTGGGGCTACAGGGAGACCCTGTCTCAAAAAGACCAAAAAACACAAACAAACAAACAAAAACACAAAAAACTCACTAAACTTCCGTCATGAGGAAACAGTCTTCCAGGCTTCTGGGAACTTGCTCATATGGACTTACAGCAATGGTGTCAGCATGCACAAGACCCATGCTGACTCAATCAGACAGAAACCCAGCATAGAACTGGGGAAATGGACAGCAGGCCCCAACCTTAGCTGAGGAACTATTGGCAGCTGACCACACCTGGGTGAGGGAGTGTTGATCTTCTTTAAGGGAGTGACTCCAGATAGGCTGACCAGATTCCAGGGGATGAACTTGCACCGAGGGACACGAGGGTACAAAAACTTGAGTCAATAAACCTTAACATATACGATGAAATGCATGAAATCTTGTGGGGGATCTAGAGGGGAGTACAGATGGGAGGAGCGTATAAAGATGATTAAGACGTTTTTGTATGAAACACACAAAAATTCAATAAAAAATATACTTTGAAAATAAAGTTCCTCTAGTTTTTCTAATAAATAATATCACAGGAAAACGGCATGCACACGGAAGGGTATCATCAGCACAGACACCAATACAAGCAGTGCCCACTGGATCTGCATGCCAGTGCAGCCCTCACTGATGGGAGACACACTGAAAATTTTTCCACTTAGACATATGATTTCCAGTTTTTTGTTTTCCTGAGCAACTGGGTAGATGGTTGTATCCCTTAGTGAGATGCAACATACTAGCATATGAATGATACTCCTGCAAAAATGTTGAGTTTTGAGATGAGGGTTCCATTGGAAACATGTATAGAACCAAGAGGAAAGGTTGGAGCTGGAGATCAAGTCTGGGATTTACCAAGAGAATCTTTAATGCTATGAAACTGAACGAGATGTTCCAGAGAGGAAGAGTGAAGAGAGAGAGAAAAGGGCCCAGGACTGGGGCCCAGGTATCCTTCAATAGAGTTCAGGAAAGGGAAAGAAAAAGGAGCCAGGAAAGAAGGAGTCTGGAAAGGAGCAGTCAGTGAGGGGCAGAGGGATGAGGAAGACTCTGAATCTAATGTCTGGGGGGGAAAACAAGAGGAAAGAATGTTTCAAGGACAGAAATGCCAGGACACTTATGAATGAACACTACCAGAGTTCATCAGTTCCTTTTCCTGTGACTTCTAAAAATGCTCCTTTCACCCCAAACTCATGACTGCCTACCCCATAACTCAGAAATGCAATAGCCTCTCAAAGGGTCCGCTTACCTCTTTTTCTTATTATATTTATTTATTTTGTGTGGGAGTGCGTATGCCAAGACACACACGTGGCTGTCAGGAAACAACTTGCAGAGCTGATTCTCTCCTTCTACCGTGTGGGTCCCTGAAAGAAACTCACGTCATCAGGCTGATAGCATGTGCTTTACCCACTGACACATCTTGTGGTACTCCGCCCCCGCTCGCCTCTTGATTTAGCTTCTAACAATCCATGTTTAATCTATCCCCAGAGTGGGTCATCTCTCTAAAAGCACAAACACTATATTATATTCGAGGTTAAAACTACACAAAACCAGTATATCCCTCAACTTCACCAGTGAAGCTTCCTCACACAAGAGTGCAATACGCAGAGAAGGCCACAGCTGGCCAAGGTGTTAAAGAATAGGACTGCACAGTGCATTTCCCTGGATAGGACTCCTGTATTAAACCTCACCCACCCATGCTCAGGGACCATTGCAGAGAGGGGGTGGAAAGACTGTAAGAGCCAGGGTCGGTATGAACATAAGGAAACAGGCTTTCAGGTCACTGGGAACTTGATCATATGAACTTGCAACAGTGGTGACAGCATGCACAAGATCCATGCTGACTCAATCAGACAAAAACCCAGCATAGAACTGGGAAAATGGACAGCAAGCCCCAACCTTAGCTGAGGAACTTTTGGCAACTGATTACTGTGGGGTGAGGGAGAGTTGATTTTCTTTAAGGGAGTGACTAGATGGACTGACAAGACTCCAGTGGATGAACTTCCACTGAGAGACATCTGGGTGCAAATGCTTGACCAGATATGACAGAATGCATGAAATCTGGTGGGGGTGGGGTATAGGGGGATACAGGTAAGGGAGGGGCCTAAATTTGATTAAGATCTATTATACGAAATGTACAAAAACTCAATAAAATATACATAGAAAACTATACAGAAGTTCTAGCTGGGCCTGTTGATTCACACCTTTAATCCCTGCATTCAGGAGGCAGAAGCAGGGGGATCTCTGTGAGTTCAAGGCCAGTCTTGTCTACATAGCAAGGTCCAAGCCAGTCAGGGCTTCCTAGTAAAAAATAAGTTCATAGTACTGGTAGGCCATAATTACAACCCTAACACCCTAATTTCTTATTGCCTGGAATTTATTCCTGACAAGCTCTGTCTCTGACTACATCCTGTGTTAAATTCCAATGCAAGACTTCTAATATGCCAGCCCCGCCCCCTTTTCTTCTACAGGGACCTTTGGTTACTTCTGCTCCCTCTTCCTTACAATGTTTTGCCCCACAGAGTTCTTCAAACACTCTTCAGTATAGAGGACTCAGTTTGGAGAACGTCCTCCCTGACTCACAGGTGGTTGGACAGTGCCTTTTTATCCTCCTCGCCACATGAAACTGTTCTAGAACCTCCATTTAAACTGCAGTTGCTTTTATTAGTATCACAGCATTTCCATATTGACCGCACTTCAGGAATGTCTGTCTCTGCTGTCTTTTCTCTGTCTCTCTTTGTCTCTGTCTCTCTGTTTCTGTTTCTGTCTCTAGAGGGATTAGTAAAGTATTAAAAGTTACGACTCACCTGGTGTGGTGGCGCACACCTTTGGTCCCAGCACTCGGGAGGCAGAGGCAGGGGGATATCTGTGAGTTTGTTACGCTGAGATCTCACGACCCCCCAATGACCACCAAGGGGTCCGGAGTGTATGCAACAACAAAGAGCCTTTATTCAGGCTTAAGCTCAGGCCCTCAGATTTCACCTACACAGCGGATCCGTACTGAGAGCCCCGATCTAGGGTGGGGTAGGCTTTTATATGGAAGTTTCACAGAAGCCCGTGTGCGCCAAGCATCCTTTAAAATAATTGGATCGTCCTATGCTCTGAGTATGGGGAGGATTCTTATTGGTAGGGGCTGTCTTTAGGGCATTGGAATGTGCTGACTATTATCTGTGGGGCCAGAAGTTTGTGTTTTTACCTTATAGGCTTTTATATACCCAGGCTTGCTTGAAACAGCTAGCCAAAATGGAGTCAGTGCATTCTGACTCTTGCATTTTAACGCTTCAGCCTCAAACTCACTGTGTGAACTGAGGTGACCTGTAACCAAATTACAGAAGCAGAAAGAAGCAGTTAGATGAGTCAGAGTCCCACAAGTTCAAGGCCAGCCTGGTCTACATAGCGAGTTCCAGGACAGCCGGGGCTACAGGGAGACCCTGTCTCAAAAAGAGCAAAAGAAAAAAAAAGACTCACTCCTTACCCGGCTCTTACCTGTATGTTCTGCTCTGCAGGAACATACTATCTAAATACTAAATGATTCACCAGTGGCCATTTGCAATCATTTCCTTCAGGGGCTCAAAACCATGAGTCACACAGCTAGCACCTTACGTTGTTAGGGAAAAAATCCTTACTAATGCCATTTATTGGAGCTGTATCATTTCAATCAAATTACTTCAGAATTTCTCACAGTTCTTGCAGCTACAGATTGTACTTTGAAACATAAAAAAGCTCATTCTATAAGGCCTCCACACTTTTATTAATTACATGATGTTGGAACTAAAATCATTTGTTGTGGAGATTTATGGAATATACTACAAAGTCAGATTCTGGTGTTAAGTGCATAAAAATTACTTTAATAATTCTCTATTCTATTGCCAAAAAAAAGATTAAAAAGAGAAGATTCGGGATTCCGAGTGTTATGAATGCAGCATTTGAAATTTCAAAATTTGACTATTAAAATTAAATCAATTAATTTTATTTGTCTGAGTGTTTTGCCTGCATGCACGTAACTACACCTGTGTTGTGCAATGCCCACAGAGGCGAGAAGAGGGCGTCAGATCCCCCTGGAACTGGAGTTAGGGATGGTTGCATGCCGGTGCTGGGAAATGAACCTAGGTCCTCTGCCAGAGCAGCCAGTGCTTTTAACTGCTGAGCCATCGCTCCAGCCCCTTAGAGGTCAGCAATTCTAATTCTTTCCTCTGTGTTTTATTAGGACTAAATGAAACACATCAGATCAGAATCTTGTTTTCAGAGGTTCAGAAGCTACATCTCCACCCGTAACTATTTTGGATACAGCAGTGCCCTGAACCTCCTTGCTCTTGTCTTCTCTAAGGTCTTCACACTTCTGCCCAAGCATGCTCCCTCTGTCCCCACAGCCAGTATCAATGGCTTTGTCTCCCAAAGGTTCCACAACCTCCCAAGGTGTTCAAACACATGAGTCAGTGGGGAACATTTTACATTTAAACCTTAAAATTCCATCCCTGGTCTCTGTAGGCTCATGACTATCTCATAATACATACTGCTCCATTCCAGCCTCAGAAGTCCCCTAACCTTAACAGCACCATGGTAAAAATGTCCGGATTCTCATTTGAAACTCAGATTGATCCTTTAACTGTGAGCCATGTAAAAATCCAAATACAGTGTATACACATTCAGTGTACAATGACACAGCGCAAACAGCCCATTCAAGGGGACAAAGGGAGTATAACAAGAAGAGATGAGTCCAAACAAGACCCAAATCCAGCAGATCAGACACTGAACCCCGCATCTCCACATCTAGTGCCTGGGCCTTATGGTAGCATCACTGGATGCCCGTGGGCTTGGGTAGCCCCTCCGTACAAAGCTTCTCTCTTGGGCTGGCTCCACTCAATCTGCAACTTTCTGTGGCGGACATCCCAGGTACCTGGCATCGCCAGCACTCTGGGGTCCCCAGGACTTCACTGTCAAGCTTCACACACCAGCCTATTTGTAGAGTCTTTTCTGCTAACACTATCTAGTCTCTCAAGTTTTTTTCTGGACTCTTAGCACAAGCCTACACAATCCTGTACCGACTGTAGTCTATATTCTTGCCCTACCTTGGACAATGCCAAACTCTGCTGTCAGCTTGAGATGTAGCCTGGCCCCCACTTGGAGCATAGCTGTTGGCATCTGTGGGTCTTCGAAGCTGAACTGAAGAAGGCTTAGGGAACTAAGGCAGTCCTTCCTGATTAAGCAGGGAACTCCTACACACCATTCTGTGTTCTGGCACTCCCATTTCAGAAGACTTTGCTTTCTATACTCCGGAACCTGTGATTTTGCCGGCAATGAACCTTTCCTACTGTCCTGGGACAAAGTTCCTTTCTTCTCCTTAATGGTGCTCTTTCAGCAGTTCCAACAGGTTTGTCCTTGTTTGCTCTGCTAGGATTTTAAACAAGTTCATGTTCCTTTCCAGGTCAAAATGCTCATTTAAAAAGTATCTTAAAGCCAGGTGCACAACTTTAATCCCAACACTCAGGAGGCAGAGGCAGGTAGAGCTCCATGAGTTCAAGGCCAGCCCGGTCTACACTGCAAGTTCCAGGCCAGTTGGGGCTACAACGAGACCCTGTCTTTAAAAAAATAAAAGCATCTTTCTCCTAAACTTTCTGTTCTCATGGTAAATCATGCCACAGTCTGGATTTTATGCTCTCTGGAAATTTCCTCTCAGCTAAATTCCCAGGGCATGGGCAAATCAGAGCTGCAGTCTCTATCTGAACGTGACACAAATGGCCCATGGCTCAATTCCCATCTAAGTCTCTGTGAGCCAGCCTGTCCACATGTCTATCTGCGCTCTGGTGTTCCAGTCTCCCACCAGGAAAGCTCATTAAGCTCTGTTTATAGCACTTCATGGCTTCTATTGCCGCATCTCTACAGCCTTCCACATACTCCCTAGAAACCAGTTCCAAAGGGTATGAACCAGCCGGCCAGGTTTATCACAGCAATGCCTCTGTCTTTCAGTGCGAATACTCCATAGTCATTGGTTTTTCTTGTCGCTGCGACCAAAGACCTGACAGAAGCAGCTTAAGGGAGCAGAGATTTACTTTGGCTGATGGTTCAGAGGGTACAAGTCAACATGCCGGGGAACATGCAGGAGCGGCCAGGTCTGCGGTGGCGGGAGCTCGGTTGCTTCATAGATCAGCAGATTAGGAAGCAGAACGCTTGAGCGGGAAGTAGGGCCAGACTAGAACACTGAAATCTTTTTTCTCCCTGGGACTCCCTTCCTCCAGCTAGGCCTACATCCTAAGTGGTCCACAGTTTCCCCAAATAGCACCATCTGCTGTGGGGGACATTTCACATTCGAACTATAACACCTGATTTAGAAGAACATAGGACACTTACCATCTCTTCTCACAGTGAGTCTGAGCTCGTGTGGGCTCTGGCATGTTTGGTAAAGTGACTGAAGATCTTTGTGGGGCTGGCAAGATGGCTCAGCTAGTACATCACTTGCCACACAAGCCTGATGACCCAAGTTTGATCCCTGGAACCCAAGTAAAGGTGGAAGGAGAGAACTAACTCCATAAAGTTGTCTTCTGACCTCCACATGGGCACCCAGGCAGTGTCCCTCCCACCCACATCATACGCACATATGTTTTTTTTGTGCGTCGTGGTTTTTTTGCTTTTTGAGACAGGGTCTCCTTGTAGCCCCAGCTGTCCTAGTACTCACTATGGGTGGTTTTTTTTTGCTTTTTGAGACAGGGTCTCCTGGTAGCCCCAGCTGTCCTAGTACTCACTATGTAGACCAGTCTGTCCTTGAACTCATGAAGATCTGCCTGCCTCTGTCTCCCAAGTGCTGGGATTAAAGGCGTGCACCACCATGCCTGGCACATGTTTTAGAAACACTATCTTCGAGGGGGCTGCCCTGAGCCACTTTCTCTCTCTCCTCCCTTGGCCTCACTGAGGACTCGTTCTCTCTCTCTCCTCCCTTGGCCTCGCTGAGGACTCGTTCTCTCTCTCTCCTCCCTTGGCCGTCCTGAGGCTTTTTGCAATCTCAGTCTGTTAGCAAGATGTAGTATGCAGCCATACAGGACAGACTGCAAAGGGAGAAGAGCAGCCACTTCCTGTATCTCCTTCTTTGAAAGAAAGGATCTTTTTCTAGAAATTTCTTCACAGATTTCTCAGAGATTTTTAGTCAGAATTAGACATTTTTGAAGCAGATATCCACAAGGCGTATAAGATGCCCACACAAGGGACATGGCATGGTAGCTCTAGTCACGGCATCTGCCTGTCATTCCTTCCAGCATTTTTTCTCTAGCTTACGGCCCTGTCCTCCACCCTGTTCCATGTCCTCCACTAACAGCAAAGGAAGGACTGAGAGAAGGATGCAAAAACCAATGGGTGGGGAGGCAAAGGTTTTTGAGATTGTAGTAGAGAGCCAACTGATCCGCCAGAGTAGACTTTATTGAAAGGAATCGTTTCCACATTTACAAGTAGGGCATTAGATCATGTGATGTCAGAGTTCACATTTAACCCTTAAGTATGAGTGACTGATAGAAGCAGTGGCAATGAGGTCAGACAAGCCTGGGGGTCTTTACGTCAATTGATTTAGCTACATGGAGCCTCGGTTTACTTGTCTGGAAAATAGAAATAAGAATCATCTTGTGGAGTGTTGTAAGCACAGTGAATATTCTCCAAGTAATATGTCGCACTTAGTGCTTTAGACATGATTAAAAAAAACAGTTGTCTGTAATGATAACGAGAAGGAACTGGAGATGACAGGAAAGCAATTGAGAAGGCAGGACACTGACCGACGGTCCTGAGATGACAGCTGCCAGCACTGAGTCATCACTGTCCTGAACACTTCACTTACTATGGCTCATCTAACAATTAATTGTTATCCCTGGAGGAGCATTGGGGTATGCGGGGGGGTAGGGGGAGTCACACGAGTAATGTGTGGGAAAGCGTGGTCTGGGATGTGGACCAGCCTTGTGCCAGAGCCCCACCTCCCAGATGTTGGTAGACATAAGTACTTTGCTCAAGGTTAGCTGGGTTATACATTCTGAACAAACCAATAAATTCTGAACTCTAACTTTTAGTCTTCCTTGATTTGCTTCCTTTTTTATTCAATTATAAGGAATCACTTAAAAGTGCATGTACATTGATAACTTATCACGAGCAGTTTGTTTTCATTGCCTGTTGAACGAGAACATGAAATATTTTCACATTCCCTTGGAAGAATCAACTGGTACCAAAAGATTAGTGAGCAATGCAGATTTCACTAGGCTATGGAAGGGATGGGGGCTGTAATCGCACAGTGCGTATCAGACTATTGGTAACTCTCATCCTACTGACCCTCAGGTTTCCCTGTTCCTCACTGACCCTGCACAGTGTGTGGAGATGTACTACTCAGTGCTCCCACATGGCAAAGCGCCGTCTGTTTCCTGGTTCCTGGCACCTTCTTCCCACCTATTTTACTTTGTTTCTCTGCTGCTGTGATGAACAATAGCCAAAATCAACTTCAGGAGGAGAGGATTTATTTCCCCTAACAGATTACAGTCTATACTTAAAGGATGCAAAGACAGGAACTGGAAGCAGGAACTGAAGCAGAGATCATGGAGGAACGCTGCTCACTGGTTTGATCCCCCTGGCTTACTCAGCTACTTTTCCTATACAGTCCAGGCCAGCTGCTCCGGAACGGAGAACTGGGCCCTCCATCAGTCAGCAATCAAGGGAATGCCCCACAGACACGCCCACAGGCCAGTCTGATGGAGGAAATTCCTTAGCTGAGGATCCCTCTTCCCAGGTGTCTCTAGTTTCTGGCAACTTGAGAAAAACTGGCCAGTGTACTGCCAACTCTGGGCCGGACCCCAGGTACTGTACAGAGCATTTGGCATGCCTCTCCTTCCCACCTTTCTACCTTACTGCTTCTCCGGCCCCTAACTCCAGCCATTCTCTGGAATCAAATTCTGAACATGTATTGGTGAGTCTGATGTTAGCACTTCATTGAGGACAAGAAGTTCCTCATGGGTCAAACTTCTTACCATGAAACCCTCTTTGAATTGAGATAGGGGATAAATGCAATTTTAGGGATGCATTGGGAGCTGTCTTGTTGGGGGAGGCATGTTGAGTCATTCTTAACCACTGACATTTTTGAATCAGTCCATTGATTGGCCCACCAAACAGCCCACAGGATTGTGAAAGGATGAAACTGCTGGGTTTTTTCACTAATAAAAGTAATTCTTCATATATGGGCATGGAAGGAGAGTCCCTGAGAAGCTATCAGGGAAATATAGAGATAGGAGGGAGAATTCAGTGCCAAACTGAATGAATTTCAGAGATGGGGAAATTCCATATAAAATTTTCCCCAAATTAATAATTGTACCCATGTCTGGCCCACATGGTCACTAGCTTTACCCACACACTGAGCCAGTCTTCAAAACCTTGCTTAGCTTATACTTCTATCATGGCATAATTGAAGAAGAGATCAAGAAAATATAGTGGGTCCAGCTACCCAGAACACTAAGGCAGGAGGACTACAAGTTCAAAGCCTGCCTGGACTGTAAAGTGAGCTCAAGACCAACCCGGGCAACTTTAGTAAGACTCTGTCTCAGCTTTTTAAAAAATTAAAAAAAAAAAAAAAAAAGAAGGCTATGATTCCAGTTCAGAAGCAGAGTGCTTATCTACTATGCACAGGACTCTAGGTTTAATTCCCAGTACATCAAAAAGAAAGGAAAAAAGAGAAAGGGTGGGACGGAGGGAGGGACGGAGGGTGGGAGGGAGGGAAACTCGAAAGGCTCAGTGTATGTAAGTCATATGGAATTATTCCTTAATATCTGGCTACAAAATTGACAAAAGCACAAAACCCAGAAATCAAACAGAATCACATTCTTACTTCATATCACACTCAAAATTCCAGATTATTTAAATTTTGGTGTTTTAAAGGAAAAAATTAATTGAAAATATTGTGGCAGGTTAAGTGGATCTAAACATGACACAGAAAGCAAAACTAAGTATGAAGTGGAAGCGTGTTACACAAAGCCCTGCCGACAGGACATGGGGATCACTGGATGCCATCTTGGAGGCTGGATGCCATAGAAATGAACTTTTCTAGCTTCTGGACCAAGGCAAAAGGAGCCTCTATGGGGGGCACAGCCTATGGTAAATTATGGAAAAATAAGGATCTGACTAGGTGTCCCCCTGAAAGTTGGCATAGTATCCCATTCTGTTAAGAAAAGGCAGGAAAACAATGCCCAAAGAGAACTCTGTGGTAGACAGGCTGAGGCCGACGCACCAGGTGGTAATACAGCTTCCAGTTTAAAGAGTTAGTTTGAGAAGAACCATTAATATTCACCTGATGATTCACAGACCATAACTGCCATTTTTAATTACCATGAGCTAAATACATTTTTCTAAATGATTAATCCATCTATTTTAATGCCTGCCTTTAAGTACTCACCTTTCTTTACTTGTTGCTATCTATTTGTATATGTAGTCAGTAGAGGGAAAATGTAACCACATTTGTGGGTAGGAAGGCATGTTAAAAGACAGTATTTTAAAGGTGTTCTAATCGGAAAATAAAAACAAACTGAAGTAACAGCTCCAGGGACGGAGTGGAAATCACCCCTTGGAAGGTGCCGGCCTTGTAAGCCAAGAATTTGGTATTCAGAAGTCCATCTTGAGGAAATCATGTGTGGTATAGTTTGGAATAAAGGTGAGGAAAACTTAAGAGCCTTATAGCCGATAACATTACGAGTGGGGCGAATTTGTTGGATGATTTTGATAAAGTCTCATGCACAGGCAAACTGCATTCACTAGATTTCTGCACAGCAATCTGTTTTTATTTTGTAATTTGTAGACCTACTATGTGCCAGCTGATACCTGATATCTGATATCACCTTTGGTCTGACCTATCAGTCCAATGGGCCCCATCTTTAAGCCTTAATTTACTTCTGGCACGATCACTTAACAGTGAACACACATGTACCCATGCACTCGCACACGTGTGCGTGCACAATTCTTCAAAAGATTACAATATTTTTTAGGACAAAGATGCTCTTTACTTCATCCTGTTCTTTGGTGGCTTCTTTTCTGTCTCCCAAAAAGCAATATAGTACCTTATAAAAACTAAGTAGTGAAAAAAGTCATCTTGCTGGCGTGAAACATTGACTAGTGATGTTCTAAGACCCCTGACAAGCAGTCTGTCCCTTTTTCAGTAGTGCTTACCTAGGTTGGTGGTGAGTTACGTACAGGCCACTGTAAACCTAGTGAGGTGCTGGCCATTCATCTTTGCTATGAGCTAGATGTGAAATTAGCAGAAGTTGTGCCAATGTGAAGAGTTCTGGAAAAAGGGAGTATTCAGAGTGATTAATTCCCACAGACATCTCCACAAAGCTGGGCAATTTTTCACTCTGCAAGCTTCAAAGACCTTCTTTTATGACTAAATGTGATTCACTAAACAAATTTAAAGAGTGCCAGTCTATAACTAGTGCCTCTAGAACTGAAGCTGGCACATAGTAGGTGGTTAAAAACATCCCCTTCCCCAGGTTCTAGTTGTTTCTAAAGATGGACTGTTCCTCTCCACTTCCCTGCCTCCAACTTCAGCATGTTCATGTGATGAGCTCTGTTGTCGATGAAGCATCCATGGTAGTTCCCCCCATCGATGCAGTTCTCTATGGTATGCAAACCAGTCACAAGATCATAACTTCATTTAAGCATCATGTGACTCTAGACAGTTGGATACTATTAAGCTCTGTTTTTCAGATGGGAAAAATTGAGCCTCAGGGAACTTAAGGTGTTTGTTATTGCTGAGTGACTCAAATCTGAAGTTTCTCGCTGAGGGAGCCCATATCTGACATTGATAGCAGGCTAGACAGGTCATAGGACATAGGGGAGAGCCTAATGCTAGTTTTCTACTAAACAGTTACCATATTAAACCGACTTCTAATGATTTCTTATAACCATAGATTAATACATCTCTCAACACTCACCAGAGAAGTTTCCTTATGCAGCAGATGCTGATTAACACCAAAACCCACAATTGGCCATTGTGTAGAAAATAGGAGACTAAAAAGCACTAATCCCAGAATAGGACACTTATTCCAAACTTCTACCTCCCAAGGCTCAGGGATCATTGTGGAAGAGGAGGTGGATAGATTTTAAGAACCAGAGGAGGCAGATGACCACAGGGAAACAGTTTTCCAGACAGCTCATCACTCATATGAACTCGTAGCAATGGCAACAGCACACATAAGTCCCATGGAAGCTCAAACCAGAAAAAAATCCCAGCATAGACATGGAGAAGTAAGAAACCTCAACCCAACCTAAGGAACTTTTGGCAGTTGATGGCTGCTGGGGGCGGGGGGTTGGAGAGTCAGTCTCTTTCAAGGATGGAACTCTTGGTAGGTTAACCAGGCTCCAGTGGATGGACCCATACTGAAGGACATTTGGGGACACAAATTAGACTCTACAGGCATAATTGGGGGGGTGGCAATAAGAGGAAGTATGAATAGGGAAGGGAATCTAAATACTATAAAATAAATGGCATCGTCTTGAGCGTAACCCTGTGTTAGGCGTTGGCATCCATGTTTGAAACATAGGTAATTTACTGTGTGCCAGAGAAGACCACGTCCTGTGACTCTTCACTTAAACAGGCCTTTCTAAAGCCCTTCAAGGAACTCATACGATGCGTTCGTAAAGTTACATGCTTTTTGCAAAACATGATAGGAAGCGGACTGAATTAACTTCTGCACAAATATAGAAACTGTATAAGATTCCACCCCTAAGAAACTGACTCTATCACTGCTGTCCAAGAACAGCAGGCATATTATCATCCAACCAGAAGACCACACTTACCAGTATCTTTGTAGCAGTGGGCGTGAGGTCCGTTCAATGGCATATAAGTCAACACTTTCTCAGAAATTCTCTTTCAAGCTGTCCGACCTGTGACGAGCAGGCCACTTGCACCCAGGATAGTGGTGAATACAGCCTTACACAAATTGTAAACTTTCTTAGAACATTATGAGGGTATTTTGGGGGGGGCGGGGGTTAAGATGACAATGTTGTGCTGCGATGTCAAAAGGCTGGAAATGTGTTTGTTCTTCTGTGCTTTCCCTATCTAGACTGTTTTGAATGTGAATGTGATCATTGCAACTTTAGGAGCACCTTAGATCATGAGAATGGAAACCACAGCAGAAATGCACAGGACAAGGAGGAACTGTAGGATCCTGGGGCCTTAATAACTGCTCCACTGTGGTCTGTCCTGGATTCCATGGGACTTCTTTTAGGTAGGAGAAAATACACTTGTACCAAAAATCTGTCTATTCAAACTGTCCTGTAATTGTGGTGGGTCACCTGTCCTCTTGATCAAGGAGGCCGAGGAGACCCCACCAGATGGACTTGAACCAGTGTGAGTCTATAAAGAGGAGGGTCAACACAGAAGAATCATTTCCTCCATGCTTCCAAGTGAAGCCAACCATGGTCAAGCAGGACCTTTGACTTATCCTCACATGGATGGAACTGGTAAAAGAAAGGAGCCAGGGGCTCGTCCCAAGGCCATGTGACCCCTGAGGAATAGATCCTCAAATGACCTTAAGAATAAAAATAAATTGGTTTATCTGGGCTAACTGTGTGGCCTTAAATACCGAAAAGGAAAGTATAACCAAAGATTAAAGGGGCCAATACAATTTCTTAAGAGTCCATATGCATAGCTAAAGGCTATGTAACAAGCAACAATGCCAGATAGGAGATACCTTCTTTTGAGTTGTTGG